>NC_138768.1:290623214-290970714 GCF_965119305.1 Pelophylax lessonae | reverse complement strand
TGCAGTATAAAGTATAGACCTGAATAACAAGATCTTAGATTACACTGTCACATAACTGCATCCGTCTCCTCCTCTCCAAGTGATGATGACATCTAGAAATTCATTTTGCAAGACGTTGTTAACGAGTGCTAGTACTGGGTTTCTTGTAAACAACCCAGTATACACTGATGCACTGAACACACATTGAGAACACACATTGAGACATGAAAGATACCCTGCATTAAGGATTTGTTAATACATCATTTTTAAATATCAGTATATAAACTAAACCTAAAACAATTTGAATGAAATGGATTAACAAAACATTACTTTCATCCTTTTAAAAACTAGCTGAGCTATACTAAAGAAGAAAAAGAGAGAGTTTGAGATCAGATGCTTTATGCATCAAATTAAAAGCTGAAAGCACTAAACCTGTTTGCAGGTATTTAGAAATTCAAAAACAATCCCACCTAAAATTAGAATTTGGTTTTAAAGGCAATAGAAATCAGTTGGAAAATCTGTCAAAGAAAAAACTGACAAAAAATGATGTATTTCTTTGAACTTTGGCAAAAGTAAAAGACTGTAGATATGTAGAGGTCCCTAAGGGAGAACAGAGTCATGTCATGGCCTAATGATGTAATCAGTGTACATCTATGAAGACATTGCACATTTAGGACCACAGTCCTAATGCTAGTTTTCAAGAAATAGTCTGAAATGCTAAATAGTGATAAGCCAAATTTACCAGGGTTTGATCTTGCAAATTACGAATTTACCCTCTGCACACTGTAATACAAGCTTACATTTTTCTAGTCAAATTCTGTTCAGGGTACCTTGTGCGACATTTAGAAAAGTTTGGATGCTGTATCTGAACCCCATACATAAGAAATGCAAAATTCCTGCTTTGGGGCTGACCATAACCTTCCTCAGAAGTGGTGCACCTGTGTGTTTGTTTATTTTATATACTTATATAGCGCTGTCAATTTACACAGTGCTTTACATATACATTGTACATTCACATCAGTATCACAATCACCCTGCCCTCAAGGAGCTTAAAATCTAAGTTCCCTAACTCACATTCATACACTAGGGCCAATTTAGACAAGAATAAATTAACCTACCAGTAAATCTTTGGAGTGTGGGAGGAAACTGGAGTACCTGGAGGAAACCCATAAAGGCACAGGGAGAACATGCAAACTCCAGGCAGTTGATGTTGTGGTTGGGATTTGAGCCTGTGGCCCTTTTACTACTAGGTGAAAGTGTTAACCACTACACCACTGTGCTGCCCATCTATATGAATGAGTAGCTCATAATACAAAGTACCCATACTCATTCACACAAAAAAATGTAAGAAAAGTAGAGTCCTTTATGAAAATGAAAGTCCCATCATGTAGCTTCAAAGTTATTTGCATTGTTCAGAAATATAGACATCAAGATGAACAATGCCCACCAAGCCTCAAAAAACAAAAACATGACAACTTTTGACATGATTCACTTCCATTCTTGCTGGATTAGTTATCGGTTGTAGCAATTAACAGATCCATGGCTGACAGCTGAATGTTAACAAAGGCTATTTAACCATTTTTCCATTTCAACCAGTTATGTTTCCGATTTGACATAACACAACAAGATATGTTCCTTATTTTATATAGAACGCATTTCCATTTTTCATCCAAGCCCTGATGAATGCTGTATTGTTTAGCCCCTAAAAGAGGTTGACTACCTTATATTTTCTTGTTGTCTCAATTTGCCACAATAAATTATGTTGGACACTTAAGGTAATCTGCTGGAGGTCTTTTTGTCTACTTCCCTTGAATTTAAACAAAGGGTACAGTATACCTGGTGATGCCACTGACCAAATATGACCTGATTACAAGGATTGAGCTCAAGGTTTGGTTCCAACACAAGGTCAAACCAAACTTTGCCTATCCAAGGGCTCATCTTCACATTGGACTTTTAGCCAAACATCATACTGTACAGTATATAGTAGCAGTATTTCTACCACAACTATTTATCACAGCTCCCTCTATCAATGGTTGCTAAAGAAGCTGGCAACCACCACGTCCTTAGCAAATTGATCTAATTTTTTAAATGGCTCGAAATCTCAGACCAAAAATGCCCACATGGCCTTATTTTGGCAGTGACATTAACCTAATATGGATGTGGACAAATTTTGCCAGTGATGTCACACAGGAGACCGTAGCCCTTTGTTTATTTTAAATGGTGGCGCTCAAAATATGTCATATGGCGCTAGTTAGTAATGGGTTTGTCAGTCACTGTTTTTTTTCCTTTTGGCAGGCATCATTCCTCATGGTTGACATGCATCTTCATCTGCATTGCAGGATGACATGATTAACAATGGATGTACATTGCGGAACTTTTTATAAACAAAACTATTTACCCTTTTCACATGATTAAGTAGGGGTAATGTGTACTCCTTAGTAATTTTCATGGGTACCTGTTCCTGTTCCTCTGACCTACCAGGTTGCATGCTCAGATAAGGGTCTGTATGTAATTTTTGGGGTGACCCAATGCTTTTTCATTTTTTTGTGGGGTTCTCCCTTAAAAATCATAACAGACCTGCAGGAATTTTAGAGGGACCCCACACTATTTTTCTGCTTTTTTGCCCTTCAGCAACCAGTCATGACCGTTTGTTTATATTCAGCTGTTAGCTGTAATACCCAGTTGACAGTTAAATGGGTCATTGAGGATGAATACTCATTTAGTTCGCAAAAATCAAAATATGGAGACCTCAGACTAAACATGGTTTTAGTATCAACCTGTAATTCATCCCTAATGCAAAAGACCAGTAATTTGTATGGACAAAACTACTGTATATACTCATAGAATATATTTATACCCTCCAAAGTCTTTTCTTGTAACCACACAATCTTTTGTGATCATGATCACTGGCCTTACATTAAAGGATAAGTTCACCTATCATAACATGTTTCATGTTACATCCATGTTCGGGGTGTAACCTATAACATGGTATTGTTGCACCAGCCCCTGCTCCCGAACCCCTGCTGTGAAAGAAAGCAGGGATTTTCTCCACGCACTTACTGTCACGATTTAAAAAAAAACACGGCTATGCAGATTTCGGTTAATGTGAACACTACAAATACCAACAGACTTTGTGGCTGTTGGCTTGTAGTTATCAATAAAATAGCAAGGTATTGTTGAGTGCTACAGGTAGTTCATTGATACTTCCTGTCAGTGCTGTATGTAACTACCTGCTCATAGGAGGCATGAGCAGACAGCTTACACAGACGTCCTGCATTTATACAGGAGTCCTGCATTTCACCCGTGATCTAGCGCCTAGTAAAAAAATAATAAATTCACTTTTTTTTACCTGCAAAAAGATGTGCATTTAATATTTTTTTTTTTTTACAAATGTGAACTTATCCTTTAAAACAGAAATTCAGGCACATAACGCATTACTGCTGCAAAAAAAGATACTGTTAATGATGTGTATCCTGCAATCAAGATCACTGCCCTTTCTTAAAAAAGTAACAATTTTCTTCAGCTAGATAGTATAGCTCAAGCTCTACTTTTAGCCCTCTGCAGCTATGAGAGCTGGGCTGCCCCTCTCCCCTTGCCCATTCATAGAACACCTTATGTTCTGTGAACCAGTGTGAGCTACATTTTCCAACTGAGTGAATGTTTATATTTTCAAAAATGGGCAGCAATCCTAACAGTGAGTCACATCATTAGCCGTAACTATTTTTTTTTTCCCACAACAATAATGATTAAAAGTTGTTTGCCTGGAGTTCTGCTTTAAAAGTTTTATTGCTGCAGGCTCTGGACAGATATATCTGGGTAAATGCACATTGTTAGTGGATACAGTTTCAGGAATGTTGACAATAAAATCAGATGTTACTCACTCAATTTAACAACAAAATATAAGGAGTTAAACAGCTGTGTACAATATGATTGAGAAAGGGAGATTGAATAGTGCTATCTACAAGGACATATTAAACATTTTGTAGAAGCATGCATATAGCATGGTCTTGCCCTTGGAAAGCCAATTGCATTTTAATGTACTGACAGTTCAGTCCTCAGGGACAGCAGTGAGTGCCTTTTACTGGTGTAAATGGAGATGGTTGAAATGCTTTTCCCTGTTATTCTAGCCTCTTGTGGCCTCCATCAAAGGTTTAACTTTATAAACCCCTAAATTTCGCAACATGTACAAATAGGCTGTATGGCATTTGCTAGAGAATAAATTAACAATAACATTCTGCTTGTACACATTTTATTTAATTCAAAGAGTACATTAGTTTAAGTAGGCCTGGACAATAATTCTATGCTGTATAGTAACATTTTATAAAACGTTTGTGATGTCTATCAAAAATGGCAAACTTGAAATGGATAAAAAAGCAAGATATATTTAAGACAAATATATTAATATAAATAATCCAATAAATAAATTGAAACAATATTTAAAATAAAAAATAAGCACATAGCCAATGGCAAGCATTAGGGATTTAATGGAGAGGCTCCAACTCTTTGGGATAAATCCTGAATCTCCATATGCACCCTTGGAGGATCTGATTAGAGTTGAGCGGACACCTGGATGTCCGTGTTCGGCGGGTTCGGCTGAACTTGAAAAAAAAGTCTGGGTCCGTGACCCAGACTTTTTCCGAACTTTACCCGGACACCGAACCCCATTGAAGTCAATGGGGACCCAAACTTTCAGGCACTAAAATGGCTCTAAAAAAACCAATGGAAAGAGCTAGAGTGCTGCAAATGGCAGCAAAATGTAGTTAAGAGCATGGCAAGTGCTCTTAAAAAAAAAACAAATTCCCCTTTAAATTTGTAATTTTTAAATAGCAGATTAGAACAGCAATCTGTAGTAAAATATAGCTGAACGCTGCACACAACAGACTGATAAAAATATTTTTTTTTCTCCCTCCTCCTCCTCAGTGGGCTCAAGTGAGGGCAAAAAGATCGTTCACTGCACCACCCCCCACACAGCAAAATCGATGTAGATCACGCTAACGGACGATTGTTCTGTCCTGTGTCTCCTAATCTCTCCCTGCCTACTCTCTCCAGCCTGTCCCTAAAATGCTCAAATATCTTTCCCTGCTTACACTCCGACCTGTCCCTGCATTCTTTTCGGGCACAATGTTTTTTTCCCTGTCTGTCCCTAATCAGCAGCAGCCAGCACCGTTGTGTGTGCTCTCTCCCTACACTAGAGCAGACTGATGCACAGCGCGGTGTGTCTCTAGCTTATAAAGACCTGGGTCACATGCTTCAGCTGGCCAATCACAGCCATGCCATTAGTAGGCATGGCTGTGATGGCTTCTATGGCACACCAGTTAAACACTTGTTGATTGGCTGTTGAAAGCCCGCCATTAAAACCGCGCCATTACATACAAAACAGGAAATAAAATTACCGAACACGGATTTTAAACCCGAACATACAGTAAAGTTTTCGGGTCCGTGTCCGGGTAACAAAAATCCAATTATCCGGTACGGACCCGAATAATACAGTCCGTGTTCGCTCAACACTAGATCTGATGTCTATGGTCAGTGTACTGTTTTGAGTTTAAAGTGGAGTTCCACCCTAAATTTATACTTACCTCCATCTTCTCGCTCCGGGTCACCTGAAAAACAAATGGATAATTGCAATATTTTTTTTTTTTACTTACCTTGTAGAGAAAATATACTTACCTTACTTCCTTCTTCCTCCCCTCGGCGGCCACGGCGATTCGTCACTTCCTGGCTTTTGCAATGATTGCTGGGAGCTGAACGTCATCGCTCCCAGGAATCAATGCGCCTGCACCGGCCCCGACATCAGTTCCGGTGCGCGTGCGTCATTCCCTTCTAAACAGCTTCTGGGCAGAAGCTGTGGAGGGATGACGCGCGCACCCCGGAAGTGACGGCGGGGCCGGTGCAGTGCATCGTGGGACCGAAGAAGAAGGAAGAGGACGCAGAAGAGGATCGCACTGGCTTCAAGCTGCCCACACCTGAGATGGCAGCACTGGAGAATACTTTTTCAAGGTAAGTATTTCTCCTAAAAGGTAAGTGCAACCCGGGACAGATCAGAGGCTAGCCATTGTGGAATGTACTAGCCCTGACTGTCCCGGGGGTATTTTTATTAAAAAAAGTATCCCCTGGGTGGAACTCCGCTTTAAGTTATGCCAGCAGCTGATGATGATGAGTATTCATATTTTAAACTTGGATTACATTCCTATGTTCCAAATAAAGATTGCTTGGAAATACTTTAAACTGTCTTTTCTCTGGGCTTTCTGCAGAATTGTAAATTATATTTCAAAGCAGAAAAGAGGATGTGCCTAACCAGGTCTATGTGAATTAGTAAAAGCACTGGCTCTAACTCTGGTGCCTATTAGACTTTATGGTCATATTTAGACACCCTACTCAAAATGGAGGTTGTCTTTCTCTCTGCATATCTATTTCTGTGATTTCAAGGACTGTGAATCCCACTGTTGGAGGGTAGTCTGCTATACGATCCTACCAATTCCATAAAGCTTCCTCCTATTGAACTATCTGATATAATGAAAGATGACAACAACATTGTTGGCTGTAGATTTACACTTGGATGAGATTATCAGTCTTTACTATGAGAGAGTTAAGGTTTCTGTGCACTTTCCACAGTACCAAGGAATAATTGGGTATGGCAGCATTGGTGCTGTCTCTTCAGCAATTGCTTTTGATGGTAAACATAATGTAAATTCGCCATTGGTCATAGACCGGACACTAAATCGCCCCACTGGACCGTTTGTAGGACTGATTGTAAAAATCTACTTTTAAAATCAGGCCTGAATTTCGATCAATGGAACCCGTTCATATCTTTGAAGCCAAAACCACTCTGCTAGAATCACCTCTTTTACACAAACAATTTCCTTGTTTTACTGATCCTAACCTGATTATTGGCTGAATATTGTGACAATATGTAAAAAAGCTTATAAAAGATGATGTTTTCCCAATGATAGAAAAACGTATGTGCGGTTATTATTGGAAATTAGAGGAAAATTTGAGAAAATCGCTCACCCCCCCCCATTTCCTGACCTGATTTTCTGAGCTGAATGCTTGGATTTGGGGGGGGGGGGGGGCTTGCCTTACATAGTTACATTTTTACATAGTAGTTGAGGTTGAATAAAGACAATAGTCCATCCAGTTCAACCTGTGTAGGTGTGTGTGGATGCATTCATTTCCCATACCTCTGAATGTTCTGTTCTTTGAGATGTACATCTAAGAGTATTTTAAAAGTAGCCATACTCCCTGCAGTTATCACCATTTGTGGAAGAGAGTTCCACAGTCTTATTGCCCTTACTGTAAAAAACCCCTTGTGCAGCCTGAGGTTAAATCGCTTTTCAGTTTATGGCCTCGTGTCCTCTTACATTCCTTGCTACTGAAAAGATTTTTTTTCTATGTTGAGATCACTGTTGAGATATTTGTAAATTACTATCATGACCCCTCTCAGGCTTCTCTTCTTCAGGGAGAATAAATCTAGCGCTTGTAAGCGCTCCTCATAATTAAGGTCTCCCAATCTCCTAATTAGTTTAGTTGCCCTTCTCTGGACTCTCTTCAGTTCCAACACATCCTTTCTGAGGATTGGCGACCAGAACTGGCAGAGTACTCCAGATGTGGTCGGACCATGGTTTTATAAACTGGGAGAATTATAGTTCTATCTCTGGAACATATCCCCTTCCTTATGCATGCTAATATTCTGCCGGGTTTGGCAGCTGCAGCTTGACATTGCATACTATTGCTTAGTCTATCTTCTACTAAGACTCCCAGATCTTTCTCTATTCTTGATCCCCCCAGAGGTTCCCCCCTAAAGCATATTTTGCGTTTATGTATTTAGTCCCCAAGTGCAATACCTTACACTTCTCCACATTGAGGCTCGGTTCACATATATGCGATGCGGGAAGGCTGCGAATTCGCAGCCTGTTCCCGCATCGCACACGCACCCCCGGCAGTTCACACTGCCATATGCGATACGCTGGGGGTGTCAATGTAATCTTAACGACATCCCCAGTTTGATCGCATATCGCAGTGCGATCGTGCAGTTCGCACAGGATCGGATCGCACAAGTGTGAACCGCTGTGCGATCCGATCCTGATGCGGCTGCAAAAATGCCTCCTGTGCGTGTTTGCTGCAGGAGCGATGCGAATTTAGCCATACAGTTTGTATGGCTAAACTTGCACCGCACAGCCGATCGCATGTAATGTCGGAGCAGTGCGCTCCGACATTACATGCGAACCCCGCACACGCACAAGTGTGAACCGGAGCTAAACCTCATCTGCTATGTAGTTTCCCACTCTGCGATTTTGTTCAGGTCATTCTGTAAGATTTGTACATCATGATGTGAAGTTAATGCCCTGCTTATTTTTGTGTCATCTGCAAAAACTGAGATTGAGCTAATTATCCCATCTAAATGCTATTTATGAATAAATTGAACAAAATTGGTCCTAGGACTGAGCCTTGGGGGACCCCCCTTCTCACTCCAGACCAGTCTGAGTATGCGTTATTTATTACGACCCTTTAGACATGCCCCTTTAACCAGTTTTCTATCCAAGAACACACCTTGCGGTCTATGCTTGCAGACCTTAGTTTGTAAATTAAGCGTTTGTGAAGAACTGTATCGAATGCCTTAGCAAAATCCAGATAAACCACATCCACAGGTCTCCCCCTATCTAGCTCACAGCTCACCTCCTCGTAGAATGTTAACAGATTGGTTTGACAAGAACATCCTTTTGTAAACCCGTGCTGAATCCTGCTGATGATACTGTTAACTTTAGCAAATTCTTGGCTATAGTTCTTTATCATCCCTTCTAATAATTTACATACTATTGACATCAGGCTGACCGGCCTATAATTTCCCAGGATATGCCTCTGCTCTTTTTGGAATATTAGTATCATGTTAGCTTTCCTCCAGTCGCCTGATACATTTCCTGTCAAAATACTATCTGCAAAGATCAGGAACAGTGGTCTAGATATACCTCACAGTAAAAAGTTCTGTGAGTACTCTCAGATGCATGCCATCTGGTCCCGGTGATATATTTGTGTTAATGTTACCAAGCCATAACAGCTGATGACTCATCGGTTGTTAAAGATGCAGTGTCCGCATCCTTACCAGCCATGTTGTTTAGTGTTTAATGTTAATTAATACGCCGGTTAGTGGCAGGTATTAAATTACTATGTTTTCACTACTACAATATGGTTTAATAAGCCCGTCCACCACCTCCTCTGCATGCTGTGGCTGGATAGCACGGGCAACATCACTAAACAGAGGAATCGGTGCCCTGCCTGAGGACGAACCACATCCATCTTTGCTTGTGGACACATAAACTGCTGGTCCCCTCACTAGTGCCATGGGAATGTCTGCCTCTTCTCATTGGCCTCCCAGACATGATGGTGTGTGTGTGTGTGTGTGTGTGGGGGGGGGGGGGTTCTTATTAACAAAATGTAATAGAGATGGGAAAATGTGTACATGGATACACTTTACTCAATGGAAAGTGGTGTTTGCTGCAGTATTACTTAGGTACTGACTACACAGACACACTACAATATCCTTCAATAAAACTGCACTGACACACTGCAATATACTCCAGTAAATGCGCTCTGAGGCACTTCAATATACTGCGGCAAAAGTGCACTTTTACACTTCAAAATCTTGCAGTAAATGTGCACTAACACACTTCAATATACTGCAGTAAATGTGCACCAATGCACTGTAACATACTGCCATAAATATGCACTAACGCACTTCACTATGGTGTGGGAACCGTGCACTAATGCACTGCAATTTACTGCAGTAAACATGCACTAATGCACTGCAATATACTGCAGTGAACGTGTACTAATGCACTTAACTATACTACAGTAAATGTGCACTAACTTACTGCAATATACTGCATTAAAAGTACAATATAATGCAGTATCACTCCCTGACACTTTACACTGACGCACTGCAATATACTGCAGTAAACCTGCCCTGACACAATAAACAGACACTAAAGTTAAAATGAACGGTCGCACTACACTCACACTGCACTATCACTATATTCATACTAAACTGGCGCTAAAGAAAAAATGAATGGTTGCACTACACTGATGCTGCACTATCACTATATTCACACTAAACAGATATATTACACTAACAATAGAATCACAATAGCACCCAATAGCACACTAAGTCACTAGTAGCAATGAACAGAGCCTTGTTCTAGCTCTCTCCACACCAATATCACACTGCACATGGCTGCTATGGGGAGGATATTTTTATAGTTTGGGGTGGGACTAAGAGCAATGATTTGTGATTGGAGAGAGTCATCATGACAGTGTTCAATCATGACTGACAGTGCTATGTGCCTTGATTGGGCAAAGCTTTCATTGCTTCAGCCAATTAGGGCTTCTAATGCACTGAGCATTGGCAAAGTGCATTGTTGGATGTTCGGCAGGCTGAACAAATGGTCGAACGCCCCAACACTTTGAATGTTCCCCGAATAGGTGAACAGCCAATGTTCAGCCTGAACTCATGCTCAGGCCAAACCATTCAACCAACATTAGCACTTAATTGTGGCATCATCATACAGACTTGCTCCCCAAGCCGTTATTTACAAAATAAAGAAAGCTTGCAGGAAAAATAAATGTAATTTATTTTTCTTTATATACAGTATGTCAGTTTTGCTTAAGCAGGTTTTACACATGGTATATGTACTGTACTGTACAGATGCACCACTTTACAGGCAGACTAAGGGGACCCTCAGGCACTATGTTTAAAGGAATTTCTTTTTTTTTTTTTGCTTCACTTTAAGCATCATTAAAATCACTGCTCCTTTAAAAAGCAATCTCTTTTTAGAAAATATTTTACATTGGTACATGTCCCCTGTAAAACTTTTAAAGATAAAGCATACCAAAGTGAATTTGGCTGTTCTTAGAAGCCTATTATTGTATGGTGACTTTTGATGATACGGACAGAATGACAAGTGTCATTTATCTAAAAGTGGTTCACATGGTGACATCCTGGGTGTCCATGGTGTGGTGATGACACCGAAGGTAAATTATTCACCCAGGTGCCAAAAACTTCTATCTGCTTGCTCTCTACTGGTTATATCCCTATTGCTAAGTAGAATTGTACTGTAAATTAGTATTTTGCGTTTAAACCTGTTCCTACATATATGGCAATAAAAGAAATGTATTAAATCTGATAGCCATTTACTTGCCACATAGTTTACAAGTCAACAAAGCAAAACCATGTCTGTTAGAAGGAATACTGAGAAAAAAAATTCAAATTGTTGGCTTTATCACAAAAACAAAAAACTGGCTGTAGAGGAGCTATCGAGATTGTGGAGTGGAGCAAGGTAAAGAAAGATAAAGGGAAAAGTACATGATGAATAAATGACATCAATGACGTGACAGGCAGCTGTGACATAAGGCAGAACATTAACCTGGAAAAAGGCAAGGTCAAAAGGCGTGCAATGATGGAAGCAAGGTTCCTGGTTTGAAGTTCCCCAAAGACCGCAATCATGGTACTGGTTATGGGCAGTGGGTACAGAATATTAAAAAAATGCCTTTGAAGCCACATTGAACCAAAGAATGTTTCAAATGTTCTGGGGGAAAAAAAAAATGTGAAATTAATTTAGGTAGCCAATAATTAACCGGGTTATTGGCAAATTTAGGTATATTCACCACAGCTTTGTCACTTTTAAATCAATTCTGCTGGGACTGCTTGCTGTTCACTAAATGTCAGTGTGTTAGACACTTGGCAAATTACCCAATAAATACTAATATTGTAAAATTTGTTTTAACTTCTTCAACTCTTAGGATGTATCTAATATGTCCAAATTCTAAAGAGGTTGAAACAAACTCACAGCTTTAAGCATGGTTTCTAGCAGCCATGAGCTTGTTTCTGTATTGTTCAGCCAGTTCAGCTGTAGAGCCACGTCATCACTTAAATGGCAAATCTCCAGCTCTGTGTTTCCTGGAACTTTACACTCCTCCTGGAAACTCTGCACCACAATAATCAGTTTTAGGATGGCAGGTGGAGGAGCTTGGGGAATGCATCATTTGCTGTGTGTGAACCCTGGGTGTAATGCCAGGCGCATAGCAGATCAACCAAATTCTGTGCTTGTTCTGCTGTAGCAGAAGGCAAGGGAAACATGAAGGACCTTATAGACCTGTCACCTGTGCAGTGCTATCTGATATAAGGCTTATTACCCCCTTGTGATAGCATTAAAAAAAAAACAACACACACATTCAAGTTCAATGCATGTGTGGAGCGTACATGGGTATGCAAATGATTACACCACACATGTTATATATTGTCACACAGGTCAGATCAGATCACGTAGATCCCAAGATCACTATTGCTAGGTCCCTCAGTTAAGGTTAACTGATGATCTGTAAAGGCATTTAAAGTGTCACCAATTAATAATTATGAGTACCATCATTTTCGCTACTTTGCTATTGTGGGTGCACTCACTTTTGAGGCTTGATTTGGTATCTTTTTTTTCTCAGTACTACCTCATCTTTGATGTTATACAAAAACATTGGGTGTTTAAAGCGGAGTTCCGGGCACAAAAACAGTTTTTCAATAAACATACCCCCAGGACAGTCAGGGCTAGTACATTCCACAATGGCTAGCCTCTGATCTGTCCCGGTTCGCACTTACCTGCAAGAAGAAATACTTACTTATAAAATTTCTTCTACAGCGTTGCCATCTCTGTTGTGGGCAGCTGAAGCCGGCTCGATCCTCTTCTGCGTCCTCTTCCGTGTCTTCTTCTCCCAGACCGGCCCCTCTCGTCACTTCCGGTGCGGCGCCGCCCCGGAAGTGACGAGCGGGGCCGGTGCCGTCACATTGATTCCTGGGAGCGATGACATTCAGCTCCCAGGAATCATCGCAAAGAGGAAGTGACGGCGGAGCCGCGGCACAGAGGGAGGAAGTGGAGAATAGGTATAGGTGAGTATTTTCTATCTACAATTACAAGGTGAGTAAAAAAAAAAAATATACCTAACTATCCAATTCCTTTTCAGGTGAAGAAGAGCCAGCGGATGGGCACAAAATCGATTAGGTCGATTTTGTGCCCGGAACTCCGCTTTAATTGCAATCGTGTGCATTAAAATTCATTTTAGTGCATTTTTCTTGAAAATATAAATTTGATAAAAAGTTGTGTAATATTCATACAACATAAAAAATATAGCTTCTGCCTTGTTCACCTACAAGACCTCTGCATTCAGAAAATATATAATGATCCAAAAGTTCTAAATAATTTTACAGCCAAACATGCTGATTTGTGTAAAAATTTGCTGCAGAGGGTATGTGGATAATAACTCTCAATGAAGGGGTTAATAAAACAACAGTGCATGTGCCTTTAATATATGAATAATGAATATTGAACTGAATATCTTTCTATAATCCCTCTTTCTCCCTCTCTCTCTCTCTCTCTCTCTCTTCACATATAACCATATTCTTGTATCTCTCTATGCATTTAGCTTTGCAGCTAATATTGGTGATACTGGTCACTGCAGCAGGTTTCATGGCACCTCCTGTAACAACGTATGTTTTTTAAAAATCTGAATGACCAAACAGCAAGAGATTATTAGGATGGCAAGGATGAAACAAGTCTGGTTGTATCTGTAGACTGTAAATTGAATTCTTCTGCATTCTCAAGAGAGTTTCTTCTTTTACTCTTCCCAGCATCAACTAAGCCTTCTGAACTGCACAGCTGTTCTGCGAAAAACCTGGCAAAAAGGAGCTATACGACTCTGTTCCGCAGGATATTGCATGATGCATCAAAGGTGTATTACCTCATATTCCTTGGATGTACACCACCACTCTTTTATAGGTGTGGATCTGAAACATATCTTATGCCCTGAGGCTTTTGCCACATACTTTATATGTACAGAGATTATGGATACAGCTGGGATCATCTTGTGTTTTATTCATGCCAGGTCCATGTGGGTTTGAATCATTCAGAGTTAGCATTTTAATTTATACTGGTACAGCAGGACACAGACAGGAATTCAGCCTGTACTTTGTACTTGTATACAAGTATATGGAAGCTGGGTCATTTTATTGATGGGCAAAAGAAAAATGTACAGGGAGCGCAATAGCAGACTTAGCTGAGACTGTCAAGGGGCTCATATCAAGAAACCAAAACATACATTTTTTAAAGAGAAGAGCACCATTTTGTGGACCAATTATTCAAAATGTTGTTTACTCAATATATAAAACACATATAAGAAAAGGTGCTTGACTGAGATGAAGAGGGGTTCTCTGTGTGCCACAAGTTTATGGGGGTAAGGCTTTGGTTTGTATGGCAACTAGAACATATAGGTGCCGCTCACAGATGGCTGTACAGAACCTACACTATATTGTCAAAAGTAGTGGGACTTCTGCCTTTACACGCACATGAAATGGCATCCCAGTCTTTTTCGGTAGGGTACAATATTGAGTTGACCCACCCTTTGCAGCTTCAACTCTCCTGGGAAGTCCACAAGGTTTAGGAGTGTGTCTATGGGAATGTTTGATCATTCTTCCAAAATCAACATAAAAGTGAAGTCAGCGCCTTAAAATAAAATACTTAATCAGCAGCTTGCAAACAATGTGAATATACAAACATAAAAAACATGTGAAAAAATAGGTTGCAGCGCTAAAACATAAAATTAGTGAACATATAGTGCATATGATCAAAAATAATGAACTCAGTCCATAAAACTACAAAAAAAAGTCCATATGGATAATCAGTGTCAGTGTAAACAAGGTCAATCCTCCACCAGTGGTCCTTCACCCAAAAACAGAAATGCGCACTCACCAGACCATGTTGCTGTCTTATTAGGACAGCTAATGCGTTTTTGTATCTTATATAGCAGGTCTTGAGCCAGAAAGCAAATCAGAAGAGATGATGACACCGGAAAAAATTCCTTCAAGTACTCCAACCAACAGGAAGTTATATCAATAGAAAATGCTTTCCATAGTGTAGTATTTATTAAAAACAACTAAAAACAAGAAAAAGCCAAATACAAAGGTCCAATCTTCAGAACATCACTTACATGAAAAGCCACCAGAACCCACAATAGCACTGGTGGCTAGGACCTCTGGCATGTAATACTGCTCTACGGCCGTTTCGCGTGAAAACGCTTCCTCAGGAGCCTAAACTCACATTTGTGAGCTCAGGCACTGATGTTGGACGAGAAGGCCTGGCTCGCAGTCTCCACTCTAATTCATCCCAAAGGTGTTCTATCAGGTCTTTGCCCTGGGCACTGGATGACTTTGTGCTGAGCATAACCTGATGGTTGGTGGTTAGTTAGAAAACACTGTCACTTTGTCCATGGACAGAATACAGTGTCTCTCAAAAGAATATTTAAAGCCAAAACGGATAAAGTAGGGAACAGATGAAGCCCCTGTAAGGTTTTTTGGTATTCTCTAGGGAGAATTTCCTTCACTTTGTGTAGAAGACACCAACCAGGAAGTGAGAGGAGACTCTCCAAAAGGAAAGGAAATCTGCTCTATTGAAATGTGTGTCCCTATTGCAATATCACTCTCAGATTCTGTTCAACTAACAGCGGTAGAAATTCAGATTTCCCATCTAATGTTGACATTGGTCATAGAGGGTGGGTTTCTTAAGAGGAACACAAAACAGACAGGGGTTCTAATGGTAAGACAATATCTATTCAATACATCTAGGCCCACTCTCATCCTTAATGCTTAAATCTGCGTAAAATAAAAAAAAAAAAATCCCTTGAAGTGGGGTTTCCCTAGCACTGTGTGAGGTAATCGCTCATTTCATCTTAGAAATAGAAAAAGCGGTTGTCCTTATTCTTGTCCCCCAGAAGCTCCTTTCTCTGACACTGTATGGGCATGCCCGTACCATCTATTACATGCCCTTGCTGTCCGCACTTACAGTGCTGGACTGGTAATCCTTCATTGTACATGATGACCTCAGAGCTCCTGTTATTGATGGAGTGTAGAAGAGAAATAGCTTTAGGGCATGGGTGTCCAACTATTTGGCTTCTCTGGGCCACATTGAGTGTAGAGAAATTTTCCCGGGCCGCATATAAAATATATACTATAGTTAAGGTATATAAGTAATAAAATGCCGCCGCGCCCTTCCCGCACCGCCGCCCCCCCTGTGCACTAATTTAACACAACTAGAAGATAATCAAATAAAATGGAATCAGTATACAGAGGTTTACTTATTCTAAGAGATATTAAAGGAACACTCTAACCACCTTGACCACTTCAGTGATTTGAAGTGGTCATGGGGTAGAAGTCAGAAACACTGCACATGCTCGCCTCCACCCTCCCCTCCGAGGCAGCCTCTGCCTACCATTAGTTGGAAGCCGCTGTGGCCATGCTCCCGACCCGACTTCCTTCCTCTCAGCAAAAATAAAATTGTCAAGGGGCAGTGGGCCGCATTGCCTGGGGTTCCGGGCCGCATGTGGCCCCCGGGCCGCAGGTAGGACATGCCGGCTTTAGGGGATTATTTATGCAGGTATGAAAAAAAGGATACACTTTAGAGAAAAACTGGCATTTTTTAGTCTTTACAATCATGCTGCCTACAAAAAAATAACCAGGTATCTTCAGACCATACAATTTATTTGGAATACAATCTTGTTTAATAAAACACCAAAACGTATAAAGTGATCCTAACCAAAACTCTTGGCAATTGCTGGAAACCCAGAATAGGGTAAACTCCTACTGTCAATGCATACTGTCATTAGATGTTTTTACTGTTCAATCACATAATTGTCTAGCCACTGCCAAATCTAACAACTAAATATAACAAATCTACAGTAAGGAAATATACCTGCGTATTCATGGAGCTATCACTTACAAACTTCCCTATTCAATAATGAAACACAAAAAGAATTCTGAATCCCAGTTTTTAGAAACCGGAGTCTTAATTTTCAAAATGAGATTTATTTAAATATTTATTTTTATACATTTACATAGTAAGCAATATGTTTTACAGCTCTCTAGAGGGAATGTGAATCATCCACATCAGTCTTGTCCCTATGGAGATTACAGTCTTCACACCACAGTCATAAAAATACACACAACTGCACTGTCAGTATAGGCCAATTACCCTACCACCACTGCCAATTTGTTTTTCAGATATAGGAGAAATCCAGACAAATATGCTGTTTAGGGAGCATACTGAAGTAGACATAGTAACCAAGCAAAACATATACTAATCTGACTTTAGGGGCATCCAACTGCTTGTTGCAGGTGCCCTTTTCTCCCAGCCTGTTTTTTTTTTTTTTATTATTATTATTATTTTAATTCACCAGATACTATCTTGAAAAGTAAGATATTTAATTTCACCTTAAAGAAATAGAGAAACTGATAAAAATGTGTGTATAGGCATAGGCCGGGGCTGATAAATAATCTTTAAGAATTCATTCAATACGAGGAAAATTCTGAGGTTAGGTGACTTTAAATCATTTTTAATCTTTCAC
This sequence comes from Pelophylax lessonae, assembly GCF_965119305.1. Taxonomy (NCBI): domain Eukaryota; kingdom Metazoa; phylum Chordata; class Amphibia; order Anura; family Ranidae; genus Pelophylax; species Pelophylax lessonae. The sequence goes on along the minus strand of NC_138768.1, from coordinate 290,953,305 downwards.
TGGAATGGCTTTGGTTGGAGGAGACGCATGACACCTCTATCTGATATAACATGGATTTCTTCCAGCAGAATGATTTTCCCTCTCCAATGAATCGATGCTCATGCAGAATTAGATACAGATGAGGTGTGAATAGCTCTCCTGTCTTATACTGTTAACCAGAAAACACAATGAAGTCTGCCATTTTAACCTCTGACATTAAACAAGAAGCAGCAGAATTAAGGGGAAAAGGCTTCTGGTGACCTGAAATGTACAACGGCATCATTTCAATATAGTGCAGATTTAAATGTAGTCCTTTGTTTAACAAAAGTCTATATGAAAGGTAAAGGAAATGCTATTTAATAGAGAGATTTCTACATTCTCTAGACAGCTAAGCAGATACAGCAACTTTATCTCCTTTTTGCTTCTGTCCCTGATCCTTCAGCTGTGACAAGCTTTATTCAGTTACATATCTTTCAGAATGATTTTTAAGATCTAAAGGTAAAACACTCTTTCACCTGAGCTGGGTGTCACACAGTCAGCTCCTCGGGTAATCGCATGACTCAAAACGTATTAAGTGTAGTGAGCCGCAAGTATGATATGCTCTTCCGACACCTCATGTGAACTGACAAAAAAAACCATTTGCTCTTACTAAGAGCCATAATACATATTTGAGCACCACAGTATGAGATAACGTACTGGTCTAACAATTGATTCTTCAAGAGAGACTTGGACATTTTTTTTTTTACCAATATTCGGTTAGAAAGCAATAATGAAGTACAATTGCTTTAGCTCACAAGATGGTTTACAGGGTGTTACCTTATTATCACTTGAGTTCTGTTTCTAGATTGCTGTTGCTATTTAGAGAGGCATTCTTCTAGATCTTAAATTCTCAATTTGTGTCTTCCATATTCCCACTCTTATAATGATAGGCAGTTAAAAAATACTGGCATACTCGCCCCTCATTTTCAACCTACTGATTGAGCCCCTGTCAGCATCACTTAGACAAAATCCTCGAATCTCCGGCTTCAAATTTCAACGCTCGCACCACATCATCACATTATTCACTGACGACGTGATTCTCAGCCTTACAAACCCCGTCGTTTCACTCCCAGCAGCTCACGATATCCTACAAACCTTCAGTAAACTCTCAAATTATAAAGTAAACTTCGGCAAATCTGTAATCCTTAATATGGGGTTATATCCTACTACACGTGCCCACTTACAATCTACCCTACCATACGCTTGGTCTACATCACCCTTACACTACCTAGGCATCAACCTGACTTTTCCCATTGCTAATCTGGTTACAGCTAATATGACACCTCTTATTTCAGCTATTTCAACTGACGTAGTTAAACTTAAATCTACTGAACTTTCGTGGACCGGTAGAATTGCTGCCTTTAAAATGGTATGTCTGTCCAAAATACTTTACCTTTTCCGCACCCTCCCGATACATATTCCCCTCAAATATATCAAATCCCTTACTGCACTTCTACGTATATTTATTTGGCAGAAAAAGAGGGCGAGATGCACCTATGGTCACATGGTACTTCACAAATCAGTGGGGGGAATCGGCATACCCGATATCATTGACTATTATCATGCATCCAGTCTCGCGCCCTTACGCCACTGGTTCTCTGAACACTCCAGTCTTCCCTGGATCCCTCATAGAATCCTCACTTTCACATGTGGAAGAACTCAGCACCCTGCTATTCGCTGACAGATGGAGACAGCTTTCCCTACATCCACTCCCTCTGTCATCCTTAATATCGGGGAGGCTTTTAGCTCCACATCTCTCTCGTTCGTCACTGTCCACTAAGAATCAACTACCCCTTGCCATTTTTAATATTCTCCTCCCTTGTGTCAACATATCCAAATTTACCTCGGTAGGCATCACCACTATAGCTCAGCTTTACCAGGGTGTAATCATTAAGCCGTTTGCGATGCTACGACAAGAATTTGCATTACCCACACAGGCCATCTTCACCTACAACAGCATCTCCAGTTTTCTACGCAAACACCCACCACCAGAGATACACCTACCTCCACAACTGTGGCAGTTTCTGTCCAATCCTCTCTATCCTGCAAAAGGTATTTCCCTGTTCTACAATTCTTTTGGTCACAAAGCAACGTTCCGCAAAACACCGCACATGATAGCTTGGGAGGGTGAGCTTCGACAACCCTTTTCAGAAACACAATGGCAATTAGCCATTCGTGCCTCCTACAAATCATCCAAGTGTGTTTCTCATTGGGAGCAGGCACAAAAGATCCTCACTCGTTGGTATCTGACACCATATTGTTTGTCTAAGATTTATAACACTCAGAGCCCCCTATGCTGGCGCAATTGCAACCAGGTGGGCACGATTGTTCATATCTTTTGGTACTGTAAGGGATTGACCAGTTTTTGGGGAAAAGTCTTCGAAATTCTTTCATCTATCACTGGTATACTGATTAAACCTAACCCTGCTTTGGCCCTTCTTACATTGGGCATAGACGCCATCCCACCCCAAATGAGAACGGTCGTGGTCCACACATTGATCGCAGCTAGAACAATCGTAGCAAGATACTGGAAGCAGTCTACTGCTCCATCACACCTAGAAGTTATAAGACAGGTTAATTCCCAATACTCCTTGGAAAAAGCTTACGCATTCTCAACCCTTCGGGGGCCCAAATTCCACAAAGACTGGTCAATCTGGACTCAAGGCAAATATTTTGTTCCTTCCTGCTGATGACTCCGACAGTATTGTATATACGTTAGGTTCCAAATTTATACTTTTTGTAACCAACCACTACGTACTCCATGTTTTCTTATCTTTATTATTTCTTGTTCCTTGTTATTATATGTAATTGAAAACCTTAATAAACATTATTGAAGTAAAAAATACTGGCATACACATCTAATGTATGACAAACAAAATTCAAAAACAGAGCCTCAGCTACAGTATGTCTGTGTATTAGATATTGTCAGGACCTGTTTCACTTGCTGGTGGTACGGTGGTTCTCTGGGCTGAAAGCTGTAGTTCCAGTGACCACCAGCGGATGTCTCCCGACCTCCAGCAGGTTCCTGTAATCAGTACCAACTGGCCCCAGCTGCTGGGAGGGTACTTAAAGTGGTTGTAAACCCTCACATATACCCAGTGAAGAGAACAGCCTCAAAGGATACACTGGGCGGAAACAAATCCTCCTACATAGGTTTTACTCATTTATCTGCAGTCTTTTCTTTCCTATACCCCTTCAAAAGGACAGAAAAGTGTTAAAATCCTTCTGCATCAGCAGGCACACAGAGGAGGGGGAGAAGAGCTGCAGTTACAGTGTCTGAGCTGATTAGAGGAAAGACACACACCCCCCTCCACACAGCAGAAGAAATGTTTTAAAAAGACAAGCTCCTTGCTTCTTTTCCTCCCCGACACAAATCTATCTCATGTTCAGGCCTTCTGTTATAAACCACGGGGCCCTATACAGACAACCTGACATAGGGCCCCATACAGACAACCTGACATGGGGCCCCATACAGCCAATGGTTTAGTTATGAATAAACACATTCAGTACTGATCACTAATTGCGTTCATTCAGGAAAGGAAGGGGCTGGTAAATATGACATATTTATTGGATCCTTCCCCCACTCTTAATCTTGAAGGATCCAGTTGTGTGCTTGCAGCTGCTGGTGGTAAGGATAGGAAGGAATCTGGCAGCATAGCAGGAGTAGGGGGGGGCACACAGGGGGGCCTGGGCAGCAGGGGGAAACATATGGTGCACAGGGAGGGTAATCGATGTGGTGGGGGGGCAATTACTGAAACTGATCCTTTATATGTACTAAAGAGAGAGAACGCTGCTCCAGGTGTGTGGTGATAGCTAGGAGATGGAGTATCCCATAGAGTGCTGGCCCGGCCCGCCTCCGTAGAAAACTTGTAGAAAAAGAAATAGCCGCACATCCAGGAATTCCAGTTGCCTTTAGATTTTTTTAAATTCCAAAATGTTACAAATGATGACACCAAAGACACAAAAGACACCAACATGAAGTCACGTAGACGCGTTTCACACATACATCTTGTGCTTAATCATGGCTTTATATGGCTGCAGCAGCTAAAAGCCAACGGGAGGGAGAAGGGAATATGCCAGCTTTCAGCTGCTGCAGAGAGAGCTATACTGGGGATTGGTTCCAGTCATTGCCCCCCTGCCACTGATCACCCTCCCTGCCTACATCTGATTCACCTTCCTGCCAGGCCCCCCCCTGCTGGTCTGAGCCCCATACAGAAGGACTGGTGGTACCCCTCTATCTACGGCCCTGCTCATGTCTCGGGAAAACTTCTCAGAAGTGACTCATGCTTATAACAGAGGAACAAAGCACAGGAGAGAAAGTACACTCAGAGCTTTGGAGATAGATAAGTAAACACTACAGATATATGTGCTTTGCTCAGATCCCATGACTTAGGTTTACAGCCTCTACTATTGCATTTCAGGTCAGTGTTGCCTTGCTTGCTGCCAGATCCATACTGCTCTTATGATATCCTTGCATCCGGTTCCCTTACTACTGCTCACCTTGTTCCTGTACCTAGTCCTGAATCCCCCTTTTTTTGCTTTGGCCCTGTTACCTTTGCTTCCCATATTGTACATATCTGTACATTTTGTATATGGTTAGTTTGCTAGGTTTCTGTTACTTAGGCATTTTTGGTTGTGGGTCACTTGTTTAAGTTCATTATTTGCTGGTGTGTGCATGTCTTTCTTCTTGCTGTTATTAAATGTATTTCGTTATACATGTGGTCCCAGCTTCCTTGTGTAGCTACATATATCTTTTCATCCCAGCTGCTGACTCCTGACATAACACTGAGGCCCCCTAACGACCAGATCAGCTAAACCTGGGAACTGGGAGCCATTTGCCTTGAGTATTTGTGTAAAATCAATGAATTAATACCCACGCTGTGATGTATAAATCGTGAAGATAAAAAATTAAATATTAAAACCTGAAGCTGCTGCTCACCAGGTAAAATACCGGAAAAAACTAAAAATTCATATAAGGCAGCGCTAACAGGTAAAATATGTATAAATAGTGCTAAACGTGTATATAAAAAAAATATTAAAATAAATATATCCAAGTGACTGTGATCAAAATATTAAAGTACTGAAACTCATATAAAATAAAGTGCATTCGTGATCATCAGAAATCAATAAATATTAAAGTGCAAAAAGTATCACATCATGTGTCCATGGTGTAACCATATATAAAGTGCATATTATGTAATAAGGTGCAGTCCAAAAAAGGTTTCCTCCAAAGAAACTAAAGTGCTGGAAAGGTGCTCCATTTAAGTGCCCAAGTGCTCTTCAGGAAGAAAAATCCCCCTATGGGGATGCACTCACCAAATTCAGGATATAAATAAGCCTCAAGCAGATATGATATCCCTTGGCCGGATAGACAGATTACATGCAACCTCTTGGCATATAGGATATCCCTTAGCCGGATGGATGGATTAAATAAAACCTTTTATGATGGCTCCTTTAATGGTTCCTCTCCTCTCCTCAACAGTGGTTTTAAAAGAAAGGGAAGAAGCCATACATAGTGAAGCCCGTAGGTGTTTATTGTAATCAAAATTAAAAAATATTACTCACAAACGTAGAAGGATAATCAGCATTGATATAGCAAAACACTGTCACTCCGCTTTCGTGTACGCTGCCGGCGTGCATTCCACGGTGGTTTACAGGAAATTACGTCATGATGCTCCGCTGCCCAGAAGTTACGTCGATGCGTTTCGCCCACCTTAATGGGTGTTATCAAAGGTCTTTATTCAGCCAGTTCCAGATTCCATACTGCTGTCTGATGTTGGGGTCCAGTCTTCCTCCATTCTGCTGTCTGATGATTGGGTCCAGTGAGCTTCCTGGCCATCTGATAATGGGGTCTAGTGTGCTTCCATGCCATCTGATGATGGGGTCCCGTCCTCTTTCGTGCTGGCTACTGAAGGAGTCCAGTCCTCCTTCGTCATGCCTGCCGATGGGGTCCAGCTTGCCTCTATGCTGCTGATGGGGTCTAGCCTGGCTCTATTCCTGCCAATGGGGTCCAGCCTGCCTCTATGCCTGCCAATGGGGTTCAGCCTGCCTCTATGTCTGCTGATGGGGTCTAGCCTGCCTCTATGCTTGTTAATGGGGTTCAGCTTGCCTCTATGCCTGCCAGTGGGGTCAAGCCTTCCTCTATGACTGCCCATGGGGTTCAGCCTGCCAAGCCAAGCCTGCCACTGGTAGCTTGCTGTCCTCTGCCAAGCCTGCCTCTGGTGACCTGCTGCCAGGCCTGCCTCTGGTGACCTGTTGTCTGCTGCCAAGCTTACCTCTGGTAAACCACTGTCTTCTGTCAAGCTTGCTTTTGACCTGCTGCCCACTGCCAATCGGACTATGCTGATTCCTGGGCCGCTGTCCAAGTGGACTATGCTTATTCCCAGACTGCTGTCCAGCTGGACTATGCAGATTCCTTGACTTAATGTCTAAAATCAATTCACCTAATGATGTGGGAGCAATGTGGCTATATTTTAAGGGTCACAAATCAAGTGACTCTATTCAGGGGGGAGATGCAAGACTCACTGTTAGTTGGGCGAGCCTCCCTGAAGCTGTGTCCAATCCCTGTGGCTCACTCTCTCAAGCCCAACATAGCTAAAGACGTCAACCCACAGCTCCAGCCATACAGGCAAGCAGGGCTTGTTTTGTATACACTTGTTCCAGTGAAGTGGTCCACACATGCGCAGTAGGTGAAAAGTTGCCCATCCAATGCAGTTGAATTACAGAGCTTGCATATCCTCACTGTATGTCAAAGAGAGACTAAAGCCCCGTACACACGTACCGATTGTCAGCTGTAAATATTCGGCCGCCGACCGATCGGCCGATTGTAGGCTTGTTAGTATGATGCTTCCGACAGCCGACAGCACATTTTCGGCCGAACAGAATCTGTCGTGCAGACTTTAAAATATTTGTTGGCCGTCACCAGAACGGCCGATTGTTCGCCAGTCAGTACAGAATTCGGCCGACAAACAGCAGATTAGCAAGACTGGGCATGCTCAGAAAAGAAAAAACACACGGAAAGTTAACCATCGCATGACATCACTTCTGCAGTCGGCTGTTGTTGACAGACAAAATTCGTGTGCAGTCTTTAGCACTTTTCAGCCGACAGGACAGCACCGGACAAAAGACGGCCGATCGTTCGGCCGACATTCGGTACTTGTGTACGGGGCTTTAGGCACCTTGTGGCGTGAACCCCATGGTCAACACGTTTTCTCCGCTCCCAGTTGTGTCAGGCTTCGTCTGTTGAAGAGCTCATTGGGAAGCATGACTGTTAACGACATCTAAAACAGTCCTGCTCTTGAGGATTGTGTTCCCCTTATTGCAGCTCGTCTTGTTCCTGTACCCAATCCTAATTTCCCCTTTTTCTTGCATTGCCCCTGTTACCTTGCTTCCCATATTGTACATATTTGTACATATTTTATATTGTTAGTTTGCTAGGTTTCTGTTACTTAGGTATTTTTGGTTGTAGGTCACTTGTTGTTTATGTTCACTATTTATTGATGTGTGGATATCTTTCTGCTTGCTGTTATTGTCTGGTCCCAGCTTCCTTGTGTAGCTACATATATCTGGTCATCCCAGCTGCTGACTCCTGACAGACATATACTGTATATTAGCAGTCAACAAAAGTAGGGGAATGAGGGAAATTAATATTCATTAATGGAGGTTTCTTTTTCCGAAACAATGGTGTTAAAATAAGGTAAGCTTTTTTAGACTTTCTTTTTCAATCTAAATTCAGGCTAAACAAAGGGTAGCCAAGAGACCTGCTGCTACAGCAATCAAACAGAAACATTTTCGATTTATATAGACTACTGTATGCTGCCTCTGCTTCTCATCTCCGAATTGATTCCTAAGGCCAGGCCATCCCACAGTACAACATCCATTTGTTTGTCTGTTAGTTTGTATGTGGTCCCCTCACACATCATACTGGAATCTACCATGTTGTTAAAAGGGTGCTACTATGACTCTCAACTAGTCACAATGTGCAATGTGGATGACATTTGTCACCCGAACACCAGCAAGCTTGTTTCAAAGTGCAAAGCTCTTAATTTTTGTGTGATCATATAGAAAATCAACTTTTCAGGACCACACAGGTACCCTTCCTCAGGCATGTGCAGAATTTTGAGGAAGAGTATCTGCTTCATCTGGAAATGTTGTTGGTGTACTGCTTATACAGTACATTGCATGCCTGTTATCTTGGTTTCTTGAATCTTACTGTCCCCAAGGCTGATGTGATGTCATGTAGCTGGTCAGTAGAGTAAAGACCTCTCGTACAGCACCGGCTCAGGGGTTAGTGAAGTGGAGACAGCAGCCACCAGAGCACAGAGATGTAGGAGCGCCTGCAAACAGTCCACTAATCCGTGTAGCAGCAATCAGCAGGAGGATGTGCAGCAGACAGGATGAAGGAGGGTATCCTGGCACGGAGCTTGGCAGACCGAAGAAGCAGCTGAAGCAGAATGGAAGTGCAGGTGCAAAGTCAGATGAGCCGGGTAGGTAACGTTAAGGCAGATTAAGCAAAACAGCAGGCAGAAGAAGAATCCAAAACAAGCCGAGGTCGGGGTATTAGGTAGAACAACGTAAGTCAGGAGTAACCTGGATCAGAATCAGAGGTCAGCACAGGAAACAGGAGTAACACCAGAAGCTTCAGACCAAACAGCAACAAGTCCATACTGCAGCCAGATTAAATAGCCCGCTGGTGCCAACAGGCGTGCGCGCATATTCGCGAGTGTGCATGTGCATTCACCTTTGCACACTCCCTGGTCCACAACCATGCAATTTAGCCTGAACAGTTGTTGGCTTAGTCATGCATGTAAATATGTGCCATGAACCTCCCTGACAAATGAGAACATACATGCAAGTGATCCCTAGTTCATAACCCTACCCACCTAAAAAAGATAAAGGCGTTTAACATTTTATTATGCAATTTCCTTCTACATTGTGTGAAAACTGCTTGTAGAGAGGTTTTTTGGGAAGCCCCCTCCCCCCTTTAGAGGCACCTCATATGTATTACAAGCCTTGACACTTCAGGGAGCATTAGTACTTTTAGGCTGGTGGCTCTAGTATAGTTAAAGTAGTGCCACCAGAAGGATTGCGTTTTCTTCTTCATTCTCCCAGCCTGTTACATGGTCCATTCTTAATGGTCCCAACATTTGACTCCATAAAATTTTGAGAAAGCAATACATAGTATGTATTCTACTCCACCAGCTTGTTTTATATCTTCACTACACATCTAGTTAACATTTTCCACCTTAAGGTACACAGGAAAACCATCATACTTTACTCCACAGGGCCTTGCATCCAGTGATACCAGGATAGGTCTCTAGGCAGGCTTTGTACTGCAGTGGGTTCTTATATGGAGTCCCAGCCACCTAGTGGGGAACATCGTCTGCCAACATCACTGCTTCCACTGCCAGCTGGTTGCTACTTCTTATGATTCTTCTATACTAGTTTACCATAACCACAAGGGTTAATCAAATGACATTACCAGAAGACTCCACAAACTAGAGGATTAGTTGTAATTTCAATCCTAGCTCCAAGTACTTGAGATACACCTTGACTACACATTCTGATGCTTCATTCATTTTCTTTTTCAGAAATGGACACAGCCACTTTTTCTTTTAATAGAAAATGTCTCTTTTACTGAATAATTCTGTAGGTTACATTGACAGTAGTACATTTATAGCATCATCCTCACATACAGTATTGTACTTTGCATCTAATGCCTCTTTTTTGATGTTCTGTTGCTTGTGGGTTCTGTTGCTTTTTGGTGCTGTTCATACCTGGAAGATTTAGGTCCATAGCACATAGTCCATAAGTCAATTTCTGTGGTTGCCCTAGGTAACAGATCCCATTGGAAGGTGTGGGGTAAACGTATCTGTTTCTCGCTTCATGACTCTCACACCAGACAAACTCTGTTCCCCTGTATATGTGCCCTACCATCAGGAAGTGACACACACAAAACATATTAACCCCTGCACACCAGCCAAGATTTGAAGACAAGCTAACAAAAATACAACTCGCAGCAAAAGAAGCAGAGCATATAATGGGCACTTAAATACATGCTGATCATAGCTCTGTGCATAGGGTGTTTTTGCTTACCTGTGACCTGATCAGATTTTTTCTGCCTCTCTGTGCATGACCCAGCTTGCTCATCAATCTGCCTCTCGATATCTACATCCATGTTGTAATCTTGGCCTGCCTTATGGACTCTGCATACTGCCTTTTACTTTGTTTGTCCAGCTGTGACTTACTATATTTTGGCTTGTTTCCTGGACTCTGTTTTTCTTCCTGATTTGGTATTTCTTTGCTTGGCTGGTCCTAACCTTGGTTTGTGTTCTGCCCCTGCCTCTGTCTCCCGATCCGGTGTCACGCTGCCTGACTGTATCTACCCTTGGTAAGAGCCTCAACCTAGTTCCTATAACCTGTTTTGGTACCATGGTGCACCTTTGCTGCGATCCTGAACTATGATCCTTAGTCATCTGCTCTATGTACTGTATCTGACATAAACACAGATCCTGGGACTGCCTGGAACTCTGACACTTGTGCCACTCCATGCATTCATACTCTCTGTCACCACCTTAAGGAGTGTTGAGCAGGAGGTGCAACAGTAGCCTCCTCATCTACTCTGTCTCTACTATGTACATGATACCTGCCCAAAGTCATGCCTAAAAACCCCTCCAAACAATAACAATTATTTAAAAGTTAAGGGTGAATTATTCCTACTATAGGGAAAAAGTAATAGTAACATATCATAGTAATGTTTTCTTGATTGCATTAGCATTTGACCAAATAATTTCAATGTTTGCCCTCTGTTTTCATTTTATTTTACATATTTGACCACTCCTGTAAATGCTAATGAGTTATCACTTCATTCCCATTTACATAATGTAAGTTGACTAATTTAAACTAATTTCTTCTTAATGGATCAAGCTGACCTTGAAGTGCCCCATCTCTCTCTCTTCTGATGATTTTATTGTTTGCACCTTCACTTCTTCAAAAAAAAAAGGTCAGAAAATGAAAGAGAGTAATGCAGATTTTTATGCTCCCAGCATGCACCTCTGCCTGCTCTTCGTTTAGTCTCAAAGCTTAGCTGTGGAGAATAATATTATGCTGCAGCATTTCTGTCACTGTGCATTATCCATTCCTTTCTGTCCTGCCCTGCTTATTTCAGCACAGCATCAGATCCTATTTTGTGCAAGGTGACATTTTGTACTCTGTTATAATTATTGTAATCTATCCCTCTAATTAAGGTTTGCTTCCAAGCCACATGACTTGCTTTGTTGTGAATCCCAAGAGATAATGGTTGAGTTCTGCAATTTATACGGAATCCGTGTATTTGTCCCCAGTAGGTAATGTGACCCGTGGCACAATCCTTTATCCATTGTTCATCCCCGTGCCTCTTTTAGTTGCTGGACACCTGCTGTGGTCTGCTGAACAGAACACAGTAAGATGTTGGGAGCAGGTGCAGGAAGAAGACCTCCGTTTCCAGCTATATAATTAAACCTACTGCCAGGTCTATACAAATCAACAAACCTTTATTCAATCCCATGCTGGCATTTGAAATTCCCTGTTATTGCCGATTTCTACCAAGAGGATAAAAATCCACCAAGTTATTGGCACATAGATATTATTCTGACATTAAATATTGTGCGAAGTTATTATTTCTGTATTGGAACGACATCTTGGTTATTTTTGTTTAATCCCAGTTTAGGCTTCATCAGTTCATCACTTATTGCACGTGTAGGCCCTCACTCCTAATTGAATAATAACATAGATTACATTGCCATCCTCAAGGTGGCCAGATTTAGAATATGCTGCAGAGTGGATATGAAGTATGAATGCTCCGAGGCAAAATAAAGGGAAAAATAAACAATTTGAATTTTTCATAACGTCATGTTATTAAACAGGGAAGCTGTGAATTGTTTTATAGTGATTTGTACAGCTGCCAGTTTTGTCTGGATCTGTTGAATCTACTTCCTGTAATAATGCATGCACCAACAATTGCTGTGGAGTTCGCCCTAAGCTAACTGCATTGTTATATATTCTACATAATTATTACTATTATTGTTACATCAGACCTATTCTGTACGTAACCTTTAAAAAAACAGTGACAAACATCTATTTACTAAGTAATATTTATAATATGGCACTAAGTGCAGTGCAATTATGATGTGGAATAGAGTGGCACAATATAAACGCCCTACAGCCTATATACGGCAAATGGTAGGTCATGAATAATTTATTAAACAGTGACAGTGTGGATAATTTATGTCAAAAGGACTTATAAACCTCACCATACATGTTATAGTCTGACTGTACAAACACCTTTAGATCCATCAACTATGTAATGCAAGATCCTGGATTATTGGATACAAATTAAATAGATAGTTTAGGTAGGTCCTCATGTTACATTGTTTTTCTAAATCAAAAGGAGATTGTAAAAAGACTGTGAAGTCAGATTTTTTTTTTTTTTTTTCCAAAACGTTTTATTGAAGCATAAAGGGTGATAATAAGTCGTACAAACATGCGAACAATCCGATCAACATTCTCGGTGTTCAAGGTATATGTGAGGGAAAAACAGGTATGCAAACATAAAATGCGCTAATACACAAGTTTCATAAAACAGAATTCAGAATATTTTTGAAGGAGTATGTGTAACAAAAGAGATCAGGCGCAGGTAAAGGAAGTGTCCTTGTCTCATCAAATTGTTGTATGAACATGGATTAGGAATGCAGTCCATCTCACACGATTCACCAATCAAATATGCCTTAACCTGGGATCCCTGGAATAAATTCCGAAATTCCAACACTTACATTTCAATTATGAAATAAAGACTTCTATTCCAATTAAAGTGCAGTAACCTTCAGCCTTCAATCTAAACACCCCACCTAGACGCCACTTTCCTTATTACCATTTATACATTCGCCTTCTCATAATGAGTTACTGCTTCCATTAACCCTTCTTCCTCCTCCCCCCCACCCCATTATATTCCTCCTTCTCATTCCTTGGGAAGAGTTGGTGCTGGTAACTAACTCTTCCTCTCTATCACCTTCAGTTAACCTTTACACAATCCACTCACACCAAACAGGCGCTCGCCTTGATCTGTGAAGTCAGATTTTAAGGTACAGTGCATACTGAGACTTAACAGGTTCAGAATAGTGGGAATTGCGCACTCATAGTAAAATCTTCTGAGTAACAGAATAAAGAAATATCAGCTATAAGGCCCCTTTCACACAGGTGGACTGTTCAGATCCACCTGTCCATTTTTTTTAGCGGATCTGAATGGATGCCCCATGCATCTCTATGGGGCATCGGATGTCAGCGGAGACATGTCCGCTGACATCCGATCGGATCAGATCCGTCAAATCTGGACGGATGGAAACCCTATTTTCCATTCGTCCAGCAGATCGGATGGGATCAGATGAGAATGGACAGGCGGTCCATTCTCATCCGATTCCCCCATAGAGAACAGCCGGACCTGACAGCTCTGTCTCCGCACACAGCTGCCATACTCCTGCTCTGCGGGTGATGGGCGGATCAATCCCCCGCTGAGAAAAACTAAGTCCGCCGACGGACTCCCCTGTGTGAAAGGGGCCTAATTGTTCAGATACATTTACCCTCTTTTAGGATAGTCCTATATATGAATCCCGTCTTCTTTATATTCCCATCGCACACGTTCCTGAATTGAAGGCTCCTTTGTAGTGGGTGCTGCAGCGATCACCAGCTGGGCACTGGATATATCACAGATTAATAGACATGTTCCTCAGCACACCATGGATCTTGACTTGCAGTGCAAAACTTTTATTGCAGAAAGATTACATCACAACAGGATAAGTGCAACGTTTCAGGAGCCATGCAGGACCCCCTCGTCAGGCATGAAATCACATGCCTGACAAAGTGCTCCTGCGTGGCTCTGAAATGTTGCACTTATCCTGTTGTGATATAATCTTTCTGCAAGTCAAGATCCATGGTGTGCTGGCGAACATGTGTATTTATCTACAGTACTTGTGAGTCCTTCTCTCCTGAAAATCAGGAAACTGAAATCTGTGAAAAAATGATTAAAGATGACTAAAAAATACCATATAAAAGTAATCTAAACCCTCACTGGACAACATTTGGTAAACACATACGTAATATAAAAAAATAGCTTTTTTTAAAAAAAATAAAGCTATTATTTTCACCTTATTTATCCTTAATCAGCTGTTTCCTTTCTACATGTACTCGATCCAATGTTGGCTGCACATCAATGCTCTGGACCGACTTTCTGATAGTGACCATAGCTTTGCAATGTGTGTAGCAACCAGGGTTGCGCGTGGCAAAGTGTCAACAATTGGAAGTTGTCACCCCATAACAGAAATGCCTGTTAAAGCTTATATGACCATTTAATTGTTGAGCTTAGATCAGTTATGTATTTGCTATGTTTCCTCAGCATGCACTGCTATAAATGTTTACAACTATGGAGTGGGTCCTTTCACCATTCCAGTGTGAGAATAAAATTGTCCAAACAGGAACCCAGGGGATGTTCTGCTTTCTGTCTTTCCTTTCCAGCTGCCTTTAATTGTCCCAAATTAGCTAGCCTTGTGACCCCTGAAAGACCTTTTTTCCCCATGATGACATACACTATCCTATTACTGTAACAAGAGCGCCAGATCATGGTGCTGGCTTTATTAATGCACTTCTTAAAGGGAAATCAATTCCGAATTTGCAAGCTAAGCAAAAGTCTTTTGTCAGACTTGGTGTCCTAGAATATTTTTCAAATGTTCAGATTTCATAGAAACCCAAATTATTATCCAAATGTGCTAAAGCTGCCAGTTGGATGATGGGTGCTTTAGAATACTGATGTTGCAGCCAACTAGCAGTTGATAATATAGAAACATAGTAGAGTAATAGCAGAAGAAAGTGACTTAGTTTATATATATTTTTTTAATTCTTATTTTTATCTAATTTAATTGTTCAGTCTGATTAAAGATTTGTTTGTCCCAAGCATGTTTTAATCCACTTACTGTTGATGACTCACTGCCTGTGCTGGAAGTCTATTCCAAACATCAACTACTAAATTTGGTAAAATAATACTTTCTAAGATTAGTTTTGAACTTTCCTCCTGCTAATTTAAAGTTGAATTCCAGCTTAACATTAAGTAGCCTTAAAAATGTTCCCTATCCCCTTGCGACCTGTACAAAATTATGCGTATACTTACCCACTTTAAGTCTGCTCCAGTCAAATCAGAGCTCTGGCTCCCCTGCATCAGTCAGCCGCGGCTGCAGGGGAGAGGAGGGAGCACTGACAATTGGGTTGGTTGGGAAAAGGGAGCCTTTGGGTGATATCACGGCTCTCAGAATTTCTGGCCATTGTCGATTGCTCCCTCCTTTCTCCTGCACCCACCGCTTACTAACACAGGGAATCACGTGACCAGACCTGAGTTGACTAAAAAAAGGTAAGTATACACATCCCATTCAAAAATCCTCTAATGGGATTTTACAGGTAACCAAGATTATTTATTTATTTATTTATTTTTTTTTTTTACCAAAAACTCATTAATATAAAAGTTTTTTTACATCTTTAATTCCATAGTTTTTAAAAAACATTAAAATAACCACTTTCATGGTTTTAGCAAAGCAAGAAATACTATACAATGAGTGTTATATATCTACTGGTTGGTATTCCCAAAACCATTGCATATTACATGGCCACAAATTTCTTCATCTTAGCTTGCAAGAAATGGAGTGGGACATCCAACTCGTTTCAAACTTTTAGAGCCAATTTTTTTCCTTAGGGATGTGTCATGTCACCCAGTAAAGCAAAAACAAAATGCAAAATAATATAAAAATTATAATAACAAGGACTATAGTCCAAAAAACTTTTAAGATCCCATGTCATACTTACAACAGTATTATAAGGCTGGGTTCACACTGGTGCGATCAAAGACATCACTGTGCACATCACACGCAATGTCTTTGTGATGCAAATTCAGTCATACAGTTTGTTTGCATCGCAATCAGACCAAAATGTTGCAGGACCCTTTTTTCTGTCCGCACTGGAATCGGATCGCATGGGTATTCACACCGATGGAATCTGATTCCTGTACCATTTCACAGTTCACACTGTGATCTGCGAACTAATCTGGGGGTGTCATTAACTTTACATTGACACCCACAGCAGTTCGCAGAGAGCAGTGTGAACTGCCTGCTAATCACATGTGATGCGGGAATCCGCACTGGAATCGTGCTGGTTCCTGCATCGCACAAGTGTAAACCTAGACTAAGACACACTGCCTTCCAGTGCATTAGCAACCCATCCTGCCTCCTATTTGGCTGACCACTCACATGCAAGGACTGCATATGCCCATAAGGATGGAAGATGTTATACTGAAAACCCTAATCAAACAACAAGAGTCACATAACTCTAAGTAACAAACCTACATCCCTGCAAACATCCTCCAGTCATATACATCAATATTGTCATTATAACTGATACCATAGGTTCTTTTATTATCTAATACTTCACTTTTCAATGAAAAAAACTCTTGATAGAAGTTACTACATTGGAGTCATGTGTTTGCAGTTGCTAGATATAGAAACAAAAATGCTAGCTATATTACAATTCAAATATCCCCTTTTTAGCCCCAAAGTTGTGACATACTTACAGTATTATTGCCTTGATTTATCCATACTTTATTTTTTTACATAAATGGTTGCATCCAGTGGTCTTGCATTAATATATTTATATAGTTACAGGTCAGCTTTAGGGGCCTCCCACATGAAGGTGGAACTGGAGCCCTTCCCTACTCTATGAGGGACATTATGGCTCTGTGCTAGCAGTCCTAGCTAGCGACCCAGAATGGTGTACAAATGCATGCATGGCATCATGCTTGCGCATGCAGTGTTATAACGTAATGACGTTGTGACGTCACTTCTGATCCTGGCGATTCTCACAGGAAATACAGAAGATGCAGTTTTCTATTCACTGCTGGCACACATTAAACACCAGATTGCCATCCACATAGCAGATGACAAAAGGAAGCCAAGGGCGAGGGCGACCCGGAATATGCCCAAGAGCACAATGGGAACCAACCAGGGGGCAGAACCACCCCTTTGGCTGGTCCCTAAATGCGCTCCAGGATGCAGCCCACCACCACCCACTGTCAAACCTGGTTCTGGATCCAAAAGACCCCGAGAGGTGAATCTGGGGGGCCTAATGTGCCGGGCAAGTATACTCTTTTTTACACAGACTAGGCAGTATAGGTAACAGGGGGCAGGGAACATTTTTAAGACTATTTAATGTTAGGCTGGAATTCCACTTTAAGGTCATATTGAAGATACAGCCCTGAACCTTTTTCACATAAGGTAAATAAAGGTTTCAATCATGTCTCCCCTTTCCTTTCTTTCCTCCAGACTGTACATATTAAGTTCCTAAAGTCTCTCTTGATATGTTTTATCCTTCAGACGTTTGTTGCTCGTCTCTGTACTTGTTACATTTCATCAATATCTTTTTGTGAGTGAGGTCTCTAGAACTGGACAGGGTATTCTAAATTAGGTCTAACTAAAGATCTACTGTATAAAGAGAAATCAGAACCTCCTTCTTCCTGCTGGTGATACCTTTAGTGACACATTCTAGAATTCTAATCGCTTTTCCCATTGCATGGCCACACTATTTGCTCATTTTCAATCCTGTAAAATAAGTATCCTAAATCTTTTCCTCTGTAATTTTTGTCAACACTGTATCCCAGTATTGTACTCTATCATGTGATAATTTTTCCCTATGTGCATTATTTTAAATGTAAAAACATTGAACTGTAGTTTCCACTGCTTTGACCAATCTTCCAGCAATGCAAAATGATGTTCCATGTTACATACACCTCCAGGAATATTTAACCTATGCAGTTCATGTTTCCCCATAAATAGGGAGATCCATAGCTAAATAAATTAACACACATTATCTCAGCTGTGAGTCCACAAAGTATGCATTACAACAGGTCTTTAAAGACTAGAATGGATGTTCACCACTACCTTAGAAAACATTAGGGATAGCAGATAATAAAATACCTAAGTACAAGGTTAGGGCTGACTAGAGATATTTGTCTTTATTGTTGGAAGTATTTGGGTAAGAAATTTAATGAAAAGGCCTGAAATGTAAAGGAAATCTGGAAACATTGGTAATAACCAGTTAAAAGAGTAGGTCATTTTATGCTGGCCACATGAGAGAATTTCTGTTTCATTGTATTTAAGATGTATGATCATTTATGGCCCTAGCATTGCTTCAAACAAGTGATGTAAGAATAAACAGCATCTTGATAGGCAAAACAGATTTGTTTTATTTGTTTCCAATGACAATTAGAATGATTTATAGACGTGAAATGTTATTGATTTGTCCTGTGCACAGATCTTCAGTGGAACTATACAAGATGACGACTATCATCTTCAGTGGAACTGTAAAAGATGAGGCCGTAGAGGGCCAATAACAATAAAATACAATGCAGTGCTCATTTCTAGCATCTGCCAGGTGTCGGGATAAATTAACTGCCATGCAAATGCACCAGAATTATATCATCCTGGCCTGGCCAAAGATCCCGCTCTCAAAAGAAGACTGGCGTCAAATAATTTGAGCAGAAGTCAATATAGTTCCACTTTAAAGTACAAACCTATGAAATGCTAGAAACAAGAGCCCTGTATAAAGAGCTTACAGGTGAATAGGGTTGAGCTAAAAGACAAATCAATCATAAAAAATTAGAAATGTATTTTATTAAACCTTAGGTTACCAGATCTTCCTAGAATACCATGTTGATATAACCAAAAGGTTTGCTTTATTTGTTCATTAGCATGTGCTTCATAGTAAAAAATGGTTTAGCCATGTTTATTAATAGGCAGCAGCTACAGTTTTTGTTGCTGCTGACTTTCAATCTTTTCATGCTAACTTGAAAATGTAAAACTACATGAATACCAGCAGTACAAATATAATTATCTTTCAGTCAATGGATACTAACAACCCATCAATCAGTAAAAAAAAAAAAAAAAAACTTGAGAGGCTGCAAACATTGTATTGTAGCTTTCTCAATAAGAGTACTAGCCACTCCCACAGAACCTTTTTATATCAAGCCTTAGGCAGTGCATGTAATGAGGAATTTCTGCACTCCTGAACAATCAATCTGACGATCCATCTGTGCTGTGAAGTCATGATTGGATTACTGATATGTTACGTGGCTTTATGCCTGCTCAGTACCATGAGCTATTTGTAACTTAAATCTAATGCTACCATTGTCAAACTGACATCTGGATACATCTAGTTTATAGTAATGTGTATATTTATATATATATATATATATATATATATATATATATATATATACAGTATCTCACAAAAGTGAGTACACCCCTCATATTTTTGTAAACATTTTATTGTATCTTTTCATGCGACAACGCTGAAGAAATGTCACTTTGATATATTGTAAAGTAGTGTGTGTACAGCTTGTATAACAGTGTAAATTTACTGTCCCCTCAAAATAACTCAACACAGCCATTAATATCTAAACCGCTGGCAACAAAAGTAAGTACACCCCTAACTGAAAAATATCCAAATTGGGTCCAATTAGCCATTTTCCCTCCCCAGTGTCATGTGACCCGTTAGTGTTACCAGGTTTCAGGTGTGAATGAGGAGCAGGTTTGTTAAATTTGGTGTTATCGCTCTCACTCTCTCATACTGGTTGTTGGAAGTTCAGCATGGCACCTCATGGCAGAGAACTCTCTGAGGATCTGAAAAAAATAACTGTTGCTCTAGATAAAGATGGCCTAGGCTATAAGAAGATTGCCAAGACCCTGAAACTGAGCTGCAGCACGATAGCAAGGACCATACAGCGGTTTAACAGAACAGGTTCCACACAGAACAGGCCTCACCATGGTCAAACAAAGAAGTTGAGTGCACATACTAAGCGTCATATCCAGAGGTTGTCTATGAGAAGCTGCCAGCATTGCTGCAGAGGTTGAAGGGGTGGGGGGTCATCCTGTCAGTGCTCAGACCATACGCCGCACACTGCATCAAATTGGTCTGCATGGCTGTCATCCCAGAAGGAAGCCTCTTCTACAGACGATGGACAAGAAAGCCTGCCAACAGTTTGCTGAAGACAAGCAGACTAAGAACATGGATTACTGGAACCATGTCCTGTGATCTGATGAGATGAAGATAAAGTTATTTGGTTCAGATAGTGTCAAGCATATGTGGTGCCAACCAAGTGAGGAGTACAAAGACAAGTGTGTCTTGCCTCTACAGTCAAGCATGATGGTGGGGGTGTCATGGTCTGGGGCTGCATAAGTTCTGCCGGAACTGGTGAGCTACAGTTCATTGAAGGAACCATGAATGCCAACATATACTTCGACATACTTAAGTAGAGCATGATCCCCTCCATTCTGAGACTGGGCCACAGGGCAGTAATCCAACATGATAACGATCCCAAACACACCTCCAGGACGACCACTGCCTTGCTAAAGAAGCTGAGGGTAAAGGTGATGGACTGGCCAAGCATGTCTCTTGACCTAAACCCTATTGAGCATCTGTGAGGCATCCTCGAACAGAAAGTGAAGAAGTGCAAGGTCTCTAACATCCACCAGCTCTGTGATGTCATCATGAAGGAGTGGAAGGGGACTCCAGTGGCTACCTATGAAGCTCTGGTGAACTCCATGCCAGAGAGGGTTAAGGCAGTGCTGGAAAATAATGGTGGCTACACAAAATATTGACACTTTGGGTCCAATTTGGACTTTTCAACTTAAGAGTGTACTCACTTTTGTTGCCAGTGGTTTAGATATTAATGGCTGTGTGTTGAATTGTTTTGAGGGGACAGCAAATTTACACTGTTATACAAGCTGCACACTCACTACTTTACATTGTAGCAAAGTATAATTTATTTAGTGTTGTCACATGAAAAGATATAATAAATATTTACAAAAATGTGAGGGGTGTACTCACTTTTGTGAGATACTGTATATATATATATATATATATATATATATATATATATATATATATATATAGATATATAGATATATCTATATATGTATTGCAAAAGGCCTTTTTGGTCAAGCCAAGAGTGAGGCTGCTAGCAGGTGACTACAGAGTGCACAGTTCTCTGACTACTAATGACTCCAGGTGGAAGGAGAGACTTTTAGGGGGAGATGGCTGCTAAAACTGCTGCATTTGCTTACACATATGACTACTGCGGACCATACACTAAATGTGATCGATTATGTATTATCAAGTAACTCCAGAATGTATGTCAGTGTGATGTGACTGTTATGCCATTTCCTGAATTTAATCAGAAAATTGCAGCAATTCTACTCATATGTGTGGACATTCCTTCCTTGGGATATAAAAGTCAGCAATTAGGAATGTCATGTGTAGGCCTCTGGCATTGAGTGGGGCACAAGATGGTGAAAGGTTCAGTCTCCGCAGGAGGAGCAGTGTTCTACCAGGACAGGAGCTTCTGCAGGTACTTGTGCTCTTGGTGCCAGTTCTAGCCAATCACTAAGCCCCTCTTACAGGCTAACAGAGCCCAGAAGGTAGGGCTTTCTAATGACAAGCTTATCAGGGTTTGCCTAGCTGACATTCCTGGGTGCATCTCTCTGCAGGACAATGGTGATAAAAGTGAAATCAAAACAAAATAGCTGCTAAGGAACACTCTACACACATTATTGAACTGATTTATATTTTTTCAGTTAAAGAAATAACCAATGGATATAGAATATGTGCTTACACTTTCGTGAAGTTGATGTGTTTAGCGGTAAGATATATTATATATGTATTAAAATAATAATAATGCAATATATACACACATAACTATTGATTAAAAAAAATCAAGCTTATTAAAACTAACTCCAAGTCACTCCAAGTTAAAGTCTAGAAATTAGTCTAAAAAAAACTCCCAAAGGAGTGCCTTCAGCTGCAAAAATCCCAAGAAGAGGAAGCATAGGAGAACTCCATCCCCCATGTTATGCTTTTATTTCGTGAATACACTTACACTTACTGTATTAGGCGCACTGGTCCTCTTCCTTTTTGTTTTCTCCTGGTGGTGAGAATCCTTCATATGCCAAGATTACTGTTGACGTGATGATGTCAGCACCACTTCCTGCTTGAATATACTTTGGAGTCATTGTGATGATCCCTGAATTTTCAGTAGCTTCTTGGTATTCTGGGTTGAGTGTCAATGAGGATATTGTGGGAAAAACGTACTACAGGAAACAGCTTAAAATTGAAGGTGAGATACTTTTTTATTTTTAAAACCTTCTGGGGGCCTTCATTTAAACTTTAAAATTCCTTGTATTTTTAATACATACCTCTCATACTATATAGGACAGAACTTTCCTTAACCACTTGCCGACTGCCTCATAACAGATTTACTGCTACAGGGCGGCCGCTTTGTGCAGAATCACACACATATATATATGTAGCACCTTCCTGGGTAGGTGCTAGGCAGAAGCATATGGGTGGCCCTGTCTGCATATCAGGAGGGCCTGATAATTTTGTTAGGCTGTCATGTGCTTCCCAGCGTGTCTGTTGGGTCTAGGGGGTGTCCAATGTGGGTTCTTATTGGACAGTGGAGGAAACTTGACCAATAGCACACCAGGGCTTGTATCCATCTCAGAAGGCAGAATCTGCCGCAAAGCATCCTGGGAGAGGGTATAAGTCTGAGGGGAGCACATGACGCAAGGTCTTTGGCGGGAAGCAGAGACCCAGGAGGAGGCTGATGGCTGTCTCTCCTCCTGTCAGAGCTAGAGAAGGTGTTCTGGGCAGTCAGCCTAGAGGACGAAGGTTGAGCTAGGCTGCAGAGAGGGATCCAGTGTGCTGCGGACAGAGTGGAGTTGCTGGGCAGAAGTTTCTGAGAAAAACAGTGTCGTGAGTACTCGAAACTGCCCAGGGGTCTGCCTTGGAAAGGGGATCACTCCAGAAGGTCAAAGGTATCTGGGAGCCAGCTAACCATTAGAGGAGGCTTAGGAAAGGGGGTGCCAGTGTCTAAGCTTTGAAGATAAGAGAGTGAAAGGGGGCGCCGGTGTGGGCCCTGAAGTGTTCAGCAGTGCAGCAGAGTATACATGTAGCTACCTTAGCAAGGAGTGTTTAAGGGAGCTTAAAGAGGACTTCTTCATTCAGGAAAGCAGTCAGAAGTCAGTTCAGTGTTAACAGCAGGCAGACCAGCGTTAATTGGTGTTGACCGGCATCTAGCCAGCATCAAGTCAGCGCCAAATGGCATTTTTCAGTTGTCCCTAGCAATTTGTGCATAGTTGAGCCAAAGGAGTATCCCACTCATCCCTTCTCCTATCCAAGTTACCAAACAAATACAAAAACCCAAAGATACTGGATTGGTCATTGTCTCAGTGCTCACACTTGGAGAAACATGCTTAAATGTGCTGTTGTTGCTAGCGGTAACCCAGGGGGATCCATATCCAGCAAAACGGTTGGGAATTGTGCTACATATATATATATATATATATATATATATATATATATGTGTGATTCTGCATTTCTGGGTTTTGGGCAAAAGAGAGTGCAGCCACCGGCGGCTCACACCTGCTGTGATTTTACACAGCGGGTCCCACGGACCTGATGTCCTCAGGGACCCACCGATCGCTCGGTACACTAACAGAATGCCAGTGTGCCTCTATAAACAAGGCAGATTGTCATTCTGTCAGTACGGAAGACATGGATCCTGTGTTTCTGTAAAAGCAGAAACACCGATCTATGTCTTCCACTAGTAAAAGCACCTCCCCTACTACACCGAAACCTTAGCTAGGCACACAGTTAACCCTTTGATCGCCCCTGATATTAACCCTTTCCCTGCCAGTGTCATTAGTACAGTGACAGTGCATATTTTTAGCACTGATCACTGTAATAATGTCACGGGTCCCCTAGAAAGTGCCAGTTAGGTGTCAGATTTGCCAGCCGCAATATCGCAGTCCCACTATAAGTTGCTGCTTGCCACCATTACTAGTAAAAAAAAACCCCATAGATTGTAGATGCTATAACTTTTCCACAAACCAGTTGTTCTCAACCCCGATCTTCGGACCCACTAACAGGCCAGGTTTGCAAGATAACTAAATTACATAACAGGCGATCTCATTTGCTGCTCAGTGATTGCAGTATTCTAGTCTGCATCAAGGTAATACTTAAAATCTGGCCTGTTAGTGGGTCCTGAGGACCGGAGTTGAGAACCACTGCCACAAACCAATCAATATACGCTTATTGGAAATTTGTTTATACCAAAAATATGTTGCAGAATACATATTGGCCTACATTGTTGAAGAAATTCGATTTTTTACATTTTTTTTTTATTGTATGTGTTTTTTAGCAGAAAGTAAAAAATATTGTTTTTCCTTCAAAATTGAAAGCTCTAATTGTGGGAAAAAAGGACATACATTATTTTTGGTTACAGTGTCACATACCGTGCAATGGTTAGTTAAAGTAATGCAGTGCCGTTTCGCAAAAAGATGGCCTGGTCAGGAAGGGGGTTAAACCTTCCGAAGGTGAAGTTGTAAAGTGTATTTATTTATTTAAAGACTTTAATAGAGGACAGAAAAGAGTAGGGAAGGGTTTAGTGTCTTTGTCCAGCTAAAATTGTTATGAATTTCCTGTACTGCGCAACCAACAGGGAATGAGTGGAAATCTCTCCAAATGAACAGAATTTCCATTTTACACAACTCACTTCAGAATAGGTATCCCCTTGGAGGATTTTCTCTCACTTTTGTCTCTGGTGACCTCTCAACAGTTTTGGTTTTCCACTCATTTTTTGTTTCAGTGACAATGGTCACCTGGACAAACAGAGGAATGAGAGACAGACAGAAGTAGCAGCCTGCAAAAATTCTAACTCTTCCCACTCCTATCCAAAAACAAAATAGAAATCACCCATACACTAACACTTTTTGGTTTGAGAAAGGTTTCTGAGGGTCACCAGTGACTGCATGTACCAAAATGTCAGCTGTCAAATGATGTTATTTCTCCACATCCACCAATCAGATTAAAGCTGTCATTTTCCAGGTCAGATTGCAATATGATATATTTGTTTTGGAAAACACTGACAGTTTTTTGTGCTTCACACACAACAACAACAATTCACACATTTGCATATTTGCAAATATTATATGACACTAACTAAAATGTACTGCCAATAATATTTGCATGTGCCCATGTAAAGTAATCTTCATTCTACTTTCCATAAATATATATCAACACAGCAGGAGCAATCAAACACTCTAGTCCAGTGGTCCTCAACTCCGGTCCTCAGGGCCCACTAACAGGCCAGATTTTAAGTATTACCTTGGGGAGATGCAGACTAGAGTACTGCAATCACTGAGCAGCAAATGATATCACCTGGGATGTATTTCAGTTATCTTGCAAATCTGGCCTGTTAGTGGGCCCTGTAGGCCAGGGTTGAGGACTACTGCTCTAGTCTATCTCTCATTCACATGGGTGAATCAATCAATTCACTCATGTTCAATCCATGTTCAGCTATTTTAAATTTCTGTTCATTTCTCTTATGTATGGGAGATCTGCTCCACATATTATACAATAGGAATTGTCTGATTTAGGTAATCAATTTATGCACACCTCCCAACTTTCTGACATAGAACTGAGGGACACCTATTAGCAAAAGTATGTAGGCATAGGACACACCCCCTGACACATCCCCCTAAAAGGAGACTTGTACAAAAACGAATTGGTTAAACCCACAAGTGCGTTTTTACCACTACTATTCCATTATACTGGCTTTTGGAAATTACAAATGCAGTATTTTAGAAACTAGATGAAAGGTTTAGCACTGGAAACACTTTTTGATCCAAAATAAGTGGAAATCTCCCCAAATGAACAGAATTTCTATTTTGGACAACTAACTCCAGAACAGGTCTGGAAACCCCTTGGAGGAGTTTCTCTCACTTTTTGTCTGGTGACTTCTTAACACTGTATATTTTATATATAACTATATAGATCAGATCAAATTGAGGGGAAAATGAGCAGGAAAGAGGGACAGAGGGAATTTGTTCCAAAGGATGGACAGTCCCTCGAAATCAGAGCTATGTCTTATGTTTGCTTTAATGTCCTTATCACAAAGAAATGACGAATATGCTTTGTTCACTTTAGCCAAGAAATAGTGTAAACCATAAAATGGCATATTATGATAGCACAAACATTACCCAGCAGATTGGTCCACATATCCTACTTGAGCAAGTTACATACTGTAGCTTTCAGACAGCCCAGTTCATTACTGGCTCAATTTATCCCAAGTGCAATTCATCGTTGAAGATCCATCAAAAGAGTGCCTGCTATTGCTGGATCCAGCTGTCTATGCTACACTGCCACACAGCAATAGAAGTACAGTATATAGAAGTAAAGCCCTGCTAAAAGGGATAGACTTGGCCCTATAATTAACCTGGCTCTATTGTAATTATTTAAATGCTGTATAAGGCACTGATGGTCTCTATTATTATAACATTATCATGCATTCCAACTTTTTGAGAGAGGAACGAGGGACACCTATTAGCCTAAGTATGTAGGCAGAGGACACACCCCTTGTCATGGAGAATTATAAAAAAAAAAAAAAATAGCCTTTAGTAACCCTTGAATGTACCTGAATTCGGGTGAAAACAGGTTCAGCAAAAATGACTAGAATCTGGCTGCTAAATCAGAGCTGAATGTTGAAAAACAATAACAGTTTTTTCTAGGCTAATATGCTAGGGATTGTCAAACAAATGGCATGGGGAACAAATACCAAAACAAAACAAAAAATATTAAATTCTGTTTGGTGGGAAGCAGCAATTTTAGTAATGCTTAAAATCAAACATTAATCACCTAATCTCTTGTAGGTTTCTTGACCAGGCCATTTTCTGTGTTACTTTAACTGACAATTGCACAGCCTTGTGACACTGTGCCCAAATAAAATGTATTTCCTTTTTTTCCCAAAAAGGAAAAGGGCTTTCTTTTGGTGGTATTTTATAACCTCTGTGGTTTTTTGTGCTAGAAACAAGGAACAACCAACAATTTTGAAAGAAAACAATATTTTTTACTTTCTGCTCTTAGACAAATTCAATAAAATGTTTAAAAAAAAAATCAAATATGTATTCTGCTATATTTTCAGTAAAGAAAATCCCAATAAGTGTATATTAATTGGTTTGCGCAAAAGTTATAACATCTACAAACTATGGGATTTTTTTTCTTTTTTACTAGTAATGGCGGCAATCAGTGACTTATAGTCGGACTGCAATATTGAATTTTTGGGGAGACCTCACACTTTCTTTTTCCTGATTTTTGCATAGGGTTCCCCCTCAAAATTAATACTAGTCTGGTTTAGATATTTGGGGGACCCCTTAAATTCATACCAAGCCTGAAGGGAGGGGTATTAATGAGGAGGGGGGAGATCCTAAGCATATTTTTTAAAGAGCCTGGTATTAATTATGGGAGGTTCCGATGCCTTTTTAAAAAAACTATTCTGGCTTAATTGCTTACATGGCTAGGGTTTTCTAGTGATGTAGGTGAATGGGGCCAGTGATATCACCGGTGGTTAATGACTTGGCTTGACCGCTGGCAACCTTAGCAACCATTGACAGTGGGAAGCTGTCATGTAAAGTACTGTGCAAACTTTTTAGGCAGGTTTGAAGAAATGCTGTAAAATAAGAATGCTTTCAAAAATATATATTTTATTGTTTATTTTTATCAATTTACAAAATGCAAAGTGAGCTAACAGAAGAAAAATCTAAATCAAATCGATATTTGGTGTGACTACCCTTAGGCTTCAAACGAGCATCAACTTTTACATTTGCATACTTTGTACACTTGCAAAACAGTCAGGGATTTTGTAGGATTACAGTCAGGTGTATGAATAACCAATTATACAAGCAGGTGCTAATTATCATCAATATCATATGTAGGCTGAAACACAGTCATTAACTGAAACAGAGACAGCTGTGCAGGAGGCTTAAAACTGGGCGAGGAACAGCCAAACTCTGCTACTAAGGAGAGGCTGTTCATGTCACAGGTCATACACCATGGAAAACCTGAGTGCAGCAACAAGGCACAAGGTAGTTATACTGCATCAGCAAGGTCTCTTCCTGGCAATGATTTCAAAGCAGACTGGGGTTTCAAGATCTACTGTTCAAGCTTTTTGAAGAAGCACAAGGAATTGGGCAACATTGAGGACCGTAAATGCAGTGGTCGGCCAATGGAAACATAACACAGATGAAACACACATTGTGCTTGTGCGTCATCAGCACAAAATTGGTGGAAACCAGTGGGACTCAGGTACACTCACTCATCTACTGTCATGGAGAAGTCTGGCCAGAAGTGGACTTCATGGAGGAATTGTGGCCAAAAAGCCAAACCTCACAAGGCTAAGCTCAACTATGTACAAAAACATAGGAACTGTGGTGATAAGTCAAAATATGAAATGTTTGGTTGCAGCAGGATGCAGCATGTTCGCTGAAAAGCTGAAGAGTGGTACAGTAATAGGACAATGACCCTAAACATACAGCCTATGTCATTAAGAACTATCTTCAGTGGACAGAAGAACAAGGAGTCCTGGAAGTAATGGAGCCCTGATCTCAACATCATCAAATCTGTCTGGGATTAGATGAAAAGACAGAAGGCATTGAGGTAACCTACATCCTCAGAAGATCTGTAGTTAATGCCCCCAAGATGTTTGGAACAACCTAATTGAGTCCCTTAAAAAACCATGTGCAAGTGTACCTAGAAGAATTGATGCTGTTTTGAAAGCAAATTATTGATTTGATTTAATTTCTCTTCTGTTCACTTACTTTCCATTTTAATAGTTGATAAACATGTATAAAAGCATTATTCATTTACAGTATTTTTTCACACCTGCCTAAAACATTTGCAAAGTAGTGTATAAAAGTGGAAATAATATCACTATCATACATGATGATTGGCTCCCAACAAACAGGTACATTTTCAGGCATTTGTCCAAGCGACCGAACAGATAAGGTTTGGCCAGAACTTGTGTTTGAACTGAACCTTAAGCTCACCCCTTGATATATAGATGTGCATTACTATATATGATTGAAAAATAGCCTAGGCTATATACAGCGCTTGCCGCAGAAAAACAGTTAACTTAATGTATGTGAACAATGATGAAAACTTATCTTTACAGTATAAGTGAAAATACAAATCAATTAAACACATGAAAATTATTAAAAAGTTCCAAGGAATTGATAAATAGATAAATAAGTATTTTCCAGTGGTGATCAATTTATGTGAATACAATAAATGTAAAATTCAATAAATAAAGTCTTTTCAAGTGTTGATCAGGTGCAAAGTGCTTCGTGCTCAATAAATAAAAATTTGTGACTTTCGTGACGTGGATTCCTCTTTTCCTGTGGCTTGTGGTAGAAATAAATGACTTACCAGAATTGTTGGGTCCTGTGTGTTGTATAGCACTAGGACCTACAGTGCTTGGAGGCCGTTCAGGCCGGATTGGGGATCCCCTTTGTGGATAATCCTGGTGGGATACAGGTTAGGTTCCTCCTTACCCGATCTCGATCCTCAGGATATGGGGTTAAAAGAAAGGCTCCAGATAGTGTATTATCGTTTAAAAGTTTATTCATCAAATATTCATAAAAATCGGAGCGAAGAAAGACTCAAACTCCAAGTTTGCAGGCAAAGAAACTGCTAACAAACACCTCCTAGCAGAGTGGCGAGCAGAGTGTTCTGGCTTGCACGTGGTGAGTAGCGTGCTGACCAACCTTGACGCGTTTTGTCACTTCCTGTGACGTTTTCAAAAGGTAGGGTATAATAAAATATGTATATTTTATTCCGTATTTCAGTACAGTAGGTCCAGGTCTAAAAAAAAAAAAAATAATAATTTGATTTGTTATGCCTGTTGGTTTGTTACAGCTTAAAGTAGAACTAAGGGATATGCACTTTCTACCTTAATGCATTCACAGCATTAAATGCAGCATTTAAAAAAAAAAACCTACAAGGCAATGGCATAAAGTGTTAGTATGCATTGCATATTGGCACATTATAAAAAAACTTACCCTAGAACAAAGCTCTCCAGCGGTGTGCTTTCAGGGCTTCCATCTTCCCTCGGTCTTCCTTCTGGGTTCGCAGGCTCTTGCTGTATGAGTGGCTGGGTGTTAGGATTACATCACTCCCTCGGCTGCAGCAAGTAGCTCTAAAGGTCCGGCATACTGTCACCAGAGCACATGCACTGCATCCAATGTAAGTATCTCCTAACACCCATAAGTTTAGGAGATATGCACTGTACCTACAGGTAAGCTTTATTTTAGGATGACCTGTAGGTACAAGTTAAAAAAATCACTTTACTAACACCTTAAGGTAACAAATTCTCCAGTGCAATTGCAACTGCCCCCCCCCCCCCAATTCCCAAACATACCTGATGTCTATCACCTTAGCAGGGTCCTCCATGATCCTCGCTATTCCCCAACAATGTTCCTGTTTGTAGGGAAGAGGTGAGAAATTGGCTTCTGCAGCTCTCCACCAGGACCCTGAGAGGGGACAACATGGTAGCAGCTTGCTGGACACTGTGTGTTTCAATGGACTCACTCATCATCATGCATGCATGGGTTTCTACTTTGCAGTCGGCTAAGCATAGGAAAAACCCACGAACAGGAATTGGAGTAGCAGTTGGGGAACCCCCATGTACATAAGAGAGGTGGATGTACAAGAAAAAAGACTATAAATAATAGGTAAGTCTTGATTTCCTGAAGTAAAATAAAAAAACATTGATTTAGTACAATTTTAAAAGATTACTAAACTTAAAGCAGAGTTACACCCAAAAGTGGAACTTCCACTGATCTGCTTCTTCCCCCACATTTGCCACATTTTGCACCTTTTTGATAGGTACCCTTTCCCACTTCTGGGAGACAGTGCCGCGGCACCGTTCCTCGAAAAGTCCCCCTCCTCCTTCCACCACCGATGGACTAATTAGAAAGCGCAGCACACTTCGCGCATGCATAGTAGGGAACTGGCTGTGAAGCCGAAAGGCTTCACTGCTCATTTCCCTTACAACAAATGGCAGTGGCAGCACCTGACAGCCGATCCGAAAATCAGCTGCGGTGCCAATATCGCGGGCTCCCTGGACAGGTAAGTGTCTGTATATTAAAAGTCAGCAGCTACAGTATTTGCTGACTTCATTTTTTTTTTTGCCCAGGAGGAACTCCTCTCTAATATAAACAAGTTATGCAGTGAAATCTATTTATACAGTAAACTTTCAGATTCACTTAAAATGTTAACCAAATGTTAACAAATATTTCACCTGTTTCTAAAGCACTTTTTCCCCATCAAGAGACACTCAGCTAAAGCTTTTCCCCAACACAGGAGAAAAAAAGTGGCTGGGGGAAAACTCCAGCACACAAACTGTGATTGACAGCCACAGCTGTGCTTTTCTCTGTGTAGAGTGTGTGAGTGTGTGAGTTCTTCTCCCCTATCTGTGCAGTGTGCGAATTCAGAACTACCTCTTGCTCGGTACTGCTGAGAGATACTGACATATTCTGAGTAAATTCTGTGTCTTGAAGAAGGTTGTATAGAGGAATTCAGATAAACAGGCACAACCTATGTAGGAGAATTTGTTTCAACTCTTCATATCACCTGAAATTAGTCAATTCACAAGCTATATAGTATGTAAGTGTTTTCAACCTTACCTTCATCTTTGTTATATTAGGTTTTTCTTTTATATAGGAAAGGAGCCAACAATAGCAGCCTCTTACCAGATGAAAGTAATGAACCAGCCATCTAAATAAAGAGCTTGTTGATATGGGTCACCAATTCTGGCAGAGGGGATGTCACCGACTCCAACCATATGATATATTTAAAAACAAAAAACAAGGATCATTGCGCAGATATTTTAAACTTGTCCTTATGAAAGACAAAAAATGATGTATGGAGCCTAGACCAAATCCCTCAGTGAAATAGGATCAAAAACACTGTGAAGTGAAGCTTAGTAGGTCCACCACCAAGGGGAAAAACAAACACACAGCCTCTTACCAGAAGTATGTATTAGACAGACATCAAGGTTTGTGTGTTGTTATTATCCGGTCAGTGAATCCAGCGATATCATCGTACTCGATCCAAATATGCCCAAAAAAATGTATAAGGAGACGATCATTGCACAAACATCGTATACAAGTTTATTAAAAGTATAAAAGGCAAAAAGGGTACTCACATATTTCCCTTCAAACATAAGCATGTCACAGTATGGCATGGGCTTGTTTCCAACCGACAAAATGGCCGACCTCCAGTAGTGTATGGCACTTGCATCAGGCAGCTAGCTTCCTCCCAACATGTTTTGTTATAATTAACATCAGTGTTTTTGCAGTGATTTATTTCACTGGAAGGACTTTGTTTGTTTATGTTTTTGAGCGCTGCTATTTTTATTTTACATTTGTTCTTTACCAATGGGATATTGTGCTAGCAGCTCATATAACTCATATTATTTTTGTTCACTCTATTGATTTGGTTCCTAGCGCAATATTTTGTATTTTTCTTTTTCTTTTATATGTTTGCACATTATGTGCACTTTATTGGTTGATGTGCTTTAGAGGGCACATTTATTTGGGCAATAATATTCATGTTGTGGCTTTTTTTGCACTTTGCACTTTATATAGAGGTAGTTTTATTAATGTTAATTATTATAGCACTATCATCTTGGATGGAGATAAAATTAAAATGACAAAATCTTTCTATTCTTTCGATAGTCTACAAATGCCTTAACTTTTCTAGACATTTTTTAAAGGTCTTCTAAACAAACTACTCCATGAAAATTATGTGACTAATGGTCAGAATCCCTTAAAAATGCTTATTGAGTATTCATGTTAGTGTTTAGATCTTGGAGATAGTAACAAAGGATTAAAAGAAAACTATGCTGGGAAGAAACATCTAGACTGCCATTTCTGTCCTTTTTCTGGAAATGCAAATTAACTTGCTGTCAGGCTTTTTCAATAGCTTCAATACTTGCTAAATTCATTGACCTGGAACAAGTATGCAGATCAGGTGCTCTGGATTCATTTTTTTTGCATACCTGTTTTGGGGCAGCTACAGCATAACAACTAGTATGTTCAGGAGGTTAGAACTGAACTGCAAAGTACGGAATACAGTAAGCCTTTTTTATATTCTCTTCAACTCACTCTAAGAAAGGAGCCCAGAGTAACCGAAAGTATGGTTTATTTAAAAAAAAAACAAAAAAACATATTTTTTATTGCAATATTTATTTATGAAAGCCATGGTTCCATTTTTTTAAAACAAAATTGCATTTTAACCACTTCTGGACTGCCCACCATGTATATACTTCAGTACTTTGAGGTTAAATAACGGGGTTATGGCAGCAGCTAGCTTCCATAACCCTGGTATTTTTTTATACAGCTGGCAATAAAAATCTGATAAAAGTGGTCCCGGCAGTGGATTCGCCATTGGATCACTTTTATGGGCAGGGGGAGAGGTGCTCCCCCGCTCCAGCCTTTCCTGGTCATTTCCCCCATTTATCGGAGCCATCGGTAGTGGTGGAAACGACCCGATCCCGTGGAGTGATCGGCAGGAATTCTATGCCCTTGGGGGACCGGAGCGACGTCACTTTTTTTTTTTTTTTTTTAGGCAAATGTAAAATGACATTTTCTTTTTTTGCTTTAAACATAAATGTGAGATTTGAGGTCTTTTTGACCACAGATCTCACAATAAAGAGGACCTTTCCTGCTTATCTCTATTACAAGGGATGTTTACATAGAATAAAAGTGATAAAAAAAATGTAAATTTAAAGGGACAGTGTAAAGATAAAAAGTAAAATAAATAAGAAAAAAATAAAAAAAAATAAAAGTGCTCTGTCCCTCCGAGCTCACGCACAGAAGCGAACGCATATGTTAGTCTCGCCCACATATGTAAATGGTGTTCCAACCACACATGTGAGGTATCACTGCAATCATTAGAGCAAGAACAATAATTCTAGCATAAGATCTCCTCTGTAACTCTAAACAGGTAACCTGTAAAACATTTTAAAACTTTGCCTATGGAGATTTTTAGGTACCGAAATTTGTCGCCATTTCACAAGCGTGCGTAATTTTAAAGCAGGACATGTTAGGTATCTATTTACTTGGCATAACATCATCTTTTACATTTTACAAAAAATTTGGGTTAACTTTACTGTTTTCCTATTTTTTAATTCAAGAAAGTGTATTTTTCCCAAAAAATTGCTGCGCTAACACGGTGTGGCATGAAGTATTGCAACAATCTCTATTTTATTCTCTAGGGTCTCTGCTAAAAAAACATTCGTTTGGGGGTTCTAAGTAATTTTCTAGCAAAAAATACTGATTTTAACATGTAAACAACAAATGTCAGAATTAGGCCTGATCCTAAAGTGGTTATTTGTGGTATCCCTGCAGGTAATCTTTTCCTGTTGCTGCCTTACATGCCTTTGTTTGCACTGTGTCTCTGTGTAGATGTAGCCATCTTTGTAGTGGAGAAGGGTTTGCTTCCTGATGTCAGAGCTGCCCCTGATAACTGGTGATCTTATGACTGGTGGGGGAATATTCAAGAAGGAGCAAAGGAAGTGCAGAAGTGCAGATACATAGAATGACTGAAGAAGAAATAGGAAGATCCTTGCACTGCAGGCCTTCTAGTACAGCTTTCTTCACAGCAAGGAGAACAGTGAGATGCAGAGGAGTGACACCACAAAAAAATGACTCCATTCTTGTGAGAATATCAGTCTAAAGTACAGTGTTTTAGATGTGACACTGCAAATATACAGCTATATAGAAACATTAGGCACTGGAAATGCACCACTTTTTCAGGAGGCATTTCCAGCAACAGGTAAATCTTAGGCACAATTTACATAGCTTGATGTTTCCTATAAGAAAACAAATCTTTGCTTGTTCATGTCATTCCATTGTAACATGGAAACACCTCAGAATCTGTAAACAATGCATTTTGTTAAAGCAAAAAAAGGAATTAAAAATGGACATAATTTACAGTAAACTTGTGTCTGTCATAGTTTTTTGGAAAGTGGAAAGTTAGCTTAGGCTCTTCCTGTACTATATTAGCTTGACATGCACAGAGAGCTGGAAAAGAAAATCATGGCCCAAGGGCATTGAAAGCTTTATACCTCTGCATGTCCTTGTAGAGACACCTGCAGAATGTGTATAACTGATTTAACATATGTAACGCCCAAGGGTAGATCATACAAGCATCTCTGCATAATAGATTTGGAAGGGGCAATCAACCAAACTACTAAGAAGATCTACAAAGTTCTATTTTCTAAAATCGACATTAAAGAACTTTTAATGAAATGTCAAATAGATACCTAATTAGAAGAGTGGTATTACTTCTCTTAAAATGTCATGATTCAAAGGCATTTTCCTGATGAATAAATAAAAGAACTGTACTCTTTGAAGAACTTAGGTCACCGACAGGTTAGAAATGGCCTTTAGGGATTTTACCAAGGTACTACACTCACTACTTTAGACAGAAATTTCTTAAAACCTTATTGTTTGAATTATTGAATAATATATTCTATAGTGAACATAAATGTTTTATGACAAAGAACAGATGCACAGGCTTTGTGTGGTTACTGTATGGAAAAACAATGGCGTGGTAAGCTATCTCCCAAACCAATAACTGGAAATATTCACTATTAAAGTTAGGATTGTCAATATGCAGTATGAATCTCTTCACATTGCAAATTAATACACATGAAATGTTTAGTACATACACCACCTACAAAGGGCATTGAGTATTTATTACAATTTAGGCGGGTTTAGAACTGCAGATGCATAATGATAGTCATCAATGTATGATGTAAAATAGAAGAAAGACCCCTGACGCTCAATGACATCACAGCACATAATACTGTGATTTAATTGAATACCATACAATTATGTCATTGTGTCTTGCATGGTGTGGTTGCTAACTGCATACCTCATACAATTCGGGGTTCTACTACAGCAACATCTTTGGATTTTATTGCCACTAGTGATGGACAAACATCGGCCGGGGGGTTCGCAAACGCCAGCCGCAAATTTTCTCAAAAGCCTGCGAACCGCGAGTTCGCGGCGGGCCCCATTGACTTTAATGGGAGGCGAACTTTAAAAACCTTCAGGTCATATTTGCAGCCACAAAAGATGTACTAGCTGTGCACAAATAGTCCCAGCACATGGACAATGTCATAACAGAAGTATTGCAATTGAAAAAGTTGCCCTAAATTTTTTTATTTTTTTTTACAGCAAAAATTTTTTTTTTTCTTTTTTCATAAATCAGCCAGAACTGACAGCAGCCGGTAAATACATTGTCTAATTCATATAGGGTCCATTCACACATCTGTAAAATGGGTTCGCATCCATTCCACAATTTGGCTGAACCTTTACAGACCCATTGTTTTTCATTTCCACTCTGAAAAATTAGGCATTCACAGGATAAAGAAGTAAGTGCCGGCCATTCCAGGCCCCAAAAATTAACCCACATGCGTTTACCTGACAGCTAAGAACGTAGTATTCTGTGGCTGAAGGTACATTAGGCATTCACAGGATACAGAAGTAAGTGTCGCCTATTCCAGGCCCCAAACATTAGCCCACATGGGTTTACCTGACAGCTAAGTACGTAGTATTCTGTGGCTGAAGGTACATTAGGCATTCACACAGTATACAGAAGTAAGTGTCGGCCTGTATAGGCTGCAAAAAATTAGCTCACATGGTTTGAACTGACAGCAAAAAACCTAGTTTTTGATGGCTAGAGGTACGGTAGGCATTCACAGTACACAGAACCGTAAGTGCCAGCCTGTATAGGCTCCAAAAATTAGCTCACATGGTTTGAGCTGACAGCAAAAAACGTAGTTTTTGATGGCTAGAGGTACGGTAGGCGTTCACAGTACACAGAACCATAAGTGTCGGCCTGTATATTCCCTGCCCGTGTTTGCTAGACCATGTGTCTGTGTATATAACACCCCGCTTCAATCTGTGGTATTGAGGGGCCACAGGTTTATCACACCAGTTCTACAAATAATTGGCCAGTATCTGTTGTCGATGTGTGTAGCACAGTTAACACAGCAAAAGAGGCCAAATTTTTGCAGGACTAAAATACAATCTTATACTGTTAAATAACACCCCGCTTCAATATGTGCTATTGGGGGTCTATCACACCAGTTAAAAAAATTGGCCAGTGAGTTTGGCACTGTTTGTATCAGAGTTAACACAGCAAAAGAGGCAATATTGTTGGAGGACACAAATACACTTGTAAAAGTATACTCAGATAACACCCCACTTCAATATGTGGTATTGGGGTGCCACTGGTTTATCACACTAGTTATTCAAAAAATTGGCCAGTGAGTTTGGCACTGTGTGTACCAGACTTCACTCAGCAAACTAGGGAATATTGTTGCATGACACAAATACACTTGAAAAAGTTTACTCAGATAACACCCACTTCAATATGTGGCATTAGGGGGGGGGGGCAATTGGTCTATCACACAAGTTTTAATACATTATAAGTGCTTTTGTCACTGTGTGTAGTGTTGCTGCAGAAACGCTCAGTCTCACCACCACACCTGTCACAATGCTGCACAGTGCACAATAATAGTACTAATACACTATAATATGCTTTCTACAAAGTATATTATACTGTGGATTACCCCCCTCTCCCCCCCCCCTTTTTAGTGCACTGCACAGCAATACCAAAAAATTTGCAGCCCTTTACATGACTTTTGTGGACATTAACAGAGCAATTTGTGTGTGACTGCAGCTGATCTCTAACTGCCCCTAAAGCAACCACAGGATAACTGCCCCTATAGTAATGAGACTGTAATAGACCCTAAAACGACATTGGAGCATTTTAAATGACTTTTGTGGACATTGAAGTGATTTGTGTGTGACTGCAGCCGATCTCTAACTGCCCCTACAACAACCACAGGATACCTGCCCCTATAGTAAAGAGACTGTAATAGACCCTAAAACGACATTGGAGCATTTTAAATGACTTTTGTGGACATTGACAAAGCGATTTGTGTGTGACTGCAGCCAATCTCTAACTGCCCCTACAGCAACCACAGGATACCTGCCCCTATAGTAAAGAGACTGTAATAGACCCTAAAACGACACTGGAGCATTTTAAATGACTTTTGTGGACATTGACGAAGCGATTTCTGTGTGACTGCAGCCGATCTCGAACTGCCCCTACAGCAACCACAGGATACCTGCCCCTATAGTAAAGAGACTGTAATAGACCCTAAAACGACATTGCAGCATTTTAAATTACTTTTGTGGACATTGACAAAGCGATTTCAGTGTGACTGCAGCTGATCTCTAACTGCCCCTACAGCAACCACAGGATACCTGCCCCTATAGTAAAGAGACTGTAATAGACCCTAAAACGACATTGGAGCATTTTAAATGACTTTTGTGGACATTGACGAAGCGATTTGTGTGTGACTGCAGCTGATCTCTAACTGCCCCTACAGCAACCACAGGATACCTGGCCCTATGATAAAGAGACTGTAATAGACCCTAAAACGACATTGGAGCATTTTAAATGACTTTTGTGGACATTGACGAAGCGATTTGTGTGTGACTGCAGCTGATCTCTAACTGCCCCTAAAGCAACCACAGGATACCTGGCCCTATAGTAAAGAGACTGTAATAGACCCTATAACAACATTGGAGCATTTTAAATTACTTTTGTGGACATTGACAAAGCAATTTCTGTGTGACTGCAGCCGATCTCTAACTGCCCCTAAAGCAACCACAGGATACCTCTCCCTAAGCTCAAAAGATACTAGACCTATACCGAAATACCAGCCCTGAAAAGGACTTTTGTGGATCTTCACAGCGCTATATGTGTCTAGCAAACTCTCCCTGATGAGCACAGCAGACCTCTCCCTACACTGGCAGAAAGCGGAATGTGAAATGGCCGCCGGATCGGGTCTATTTATAGGGTAGAGGCACTGTCCATGTGCTGGAATGTTTCAATTGGCTGTCCCGTTCCACCTGACGGCTGTGTCATGGGTCAAAGTTCTTCTGAATGAAAAAGAAAATGGCGGCGCGGACATATTCGCGAACATCGGCAAAAGCCCGACTTTTTGCAAATTTGCGAACAAGCAAAATTCGCCGCCAACTGACCGCCGGGCAAACCGCAAGGCCATCTCTAATTGCCACTTTATTTAATAAATGTGTATCATGCCACGTTGAATTTAACAGCTAAGGTCTTACATAACAAGGGCGCATGATATGCAAAGAAACATGGATTCTAGCTATAGCTAAAAGTATAAAAGTACATATATATGATTGGTACAAGTTCATGTAGACTCATATATATATATATATATATATATATATATATATATATATATATATATATATATACAGTGGGGAAATATTTATTCGATCCCCTGAAGATTTTGTAAGTTTGCCCACTTACAAGGAAATGAAGGGGGAAGGGTCTATGGTTTTTATCATAGGTGTTGGAAACTTACATTAAACTAGGTAGCCTCACTTATTTTTGACAATATTAAAGAACACACAAAATCCGGTTAGTGCCTCAATGTAGTTTCATTTCATAATTACATAAATCTTTTGACAACAGATGACTTGCAAGCTGAAAACATAAACATCTTTATTATTACATTACAGATCATATATTGCTTTATACATTTGTCCATTTATTTTTGTATGTCATACAGTGGGGCAAATCATTATTTGATCCCCTGCAGATTTTTTAAGTTTGTCCACTTACAAAGAAATTAAGGGTCTATACTTTTTATCAAAGGTGTATTTTAAATGATAGAGACAGAATATTAACCAAAAATCCAGAAAAAAAAAACAAATAAAACAAATGTTATAAATTAAGTTGCAGTTCACTGAGTAAAATAAGTATCCACAGGATGGTCTAAGAAATCGGAAATTAATGACTGCTCCACAAATATAATGGGGGTCCAGTAAATCTTTATTGAACACAACAGGAGGTCACAATAAATATTCAATGCAATTATGGGACTCAATACTACCCCTTTATCAAGGATGCTGGTGAATCAACCCATTAACAGTCAGCCTGGACCTAATTATGGGGGAGCATTGGCATGGCATTTGGTGCTTGTTACTCTTGGAGACTCCTCACATGCTGCAGCAAAACAGGTTGTAGAAGCGTCTGAGTTGAGCTTCTCCTGCTTGCTCAAATGCATTCTGTCATTTCCTTTTATACAAGCTGCAACCCCTGACATCATGGCTACTGGATCACTCACAGGACAAGATTGAGGGGGGGAATAATCCAATCCCTGACAAGATGGGCTATGTAGTTCCAGGACACATTTATGATATGGCATAAAGAATGTAACTACTTTTTGGTAGACTTCTGCCAGGCAATAGGCATTATAGGGTTGATTTACTAAAACTGGAGAATGCAAAATCTGGTGCAGCTCGGCATAGAAACCAATCAGCTTCCAAGTTTTAGTGTCAAAGCCTAATTGAACAAGCTGAAGTTTTAAGCTGATTGGCAACCATGCACAGCTGCATGAGATTTTGCACTCTCCAGTTTTAGTAAATCAATCCCTATATGGCACAGGTATAGGTAAAATAAAATTACCTTCCTAAGTCCATTTTGCTGACAATATGCTGGATTCACCCTTGCAATATAGCTTAAAGCAGAAAAATCCAGTGCAATTCATGCATTTTTTACTATGGGTTTTATGTTGTCCCTTTAAAAAAAGAAAAATTGTACATAAAGCAGGCTCCTGAAAAACATGTAAATAAAGTAGAAAATGTTTACATGCTAAGGCATTAATCATCAGAATATGATATAAAACAAAACATAAAAATAGCCTTGCTGTACACTGTGATTTATTTTAAGTATGCATTTGTAACAGTAATTAAGTTTTTTATTCGGTACTAAATGAGCTTCCGGTCTAGAAGGACTCTCAATTCTGGACTAGGCAGAATGATCAAAAAGCATTCTCCTTTCAATTTTTTTTATATATATAACTTTGAGCCAGTAGACATTCTATGGGGCATCAAAAGAAGTCATTAACAAGTAACTTAAAAAAGATTCAGCACCACAGCAAAGCATCAGGATTGTGTACTTTAAAAGATGTGACAGGCAGGGTAGCTGATAATTAAATAGAAATTAGGTACCGTATATACTTGAGTATAAGCCGACCCGAGTATAAGCCGAGGCCCCTACTTTTACCACAAAAAGATGGGAAAAATCATTGACTAGAGTATAAGCCTAGGGTGAGAATGCAGGGCGGCGGGCATGGTACAGGAGAATGCAGGGTGACTGGCATGGTGCAGGAGAATGCAGGGTACTGGCATGGTACAGGAGAATTCAGGGTACTGGCATGGTGCAGGAGAATGCAGGGTACTGGCATGGTGCAGGAGAATGCAGAGTACTGGCATGGTGCAGGAGAATGCAGGGTACTGGCATGGTGCAGGAGAATGCAGGGTACTGGCATGGTACAGGAGAATGCAGGGTACTGGCATGGTGCAGGAGAATGCAGGGTACTGGCATGGTACAAGAGAATGCAGGGTACTGGCATGGTACAGGAGAATGCAGGGTACTGGCATGGTGCAGGAGAATGCAGGGTACTGGCATGGTACAAGAGAATGCAGGGTACTGGCATGATACAGGAGAATGCAGGGTACTGGCATGGTACAAGAGGATCCAGGGTTGTGGGCATACTACAGGAGATGCAGTGCTGTGGGCATGGTACAGGTGGACCATGCCCGCAGCACTGCATCCCTTGTAGTGTGCCCGCAGCCCTGCATAATGGCAGGCAGTGAAGCTGTTTCACTTACCTGTTCGAGCGGCGCCTTCATTTTAAAAATGGCGCCGCCCGGCGCCGACACATCATTGCGCACGCGCTGCCGCCGCTCGTATAATTTTGGCTATTCCCGGGCTCTGCTGAGCGGCGGCGGCGCGTGCGCGGTGACATGTATGCGACGGGCGGCGCCATTTTTAAAGCTTAAGCCCGTCGGAGTGGCCAGGGAATTTTTTTTTTTCCTTGACTCGAGTAAAAGCCGAGGGGGACGTTTTCAGCACAAAAAATGTGCTGAAAAACTCGGCTTATACTCGAGTATATACGGTATATTTAACACTAGAATTTTGCCGGTGTGCAGCAGCCGAGCATCATATGGCAAGCACGGGGTCAGACAAATAGTGGATGTTTTTCATAAAAAAAATAGTGATTTTCATGTATGGTACATTAACACTTCCATTTAACAAGATGAGCCAATGGGCTGTGAAAGACAAACACTGTCCTTTGCTGTATCTTCTTCTCCATGTCTCCGCAGCGGAAAACACCTGGCTACAGAGTGCAAAATCCAATGCATGTCCAGGCCTCCATGCCTCAGACTGGGAGGCAGAACTACCAGGGTCGCAACAGTCACACTTGTGACCGGGCCCTGACATTCTGCCACTGTTGGGGGCCCCAGCAGGGTTGTTAGTCCCAGGGCTCTGGCATTGACAGTTCTCCCTCCTCCCTCTCTCCTCCATCCCACGGAGGAGAAAGGAGACAGCTGTTCTGCTCCTTCTTCCCCGCCCCTCCTGTGTGCACCACGGGCAGTGTGCTTCCTTGATCAAATCCAGCCCCTTAGCTTTATACTTCCCATGGTGTCTCCTTTCCCATCCAGTGTAAGGGAGGAGGGAGAACTGTCAATGCCGGGCCAACTCTGAGCTGTATGAAAAAGACCTGCTGAGGACACAAGGAGGGAGGCGGCATTGATGAGCACTGATAGGTGCCAATGATGTGCACTAATAGGTGACATGGATAGACACTAATGAGCACTGATAGGCAGCATTGATGAGCACTGATAGTTGGCACTGATAGGCTGCACTGATGGGCATTGATAAGCACTAATAGGCAGCACTGATAGGCTGCACTGATGAGCACTGATAGGCAGCACTCATAGGCTGCACTTATGGGCACTGATAGACAGGCAAGGATGAGTACTGATAGGTGGCACGGATGAGCTCCAATAGGCGGCATTGATGTGCGCTGATAGTTGGCATGTATGGGCACTGATAATCAGCACTGATAAGCTGCAGTGATAGGCAGCATTGATAAGCAGTGATAGGTGGAACTGATAGGCTGACCTGATGGGCATTGATGAGCACTGACAGGCAACACTCATAGGCTGCACTGATGGGCACTGATAGGTGGCACGAATAGGCACTGATAGGAGGCATTGATGAGCACTGATTGGTAGAACTGATAGGCAGCACTGATGGTCATTGATAGGTGACATTGATGATCACTGATAGGTGACAATGATAGGTGGCACTAATAGGCAGTATTGATTAGCACTGATAGGTGGCAGTGTTAGGCGGCACTGAAGGGCATTAATGAGCACTGATAGACAGCACTTATAAGCTGCATTGATAGGGGGCACAGATGGGCATTGATGAGCACTGATAGGCAGCATTTATAAGCTGAACTGTTTGGCGGCACTGATGGGCACTGATAAGCACTGATAGACAGCACTGATAAGCTGCATTGATAAGCACTGATAGACTGCATTAATGAACACTGATAGGTGGCACAGATGGGATCTGATAAGCAGCATTGATGACCATTAATAGGCGGCATTGATAGGCGGCATTGATGGGTATTGACTGAGCACTGGTAAGCAGCACTGATATGTGGCACTGATGGACACTGATAGGCAGCATTGATGAGCACTGATAGGTGCCACTGATAGGCAGCATTGATGGGCATTGATGAGCACTGATAGGCAGCAAAGATAAGCACTGATATGTGGCACGGATGGGCACTGATAAGTGGCATTGATGAG
Organism: Pelophylax lessonae; assembly: GCF_965119305.1. Taxonomy (NCBI): domain Eukaryota; kingdom Metazoa; phylum Chordata; class Amphibia; order Anura; family Ranidae; genus Pelophylax; species Pelophylax lessonae. Next base: position 290,909,542 of record NC_138768.1, on the reverse strand, counting down.
CACTAATAGGCAGCACTGATAGGTGGCACTGATGGACACTAATAGGTGGCATTGATGAGCACTGATAAGTGGCACTGATGGGCACTGGTAGGCGGCATGGATGAGCACTGACAGTTGGCATTAATAGGAGACATTGATGGGCACTAATAGGCTGCACTGATAGGTTGCACTGATTATCAGTGTAAAAAATGTATTGACAGTATTGCTAGTTAACAGCTCTCCTTTCCTCACACAGACACAGCGTGGGAGGAAAGGACTGCCGATAACTGGCAAGTCTGTTTACATTTGATCAGCTGATCACATGGTAAAGGGCCACTGTGATTGGCCCTTTACCGTGATCTGTGATAATCCAAAGAACACAGCAGTCACAGCATGGACACCCTCACAAAATTAGAAGCCTGGGGCTTGGATAGAGGGGGGGGGGGCATTAGGGTTTCTTGCATGGGGACCCTGAAGCTTCTAGTTACGCCTCAGAGTCAACTCATCAACTTCCACATTCACCTATTCTCTAATTTAACAATTGATAGGCTGTTAGGCTATCTCTGTGTCAGGTTGGATGCAATTTACTCCAGGCATTGTGAGTTTTAGGTTCCTGAAAATCTAACCTTATTAGACAAGGTCAAGCCTCTTTTACACAAAACTCATATATAAATTTGAAGCACCTGTTATACCAAGCTAAAATGAACTCTCAGACAATATTATCACATGTAGTAACAGAGTTTGAGAGGCTGCTCTAGTATGCTTTAAATTCTATTGTAGCTCATTATGTTTGCTTTTAATTGTGTGTTGCAATGGGTTGATTGCTTATTTTGTGATTCCTTAGAGCAACCTTTTTAACATTGAGGAACCCTGGAAATAACTTTCCAGTCTCAGGGAACCCCTGCTAATAATTATTTTATCTAAACCTCACAAGATGTTATCATAAACAGTAAGCTGAGATATAAGAATACATTTAAGAATGAATATATAAAAGGAGGAATGTGGCGTACTTGGTGTTCAGTAGTTAAATGCCTCCTTACAAAAAAGTTCGGAGGAAAAGTCCCGTTACTTTGTTGGCCAGTGAATTTTCCACTACAGTGGGTAGTCAGTCACTATACAAAAGCACAGGAAATCACTTAAAGATATACTTATTACCCATTAGTAGTGTTATATCAAAGGCACCAAACCATGTAGTATATGTAAACTTAATATTTCGTCACCCAATAGGGTTGGTAACATGGCTAGCATAAAATTAACAATGGTAATAACTAGGGTTGAGCGGACACCTAGATGTCCGTGTTCGACGGGTTCGGCCGAACTTTAAAAAAAAGTCCGGGTCCGTGTCCCGGACTTTTACCGAACTTTTCCCGGACACCGAACCCCATTGAAGTCAATGGGGACCCGAACTTTAAGGCACTAAAATGGCTCTAAAACACCAAAGGAAAGGGCTAGAGTGCTGCAAATGGCAGCAAAACGTAATTAAGAGCATGGCAAGTGCTCTGCAAACAAATGTGGATAGGGAAATAACTTAAAACAACAAAAAAAAACAGAAAAATAAAACAATGTTCTTCTTCATCTCTGAAGGACGAGGCCCATATGGAGTAGGAGGGAGGTTGAGGTGGTGGTGGATGTGGCGGTGACATAGGCGTGCGCACAGGGTGTGCTGGGTGTGCCTGGGCACACCCTAATCACCTAGGGCACATAGCATTGCCAGTGAGGAGATGGGAAAGATCTCCCTGGGACCTGCTCTGCTCTATTTCTCCTTGCCTACAGGTACATGGCCCCGATACATTACTCTCCCTGCTGGCAAACACATGCATGTGTATTTCAACTTTGGGGTGCACACCTTAATGCAATAGGCTGCGCACACCTATGGGCGGTGTAGGTGGAAGCGGCGGTGGAGGAGGACCAGGGCCGGATTAACAGCATCATGGGCTTGGTGCTGAGGATTTTGAAGGGCCTTAAGGGCCGTGCCTTGCCATGCACCCAGAGGAGGAAGGGTGCAGCCATGCATGCCTAATTCAACATGGGATGCTGTCTCTGAAGCCCATAAACACATCCATGCATCGCCAACTGTCCCTCCTTGTCCGGCCTTCACGCTGTGTGGGGAGGTTCTGAGGGTGCTGCCTGGGGAAGCGAGCATAGAAGCCAGACTTCTGTGTTTACAAGTGACAGAAGAGCGGTAACAGTGAATATGGCCAACCCGGGGCCTATATAAAAGGTAGGGGCCTGGAGCTGCAGCTCCAATAGCCCCTACATTAATCTGGCCCTGAGGAGGAGGACGAGGTAGCCAACACTGCTTCTTTTCAAAAATTTTAAATGAGGGTACACCCCAAAAGAGTGAGAAAGAGCAAAAATGGAACAATGGGTGGGTAAGGTCGGTATCCATTGCTATTCTGCATAAGGTACGGAAAAGTCCCGTGGGATCCATGCCTGGTTCATTTTAATGAACGTGAGCTTGTCCACATTGTCTCTGGACAGGCGGCTGCGCTTGTCTGTTATAACGACCCCAGCCGTGCTAAATACCCGTTCAGATAATACACTGGCTGCAGGGCACGCCAGCACCTCCAAGGCGTAAAGGGCAAGCTCAGGCCATGTGCCCAATTTGGAGACCCAGAAGTTGAAGGGGGCAGACCCGTCATTCACTACATGTAGGCGTGTGCACACATACTGCTCCACCATGTTGGTAAAATGCTGCCTCCTGCTAAGACGTTCCATCTGAGCTGCTGGTGCTGCTGTTTGTTGTGGCGTGCTGACAAAGCTTTTCCACATTTCGGCCATGCTAACCCTGCCTTCTGAGGTGCTGGCGGTGCCCTGGTTGCGTTGGCGACCTCCTCCTCCTCCTCCTCTGCCTTGTGCTTCCACTGTGGCCCCGCTGTCAGATGGGAATGCCAGCAGCATGGCGTCTACCAGCGTGCGCTTGTACTCGCGCATCTTGCGATCGCGCTCCAGTGAGTGAATTAAGGACGGTACGTTGTCCTTGTAACGGGGATCCAGCAGCGTGGCCACCCAGTAATCAGCACAAGTTAGAATGTGGGCAACTCGGCGGTCGTTGTGGAGACACTGCAGCATGTAATCGCTCATGTGTGCCAGGCTGCCCAGAGGCAACGAAAGGCTGTCCTCTGTGGGAGGTGTATCGTCCGTGTCCTCTGTATCCCCCCAGCCACGCACCAGTGATGGCCATGAGCTGGCCTGGGTGCCACCCTGCTGTGAACATGGTTCCATCTCCTCCTCCAGCTCCTCCTCCTCCTCATCCTCCTCATCCTCCAGAACTGTGCCCCTGCTGGACAATTGCGTCCCTGGCGTTTGCGTGTGCAGGAACCCACCCTCGGAGCCCCTTGCGAATGACTGCCCTGAAAGCCTTGGAAATGTTACCTCTTCATCCTCCTCCTCCTCCTCATCCTGTGCCACATCCTCTTCCATCATCGCCCGAATTGTTTTTTCAAGGAGGCATAGAAGTGGGATAGTTAAGCTGAGAACGGCGTCATTGCCACTGGCCATGTTGGTGGAGTACTCAAAACAGCGCAACAAGGCACACAGGTCTCGCATGGAGGCCCAGTTATTGGTGGTGAAGTGGTGCTGTTCCGCAGAGCGACTCACGCGTGCGTGCTGCAGCTGAAACTCCACTATGGCCTGCTGCTGCTCGCACAGTCTTTCCAGCATGTGCAAGGTGGAGTTCCACCTTGTGGGCACGTCACATATGAGGCGGTGAGCGGGAAGGCCGAAGTTACGCTGCAGCGCTGCCAGGCGAGCAGCAGCAGGGTGAGAACGCCGAAAGTGCGCACAAACGGCCCGCACTTTCTGCAGCAGCTCTGACATATCGGGGTAGTTTTTAAGGAACCTCTGCACCACCAAATTCAGCACATGCGCCAGGCAAGGGATGTGCGTCAAACCGGCTAGGCCCAGAGCTGCTATGAGATTTCGCCCGTTATCGCACACCACCAGGCCGGGCTTGAGGCTCGCTGGCAGCAACCACTCATTTGTCTGCTGTTCCATGCTCCTCCACAACTCCTGCGCGGTGTGTGGTTTGTCCCCCAAACAGGCAAGTTGTAAAACTGCCTGCTGTCGTTTACCCCTGGCCGTGCTGAAGTTGGTGGTGAAGGTGTTACGCTGTCCGGATGAGGAGGCGGTAGAGGATGAGGAAGCGGAGTAGGAGGAGTTAGGAACAGGAGGCAAACTGAAGCGCCCTGCAATCCTCGGTGGTGGAAGGACATGCGCCAAATTGCTATCCGCCTCAGGCCCATCCGCCACTGCATTTACCCAGTGTGCCGTTAGGGAGATATAACGCCCCTGACCGTGCTTACTGGTCCACGTATCCGTAGTTAGGTGGACCTTGGCACAGATGGCGTTGCGCAGTGCACACCTGATATTTTCCCCCACTTGGTTGTGCAGGGAAGGGATGGCTTGCCTGGAAAAGTAGTGGCGGCTGGGCACGACGTACTCTGGGACAGCCACCGACATAAGGTTTTTAAAACTGTGCGTCTCCACCAGACGGAATGACAGCATTTCAAAGGCCAATAATTTTGAAATGCTGGCATTCAGGGCCAGGGATCGCGGGTGGGTAGGGGGGTACTTCCTCTTCCTCTCAAGTGTTTGGGAGATGGAAAGCTGAACGCTTCCACGGGACATTGTGGAGATGGTTGTTGGTGACCCAGGTGGTGGTGTTGCTGACAGATCGTCTGTTTGCGGGGTGGCAGGTGCCGGTATCACTACAGATGTGGCTGGAGCGGCCGAGACTGCAGCAGAAGAGGAAGCAGGATGAGCCAGAGACGTTTCTTGGTTTTGAAGGTGTGTACTCCACTGCAGCTCGTGCTTTGCACTTAGATGCCTGATCATGCAGGTTGTGCTCAGGTTGAGAAGGTTTATGCCTCGCTTCAAGCTCTGATTGCACAGGGTGCAAACCACTCGTGTCCTGTCATCAGCACATTTTCTAAAGAACTTCCACGCTAGAGAACTCCTTTGAGCTGACTTTGGTGCGCTCGTTCCCTTGCTGCGTTGGGCAGTAGCGGGCGTAGTGTCTAGGGCACGGCCGCTCCGCTTCTGCACCCTGCTCCCTCTTCTGCTGTGCTGGTGGCTCTGTGCGACCACCGCCTCTTCCTCCAAACTACTCAGGTCACCTGCATGACGTTCATTCCATGTGGGGTCGAGGACCTCATCGTCCTCCACATCATCTTCCACCCAGTCTTCACCCCTGCCCTCCTTGTCGGTCTCCACAATGCTGAACGCCGCAGCAGTTGGCACCTGCGTTTCGTCATCATCGGAGACGTGCTGCGATGATCCTTGCATGTACTCATCTTGAGAAATAAGTGGTTGGGCATCGCTGCACTCAATCTCTTCCACTTCTGGGGCAGGGCTAGGTGGATGGCCCTGGGAAACCCTGCTGACAGAGTCCTCAAAAAGAATAAGAGACTGCTGTATGGCTTGGGGCTCAGACTGCTGGCCTGATTTGCAAGGGGGTGAGGTGAAAGACGGTTGGACATTGGCTGCAGGTGCCAACTCTGACCTTTCTGCAGTAGACTGGGTGGGAGACAATGTGAAGGAACTGGAGGCACTGTCAGCAGCAAACCAATCTACTATCGCCTCAACTTGTTCTGGCCTCATCACTTCTAGGGGCGTTTGATGCCCTACCAAATACTGATGCAGGTTCTGTCGCCTACTCACACTTGAGGAAGGTGTTTCACTTGTGCGTGTAGCTGGCACAGATCGACCACGTCCTCTCCTTGCAACAGGAGCTCTACCAGCAGCACCACGACCCAGGCCACGGCCCTTATTTGACGGTCTCCTCATATTTCTGTAATTTAAGATCTTGCCCTAGAAAGGTTTTTATTGAATAGCGGAATAGGAAATATGATCCAAAAAAGTGTATGTATCTCGCACGTACAAAACCACACTAGGCCCCAATTACTATTGTTTCTACCCCTAAAAGGATGGATGAGGAGTAGGAGGAGTATGGAACAGACAGCACCCTCAAATCTTCAGAAGTATGAGATGAACCCCAAAAACTTGGAAAGGTGTATCTCACACGTACCGACACAGACTATCCCGCAATTCAATTGATCCTCAAAGGTTTTTATTGAATAGCGGAATAGGAAATATGATCAAAAAAAGTGTATGTATCTCGCACGTACACAACCACACTAGGCCCCAATTACTATTGTTTGTACCCCTAAAAGGATGGATGAGGAGTAGGAGGAGGAGTATGGAACAGGCAGCACCCTCAAATCTTCAGAAGTATGAGATGAACCCCAAAAACTTGGAAAGGTGGATTTCACACGTACCGACACAGACTATCCCGCAATTCAATTGATCCTCAAAGGTTTTTATTGAATAGCGGAATAGGAAATATGATCAAAAAAAGTGTATGTATCTCGCACGTACACAACCACACTAGGCCCCAATTACTATTGTTTGTACCCCTAAAAGGATGGTTGAGCAGTAGGAGCAGGAGTATGGAACAGGCAGCACCCTCAAATCTTCAGAAGTATGAGATGAACCCCAACAACTTGGAAAGGTGGATCTCACACGTACCGACACAGACTATCTCGCAATTGAATTGATCCCCAAAGGTTTTAATTGAATAGCGGAATAGAAAATATGATCAAAAAGAAAGTGTATGTATCTCGCACGTACACCACCACACTAGGCCCCAACTACTATTGTTTGTACCCCTAAAAGGATGGTTGAGCAGTAGGAGGAGGAGTATGGAACAGGCAGCACCCTCAAATCTTCAGAAGTATGAGATGAACCCCAAAAACTTGGAAAGGTGGATCTCTCTCACACGTACCAACACAGACTATCCCCCAATTTAACTGATCCCCAAAGGTTTTTGATTAAATAGCGGAATAGAAAATATGATCCAAAAAAAGTGTATGTATATCACACGTACACAACCACACTAGGCCCCAATTACTATTGTTTGTACCCCTAAAAGGCTAGATGAGGAGTAGGGGGGGTATGGAACAGGCAGCACCCTCAAACCTTCAGAAGTATGAGATGAACCCCAACAACTTGGAAAGGTGGATCTCTCTCACACGTACCAACACAGACTATCCCCCAATTTAACTGATCCCCAAAGGTTTTTGATTAAATAGCGGAATAGAAAATATGATCCAAAAAAAGTGTATGTATATCACACGTACACAACCACACTGGGCCCCAATTACTATTGTTTGTACCCCTAAAAGGCTAGATGAGGAGTAGGGGGAGTATGGAACAGGCAGCACCCTCAAACCTTCAGAAGTATGAGATGAACCCCAACAACTTGGAAAGGTGGATCTCTCTCACACGTACCAACACAGACTATCCCCCAATTTAACTGATCCCCAAAGGTTTTTGATTAAATAGCGGAATAGAAAATATGATCCAAAAAAAGTGTATGTATATCACACGTACACAACCACACTAGGCCCCAATTACTATTGTTTGTACCCCTAAAAGGCTAGATGAGGAGTAGGGGGGGTATGGAACAGGCAGCACCCTCAAATCTTCAGAAGTATGAGATGAACCCCAAAAACTTGGAAAGGTGGATCTCTCTCACACGTACCAACACAGACTATCCCCCAATTTAACTGATCCCCAAAGGTTTTTGATTAAATAGCGGAATAGAAAATATGATCCAAAAAAAGTGTATGTATATCACACGTACACAACCACACTAGGCCCCAATTACTATTGTTTGTACCCCTAAAAGGCTAGATGAGGAGTAGGGGGGGTATGGAACAGGCAGCACCCTCAAACCTTCAGAAGTATGAGATGAACCCCAACAACTTGGAAAGGTGGATCTCTCTCACACGTACCAACACAGACTATCCCCCAATTTAACTGATCCCCAAAGGTTTTTGATTAAATAGCGGAATAGAAAATATGATCCAAAAAAAGTGTATGTATATCACACGTACACAACCACACTAGGCCCCAATTACTATTGTTTGTACCCCTAAAAGGCTAGATGAGGAGTAGGGGGGGTATGGAACAGGCAGCACCCTCAAACCTTCAGAAGTATGAGATGAACCCCAACAACTTGGAAAGGTGGATCTCTCTCACACGTACCAACACAGACTATCCCCCAATTTAACTGATCCCCAAAGGTTTTTGATTAAATAGCGGAATAGAAAATATGATCCAAAAAAAGTGTATGTATATCACACGTACACAACCACACTAGGCCCCAATTACTATTGTTTGTACCCCTAAAAGGCTAGGAGTAGGGGGAGTATGGAACAGGCAGCACCCTCAAACCTTCAGAAGTATGAGATGAACCCCAACAACTTGGAAAGGTGGATCTCTCTCACACGTACCAACACAGACTATCCCCCAATTTAACTGATCCCCAAAGGTTTTTGATTAAATAGCGGAATAGAAAATATGATCGAAAAAAAGTGTATGTATATCACACGTACACAACCACACTAGGCCCCAATTACTATTGTTTGTACCCCTAAAAGGCTAGATGAGGAGTAGGGGGGGTATGGAACAGGCAGCACCCTCAAACCTTCAGAAGTATGAGATGAACCCCAACAACTTGGAAAGGTGGATCTCTCTCACACGTACCAACACAGACTATCCCCCAATTTAACTGATCCCCAAAGGTTTTTGATTAAATAGCGGAATAGAAAATATGATCCAAAAAAAGTGTATGTATATCACACGTACACAACCACACTAGGCCCCAATTACTATTGTTTGTACCCCTAAAAGGCTAGATGAGGAGTAGGGGGGGTATGGAACAGGCAGCACCCTCAAACCTTCAGAAGTATGAGATGAACCCCAACAACTTGGAAAGGTGGATCTCTCTCACACGTACCAACACAGACTATCCCCCAATTTAACTGATCCCCAAAGGTTTTTGATTAAATAGCGGAATAGAAAATATGATCCAAAAAAAGTGTATGTATATCACACGTACACAACCACACTAGGCCCCAATTACTATTGTTTGTACCCCTAAAAGGCTAGATGAGGAGTAGGGGGGGTATGGAACAGGCAGCACCCTCAAATCTTCAGAAGTATGAGATGAACCCCAAAAACTTGGAAAGGTGGATCTCTCTCACACGTACCAACACAGACTATCCCCCAATTTAACTGATCCCCAAAGGTTTTTGATTAAATAGCGGAATAGAAAATATGATCCAAAAAAAGTGTATGTATATCACACGTACACAACCACACTAGGCCCCAATTACTATTGTTTGTACCCCTAAAAGGCTAGATGAGGAGTAGGGGGGTATGGAACAGGCAGCACCCTCAAACCTTCAGAAGTATGAGATGAACCCCAACAACTTGGAAAGGTGGATCTCTCTCACACGTACCAACACAGACTATCCCCCAATTTAACTGATCCCCAAAGGTTTTTGATTAAATAGCGGAATAGAAAATATGATCCAAAAAAAGTGTATGTATATCACACGTACACAACCACACTAGGCCCCAATTACTATTGTTTGTACCCCTAAAAGGCTAGATGAGGAGTAGGGGGGGTATGGAACAGGCAGCACCCTCAAACCTTCAGAAGTATGAGATGAACCCCAACAACTTGGAAAGGTGGATCTCTCTCACACGTACCAACACAGACTATCCCCCAATTTAACTGATCCCCAAAGGTTTTTGATTAAATAGCGGAATAGAAAATATGATCCAAAAAAAGTGTATGTATATCACACGTACACAACCACACTAGGCCCCAATTACTATTGTTTGTACCCCTAAAAGGCTAGGAGTAGGGGGAGTATGGAACAGGCAGCACCCTCAAACCTTCAGAAGTATGAGATGAACCCCAACAACTTGGAAAGGTGGATCTCTCTCACACGTACCAACACAGACTATCCCCCAATTTAACTGATCCCCAAAGGTTTTTGATTAAATAGCGGAATAGAAAATATGATCCAAAAAAAGTGTATGTATATCACACGTACACAACCACACTAGGCCCCAATTACTATTGTTTGTACCCCTAAAAGGCTAGATGAGGAGTAGGGGGAGTATGGAACAGGCAGCACCCTCAAACCTTCAGAAGTATGAGATGAACCCCAACAACTTGGAAAGGTGGATCTCTCTCACACGTACCAACACAGACTATCCCCCAATTTAACTGATCCCCAAAGGTTTTTGATTAAATAGCGGAATAGAAAATATGATCCAAAAAAAGTGTATGTATATCACACGTACACAACCACACTAGGCCCCAATTACTATTGTTTGTACCCCTAAAAGGCTAGATGAGGAGTAGGGGGGGTATGGAACAGGCAGCACCCTCAAACCTTCAGAAGTATGAGATGAACCCCAACAACTTGGAAAGGTGGATCTCTCTCACACGTACCAACACAGACTATCCCCCAATTTAACTGATCCCCAAAGGTTTTTGATTAAATAGCGGAATAGAAAATATGATCCAAAAAAAGTGTATGTATATCACACGTACACAACCACACTAGGCCCCAATTACTATTGTTTGTACCCCTAAAAGGCTAGATGAGGAGTAGGGGGGGTATGGAACAGGCAGCACCCTCAAATCTTCAGAAGTATGAGATGAACCCCAAAAACTTGGAAAGGTGGATCTCTCTCACACGTACCAACACAGACTATCCCCCAATTTAACTGATCCCCAAAGGTTTTTGATTAAATAGCGGAATAGAAAATATGATCCAAAAAAAGTGTATGTATATCACACGTACACAACCACACTAGGCCCCAATTACTATTGTTTGTACCCCTAAAAGGCTAGATGAGGAGTAGGGGGGGTATGGAACAGGCAGCACCCTCAAACCTTCAGAAGTATGAGATGAACCCCAACAACTTGGAAAGGTGGATCTCTCTCACACGTACCAACACAGACTATCCCCCAATTTAACTGATCCCCAAAGGTTTTTGATTAAATAGCGGAATAGAAAATATGATCCAAAAAAAGTGTATGTATATCACACGTACACAACCACACTAGGCCCCAATTACTATTGTTTGTACCCCTAAAAGGCTAGATGAGGAGTAGGGGGGGTATGGAACAGGCAGCACCCTCAAACCTTCAGAAGTATGAGATGAACCCCAACAACTTGGAAAGGTGGATCTCTCTCACACGTACCAACACAGACTATCCCCCAATTTAACTGATCCCCAAAGGTTTTTGATTAAATAGCGGAATAGAAAATATGATCCAAAAAAAGTGTATGTATATCACACGTACACAACCACACTGGGCCCCAATTACTATTGTTTGTACCCCTAAAAGGCTAGATGAGGAGTAGGGGGAGTATGGAACAGGCAGCACCCTCAAACCTTCAGAAGTATGAGATGAACCCCAACAACTTGGAAAGGTGGATCTCTCTCACACGTACCAACACAGACTATCCCCCAATTTAACTGATCCCCAAAGGTTTTTGATTAAATAGCGGAATAGAAAATATGATCCAAAAAAAGTGTATGTATATCACACGTACACAACCACACTAGGCCCCAATTACTATTGTTTGTACCCCTAAAAGGCTAGATGAGGAGTAGGGGGGGTATGGAACAGGCAGCACCCTCAAACCTTCAGAAGTATGAGATGAACCCCAACAACTTGGAAAGGTGGATCTCTCTCACACGTACCAACACAGACTATCCCCCAATTTAACTGATCCCCAAAGGTTTTTGATTAAATAGCGGAATAGAAAATATGATCCAAAAAAAGTGTATGTATATCACACGTACACAACCACACTAGGCCCCAATTACTATTGTTTGTACCCCTAAAAGGCTAGGAGAAGGGGGAGTATGGAACAGGCAGCACCCTCAAACCTTCAGAAGTATGAGATGAACCCCAACAACTTGGAAAGGTGGATCTCTCTCACACGTACCAACACAGACTATCCCCCAATTTAACTGATCCCCAAAGGTTTTTGATTAAATAGCGGAATAGAAAATATGATCCAAAAAAAGTGTATGTATATCACACGTACACAACCACACTAGGCCCCAATTACTATTGTTTGTACCCCTAAAAGGCTAGATGAGGAGTAGGGGGGGTATGGAACAGGCAGCACCCTCAAATCTTCAGAAGTATGAGATGAACCCCAAAAACTTGGAAAGGTGGATCTCTCTCACACGTACCAACACAGACTATCCCCCAATTTAACTGATCCCCAAAGGTTTTTGATTAAATAGCGGAATAGAAAATATGATCCAAAAAAAGTGTATGTATATCACACGTACACAACCACACTAGGCCCCAATTACTATTGTTTGTACCCCTAAAAGGCTAGATGAGGAGTAGGGGGGGTATGGAACAGGCAGCACCCTCAAACCTTCAGAAGTATGAGATGAACCCCAACAACTTGGAAAGGTGGATCTCTCTCACACGTACCAACACAGACTATCCCCCAATTTAACTGATCCCCAAAGGTTTTTGATTAAATAGCGGAATAGAAAATATGATCCAAAAAAAGTGTATGTATATCACACGTACACAACCACACTGGGCCCCAATTACTATTGTTTGTACCCCTAAAAGGCTAGATGAGGAGTAGGGGGAGTATGGAACAGGCAGCACCCTCAAACCTTCAGAAGTATGAGATGAACCCCAACAACTTGGAAAGGTGGATCTCTCTCACACGTACCAACACAGACTATCCCCCAATTTAACTGATCCCCAAAGGTTTTTGATTAAATAGCGGAATAGAAAATATGATCCAAAAAAAGTGTATGTATATCACACGTACACAACCACACTGGGCCCCAATTACTATTGTTTGTACCCCTAAAAGGCTAGATGAGGAGTAGGGGGAGTATTGAACAGGCAGCACCCTCAAACCTTCAGAAGTATGAGATGAACCCCAACAACTTGGAAAGGTGGATCTCTCTCACACGTACCAACACAGACTATCCCCCAATTTAACTGATCCCCAAAGGTTTTTGATTAAATAGCGGAATAGAAAATATGATCCAAAAAAAGTGTATGTATATCACACGTACACAACCACACTAGGCCCCAATTACTATTGTTTGTACCCCTAAAAGGCTAGATGAGGAGTAGGGGGGGTATGGAACAGGCAGCACCCTCAAACCTTCAGAAGTATGAGATGAACCCCAACAACTTGGAAAGGTGGATCTCTCTCACACGTACCAACACAGACTATCCCCCAATTTAACTGATCCCCAAAGGTTTTTGATTAAATAGCGGAATAGAAAATATGATCCAAAAAAAGTGTATGTATATCACACGTACACAACCACACTAGGCCCCAATTACTATTGTTTGTACCCCTAAAAGGCTAGGAGTAGGGGGAGTATGGAACAGGCAGCACCCTCAAACCTTCAGAAGTATGAGATGAACCCCAACAACTTGGAAAGGTGGATCTCTCTCACACGTACCAACACAGACTATCCCCCAATTTAACTGATCCCCAAAGGTTTTTGATTAAATAGCGGAATAGAAAATATGATCCAAAAAAAGTGTATGTATATCACACGTACACAACCACACTAGGCCCCAATTACTATTGTTTGTACCCCTAAAAGGCTAGATGAGGAGTAGGGGGAGTATGGAACAGGCAGCACCCTCAAATCTTCAGAAGTATGAGATTGTGTTCACTGTACCCCACAAAGATTGAGTTCACTGCACCCCACAATGATTGTGTTCACTGCACCCCACAAAGATTGTGTTCACTGCACCTCACAAAGATTGTGTTCACTGTACCCCCCAAAGATTGTGTTCACTGCACCCCACAAAGATTCTGTTCACTGTACCCCACAAAGATTGTGTTCACTGCACCCTAAAAGGATGTTGTTCACTGCACCCCACAAAGATTGTGTTCACTGCACCCTAAAAGGATGTTGTTCACTGCACCCCAAAAAGATTGTGTTCACTGTACCCCCCCAAAGATTGTGTTCACTGCACCCCACAAAGATTGTGTTCACTGCACCCCAAAAAGATTGTGTTCACTGTACCCCCCAAAGATTGTGTTCACTGCACCCCAAAAAGATTGTGTTCACTGTACCCCCCAAAGATTGTGTTCACTGCACCCCACAAAGATTCTGTTCACTGTACCCCACAAAGATTGTGTTCACTGCACCCCAAAAAGATTGTGTTCACTGTAACCCCCCAAAGATTGTGTTCACTGCACCCCACAAAGATTCTGTTCACTGCACCCCACAAAGGATTTTGTTCACTGCACCCCAAAAAGATTGTGTTCACTGCACCCCAAAAAGGATTTTGATCACTGCACCCCAAAAAGGATGTTGTTCACTGCACCCCAAAAATGATTTTGTTCACTCCACCCCAAAAAGATTGTGTTCACTGCACCCCACAAAGATTGTGTTCACTGCACCCCAAAAAGATTGTGTTCACTGTACCCCCCAAAGATTGTGTTCACTGCACCCCACAAAGATTCTGTTCACTGTACGCCACAAAGATTGTGTTCACTGCACCCCAAAAAGATTGTGTTCACTGCACCCCAAAAAGGATGTTGTTCACTGCACCCCAAAAAGGATGTTGTTCACTCCACCCCAAAAAGATTGTGTTCACTGCACCCCACAAAGATTGTGTTCACTGCACCCCAAAAAGATTGTGTTCACTGCACCCCAAAAATGATTTTGTTCACTGCACCCCAAAAAGGATTTTGTTCACTGCACCCCAAAAAGGATGTTGTTCACTCCACCCCAAAAAGATTGTGTTCACTGCACCCCAAAAAGATTGTTTTCACTGCACCCCACAAAGGATTTTGTTCACTGCACCCCAAAAAGATTGTGTTCACTGCACCCCAAAAAGGATGTTGTTCACTGCACCCCAAAAAGGATTTTGTTCACTGCACCCCAAAAAGATTGTGTTCACTGCACCCCACAAAGGATTTTGTTCACTGCACCCCACAAAGATTGTGTTCACTGCACACCAAAAAGGATTGTGTTCACTGCACCCCAAAAAGATTTTGTTCACTGCACCCCAAAAAGATTGTGTTCACTGCAGCCCAAAAAGATTGTGTTCACTGCAGCCCAAAAAGATTGTGTTCACTGCAGCCCAAAAAGATTGTGTTCACTGCAGCCCAAAAAGATTGTGTTCACTGCAGCTCACACACAGAAAAATGGATGTGGATCACTGACACCTGCCTATCTCCAATCCCACACCACACAGCAATATCGATTGTAGTTTGTAGAACACAGTTTCCCTAAAATTCAGCAGACTCTGTCCCTAACAGGATTGAGAAGAGATCGTAGATCAGGATTGAGTGCAGATTCACCCCACCCCCCACACAGCAATATCGATTGTAGTTTGTAGAAGACACTGACCCTATAATTCAGCAGACTCTATCCCTAAAATGCCTACAACTCGCCCTGCCTAAACACTCCGACCTGTCCCTCAATTCTATCCGGACACAAATGGTTTTTTCCTGCCTATCTTTCCCTAATCAGCAGCCAGCACATTGATGTGTGCTCTGTCCCTTAGCTAAGCAGCAGAATGACGCTGCTGCGGCGGCTGCCTCGAACTTATAAAGACTTGGTCACATGCTTCAGACGGCCAATCACAGCTACTAAGACATTTGCAGGCATGGCTGGGATGGCTTAAGGCACACCAGTTAAACGATTGTTGATTGGCTGTTGAAAGCCCGCCATGAAAAGAGCGCCAAAGCATGCAAAACCCGGAAATAAAACGACCGAACACGGATTTTTACCCGAACATACAGTAAAGTGTCCGTGTCCGTGTTCGGGTAAAAAAATCCAATTATTCGGTACGAACACGAATAATACAGTCCGTGTTCGCTCAACCCTAGTAATAACACAATTTAGCATACATAGTGATTAACAGTAAGAACTAGGCATAAGATGACATTTGGCATCCAGATCAGCAAAAACAGTAGCAAGGCCATCTCAATGCAGCGGTGAGAAGTAGTAAAGTCTAATTTAACGAGTGGCGGAGCTTTACTGTCAGATGACATACATGGTGGCGATGCTAGTCCTAGACCAACTGGGTATGCACAGTCCAAAAAAAAGGAGGATAGTAGAAGGAGGGCATGGGAAAAAGGGGGCTTTAACCATAATTATTACAAAATAATTCAAGAAGGAGCCCTTTAAGAGTGTATTTGCACTTAACGACAGTCCAAGTTAACCTGCATGCAGTATAGGTACAGTAGAGGTATGTTACAAACTTAGCACAAGTGCAAGATGCACATGGTTCCGATGCTGGTTCTGATGCTGTAAGGGTTCGGTATAATAAAGTATTGATTTGATATATATTTTATCCAATAGTGAAGCACTTACCCTAAACCTTATTAGTGCACGATTTATGAACTCTTCTCACAGGTGATATGTGATCTCTTCCACTTCACTCCACACCCACAGTGCCCTTCACCACACCTCTTGAGTGTGCTCTTACTCAATGTAGAGGACCCTGCAAGTATATAAGGGTCAATTGCGCTTTCCTAATAAATATCAGCTTCAATCTTTCTCCACGCGCATAGCATTAAGACAGATTCCTAGATGGATGGATCATGGAAAGAAGCAGAAAAGAGAACCCAATAATGCAGACTGCTAAAAATGTATTGATCTCTTAACATATAAATTGCACTTACATTTTTAAAATTTCCACAGGCATAAAATAAACTTGAGTCGTTATCTCAATGGTGGCGCGCAAACCTCGCCCAGCTTCGCAAACCCTGTCCTATGCATTGCGCTCCAATCAGGCTCTTTAGGTTTAGAGGAAGCGCTTCACCATTGGATATAATATATTACATTTGATATTGTGGTGATAACATGTTGTAGGTCAGGGATATGCAAACTGTGGCCCTCCTGCTGTTTCAAAACTACAAGTCCCATCATGCCTCTGCCTCTGGGTGTCGTGCTTGTGGCTGTCAGAGTCTTGCTATGCTTCATGGGACTTGTAGTTCTGCAACATCTGGAGGGCAAAAGTTTGCATATCCCTGTTGTAGGTGATAGATGCTTTTTTTCAGTTTTTTGTTTTGATAAAGTGGTGTAGTGCAGGGTACCTATATTTATTTATTAAGTTTGTATAGGTACAGTCTAGGTTTGTGTGGTATAGAGTGCAGTATGGGTGTGGTATGGAGTGGGTACACTTGATGTCCTGCTCTCAGCGGCTCAGTCCCTGTTAGCAGTATCAGGAATGGGTAAATAGCCCTCTCACCAGTCTCCAGGATTCTGAAGTGAACTCCTGCTGTAGAAGGGGAGGCCCCAGTCTCTCTCCAAAATCTTCCAGTGATCACTAGTGGGAGTCAGAGGAGCGGATGCTCTTGTCTTCCTGCTGCAGCAGTGTAGGTGCCCCTGGGTGTCCTCACCCCCAGTCTCAGGCTCTGATCTCCGCTGGTATGGTCTCCCACTCACAGACAAATATTTAGACAGAGGTGCTCTCTCAAGAGGAAGGGCTTTTCCAGGCAGTTTAATAAAAATAATTTCTCTACTCCTGCTACTACCCAGTGCCTGTTGGGATTTGTATCACAAAGGAGTCCTGGCTATAGCTCTCCTGCCAGTGGCTGGCAAAAAATGGTGCAGCATAACACAGGTATCTCAGTAGAGGAAAAGAAGAATAAAAGGCAACGCCTCCTTCTCAATATTGCTGTAGCCCAGCACCAGGCTACATGGAGGAAAAAATACAATTGCCAGAACTGCAGGCAAGTATCAATATTATTATTATTATTATTATTATTATTATTAATATTATTATTATTATACAGGATTTATATAGTGCCAACAGTTTAAGCATTACTACAATGTAGAGGAGGGACAGTACAATTAAAATACAGTTCAATATAGAAGGAATAGGTGGGCCCTGCTCATGGAGCTTAGAATCTAAAGGGAGGGGAAGGTGGTACAAAAGGTAATAGCTGCGGGGATGAACTGATGGAGGGGACTTTGGTTCATTACTTCAGTGGAGGTGGTGTAGGCTTCCCTGAATTAGTGAGTTTTTATGGGTCACTTAAAATATCCCAGTGTCTCTGTATTTTGCTGCTTTCCTGCAGCAACTACAGACACATTGATATGATTTTTTTTTCATCTTTTGATGATGATCATCATCATCAACATCATCATCATTTTTATCAGAGCACATCAGGTTCTCTATTGCTCTGTCACATGGCTTTTGGGTGCTAACTTTCTTATGTCTGTACATATGTGGTATAGTCTGTAACACGCAGTACAGCCATAAGTTAACAAAATCAGCACCCAACAGCCATGTGACACTTAGAGAGCCATGGAGAACCTGCTCTGCTATGATCAAAATAATGATGGTGATCATCATCATCATCATAAGCACAGGTAGATGCTACTTCACACTTTTTTTTGGGGAGGGCAGTAAAAACACTCAGCTGAGCTGCATTTTTGTAAAAACTGGGTGTGACCAGCACTATGGAGGACCTGGGTAAGATAGTCAGGTGTAAACTGCCACCAACCTACCCCTAAAGGTTTGGGGTGCAAAGATAAATGCAATGAGGTGTTGGTACAGTATGTGGCGCTACCTGCTCAAGGGGAATAGGAGTAAAGTGACTTGGTGCACAGATTGTGTGTATGTATAAGCTAAGATTATTCAAAAACATAATTGTCCACAAAAAACTATCACCATATTATAGTAAACATAAGCATTAATACAAAATTATATAAAATTGTATAAAAGTGCACCGTGCTAAGTGAAGAGTAAGTGTTAGCTTGCTGGGTGTCTGTTTACACCCCTATGAAAGTGCTTCGTGCTTTGTGCAAGTGCTGCTGCTCAACGTATAACAAAATTGATATTGGTGCTCATATACTGTGTTGCTCAGAAAAACAGCTTTATTAGAAAATGATATTGCACATGCTCACTGTGCTAAATAAAATAAATGAAATACTCTGTTGCTTAAATTAGTAAATAGTGTTGAGCGAACACGGACTGTATTATTCATGTTCGTACCGAATAATTGGATTTTTTGTACCCGAACACGGACACGGACACTTTACTGTATGTTCGGGTAAAAATCCGTGTTCAGTCGTTTTATTTCCGGGTTTTGCATGCTTTGGCGCTCTTTTCATGGCGGGCTTTCAACAGCCAATCAACAATCGTTTAACTGGTGTGCCTTAAGCCATCCCAGCCATGCCTGCAAATGTCTCAGTAGCTGTGATTGGCCGTCTGAAGCATGTGACCAAGTCTTTATAAGTTCCAGGCAGCCGCAGCGTCTTCATTCTGCTGCTTAGATCAGGGACAGAGCACACATCAACGTGCTGGCTGCTGATTAGGGAAAGACAGGCAGGAAAAAACCATTTGTGTCCGGATAGAATTGAGGGACAGGTCGGAGTGTTTAGGCAGGGCGAGTTGTAGGCATTTTAGGGATAGAGTCTGCTGAATTATAGGGTCAGTGTCTTCTACAAAGTACAATCGATATTGCTGTGTGGGGGGTGGGGTGACTCTGCACTCAATCCTGATCTACGATCTCTTCTCAATCCTGTTAGGGAGAGGCTGCTGCTGCTGAATTTTAGGGAAACTGTGTTCTACAAACTACAATCAATATTGCTGTGTGGGGGGTGGGGTCTGCACTCAATCCTGATCTACGATCTCTTCTCAATCCTGTTAGGGAGAGGCTGCTGCTGAATTTTAGGGTCAGAGTGTTCTACAAACTACAATCGATATTGCTGTGTGGGGTCTGCACTTAGTCCCGATCTACGATCTCTTCTCAATCCTGTTAGGGAGAGGCTGCTGCTGAATTTTAGGGAAACTGTGTTCTACAAACTACAATCGATATTGCTGTGTGGTGTGGGATAGGAGATAGGCAGGTGTCAGTGATCCACATCCATTTTTCTGTGTGTGAGCTGCAGTGAACACAATCTTTTTGGGCTGCAGTGAACACAATCTTTTTGGGGTGCAGTGAACAACGTCCTTTTTGGGGTGCAGTGAACAAAATCTTTTTGGGGTGCAGTGAACAAAATCCTTTTTGGGGTGCAGTGAACAACATCGTTTTTGGGGTGCAGTGAACACAATCTTTTTGGGGTGCAGTGAACAAAATCCTTTGTGGGGTGCAGTGAACACAATCTTTGTGGGGTGCAGTGAACACAATCTTTTTGGGGTGCAGTGAACAACATCCTTTTTGGGGTGCAGTGAACACAATCTTTGTGGGGTGCAGTGAACACAATCTTTTTGGGGTGCAGTGAACAAAATCCTTTTTGGGGTGCAGTGAACACAATCTTTGTGGGGTGCAGTGAACACAATCTTTTTGGGGTGGAGTGAACAAAATCCTTTTTGGGGTGCAGTGAACAACATCCTTTTTGGGGTGCAGTGAACAAAATCCTTTTTGGGGTGCAGTGAACACAATCTTTTTGGGGTGCAGTGAACAAAATCCTTTGTGGGGTGCAGTGAACACAATCTTTGTGGGGTGCAGTGAACACAATCTTTTTGGGGTGCAGTGAACAACATCCTTTTTGGGGTGCAGTGAACAAAATCCTTTTTGGGGTGCAGTGAACACAATCTTTTTGGGGTGCAGTGAACAAAATCCTTTGTGGGGTGCAGTGAACACAATCTTTGTGGGGTACAGTGAACAGAATCTTTGTGGGGTGCAGTGAACACAATCTTTGGGGGGTACAGTGAACACAATCTTTTTGGGGTGCAGTGAACAAAATCCTTTGTGGGGTGCAGTGAACACAATCTTTGGGGGGTACAGTGAACACAATCTTTTTGGGGTGCAGTGAACAAAATCCTTTGTGGGGTGCAGTGAACACAATCTTTGTGGGGTGCAGTGAACACAAACTTTTTGGGGTGTAGTGAACAAAATCCTTTTTGGGGTGCAGTGAACAACATCCTTTTTGGGGTGCAGTGAACACAATCTTTTTGGGGTGCAGTGAACAAAATCCTTTGTGGGGTGCAGTGAACACAATCTTTGTGGGGTACAGGGAACAGACTCTTTGTGGGGTGCAGTGAAAACAATCTTTGGGGGGTACAGTGAACACAATCTTTTTGGGGTGCAGTGAACAAAATCCTTTTAGGGTGCAGTGAACACAATCTTTGTGGGGTGCAGTGAACAAAATCCTTTTTGAGGTGCAGTGAACACAATCTTTGTGGGGTGCAGTGAACACAATCTTTGTGGGGTACAGTGAACACAATCTCATACTTCTGAAGATTTGAGGGTGCTGCCTGTTCCATACTCCTCCTCCTACTGCTCAACCATCCTTTTAGGGGTACAAACAATAGTAATTGGGGCCTAGTGTGGTGGTGTACGTGTGAGATACATACACTTTCTTTTTTTAACATATTTTCTATTCCGCTATTCAATTAAAACCTTTGGGGATCAATTAAATTGCGTGATAGTCTGTGTCGGTACGTGTGAGATCCACCTTTCCAAGTTTTTGGGGTTCATATCATACTTCTGAAGATTTGAGGGTGCTGCCTGTTCCATACTCCTCCTCCTACTGCTCAACCATCCTTTTAGGGGTACAAACAATAGTAATTGGGGCCTAGTGTGGTGGTGTACGTGTGAGATACATACACTTTCTTTTTGATCATATTTTCTATTCCGCTATTCAATTACATCCTTTGGGGATCAATTAAATTGCGTGATAGTCTGTGTCGGTACGTGTGAGATCCACCTTTCCAAGTTTTTGGGGTTCATCTCATACTTCTGAAGATTTGAGGGTGCTGCCTGTTCCATACTCCTCCTCCTACTCCTCAACCATCCTTTTAGGGGTACAAACAATAGTAATTGGGGCCTAGTGTGGTGGTGTACGTGTGAGATACATACACTTTCTTTTTGATCATATTTTCTATTCCGCTATTCAATTAAAACCTTTGGGGATCAATTAAATTGCGTGATAGTCTGTGTCGGTACGTGTGAGATCCACCTTTCCAAGTTTTTGGGGTTCATCTCATACTTCTGAAGATTTGAGGGTGCTGCCTGTTCCATACTCCTCCTCCTACTCCTCAACCATCCTTTTAGGGGTACAAACAATAGTAATTGGGGCCTAATGTGGTGGTGTACGTGTGAGATACATACACTTTCTTTTTGATCATATTTTCTATTCCGCTATTCAATTAAAACCTTTGGGGATCAATTAAATTGCGTGATAGTCTGTGTCGGTACGTGTGAGATCCACCTTTCCAAGTTTTTGGGGTTCATCTCATACTTCTGAAGATTTGAGGGTGCTGCCTGTTCCATACTCCTCCTCCTACTCCTCAACCATCCTTTTAGGGGTACAAACAATAGTAATTGGGGCCTAGTGTGGTGCTGTACGTGTGAGATACATACACTTTCTTTTTGATCATATTTTCTATTCCGCTATTCAATTAAAACCTTTGGGGATCAATTAAATTGCGTGATAGTCTGTGTCGGTACGTGTGAGATCCACCTTTCCAAGTTTTTGGGGTTCATCTCATACTTCTGAAGATTTGAGGGTGCTGCCTGTTCCATACTCCTCCTCCTACTCCTCAACCATCCTTTTAGGGGTACAAACAATAGTAATTGGGGCCTAGTGTGGTGGTGTACGTGTGAGATACATACACTTTCTTTTTGATCATATTTTCTATTCCGATATTCAATTATAACCTTTGGGGATCAATTAAATTGCGTGATAGTCTGTGTCGGTACGTGTGAGATCCACCTTTCCAAGTTTTTGGGGTTCATCTCATACTTCTGAAGATTTGAGGGTGCTGCCTGTCCCATACTCCTCCTCCTACTGCTCAACCATCCTTTTAGGGGTACAAACAATAGTAATTGGGGCCTAGTGTGGTGGTGTACGTGTGAGATACATACACTTTCTTTTTGATCATATTTTCTATTCCGCTATTCAATTAAAACCTTTGGGGATCAATTAAATTGCGTGATAGTCTGTGTCGGTACGTGTGAGATCCACCTTTCCAAGTTTTTGGGTTCATCTCATACTTCTGAAGATTTGAGGGTGCTGCCTGTTCCATACTCCTCCTCCTACTGCTCAACCATCCTTTTAGGGGTACAAACAATAGTAATTGGGGCCTAGTGTGGTGGTGTACGTGTGAGATACATACACTTTCTTTTTGATCATATTTTCTATTCCGCTATTCAATTAAAACCTTTGGGGATCAATTAAATTGCGTGATAGTCTGTGTCGGTACGTGTGAGATCCAAATTTCCAAGTTTTTGGGTTCATCTCATACTTCTGAAGATTTGAGGGTGCTGCCTGTTCCATACTCCTCCTCCTACTCCTCAACCATCCTTTTAGGGGTACAAACAATAGTAATTGGGGCCTAGTGTGGTGGTGTACGTGTGAGATACATACACTTTCTTTTTGATCATATTTTCTATTCCGCTATTCAATTAAAACCTTTGGGGATCAATTAAATTGCGTGATAGTCTGTGTCGGTACGTGTGAGATCCACCTTTCCAAGTTTTTGGGGTTCATCTCATACTTCTGAAGATTTGAGGGTGCTGCCTGTTCCATACTCCTCCTCCTACTCCTCAACCATCCTTTTAGGGGTACAAACAATAGTAATTGGGGCCTAGTGTGGTGGTGTACGTGTGAGATACATACACTTTCTTTTTGATCATATTTTCTATTCCGCTATTCAATTAAAACCTTTGGGGATCAATTAAATTGCGTGATAGTCTGTGTCGGTACGTGTGAGATCCACCTTTCCAAGTTTTTGGGGTTCATCTCATACTTCTGAAGATTTGAGGGTGCTGCCTGTTCCATACTCCTCCTCCTACTGCTCAACCATCCTTTTAGGGGTACAAACAATAGTAATTGGGGCCTAGTGTGGTGGTGTACGTGTGAGATACATACACTTTCTTTTTGATCATATTTTCTATTCCGCTATTCAATTAAAACCTTTGGGGATCAATTAAATTGCGTGATAGTCTGTGTCGGTACGTGTGAGATCCACCTTTCCAAGTTTTTGGGGTTCATCTCATACTTCTGAAGATTTGAGGGTGCTGCCTGTTCCATACTCCTCCTCCTACTGCTCAACCATCCTTTTAGGGGTACAAACAATAGTAATTGGGGCCTAGTGAGGTGGTGTACGTGCGAGATACATACACTTTTTTTGATCATATTTCCTATTCCGCTATTCAATAAAAACCTTTGAGGATCAATTGAATTGCGGGATAGTCTGTGTCGGTACGTGTGAGATCCACCTTTCCAAGTTTTTGAGGTTCATCTCATACTTCTGAAGATTTGAGGGTGCTGTCTGTTCCATACTCCTCCTACTCCTCATCCATCCTTTTAGGGGTAGAAACAATAGTAATTGGGGCCTAGTGTGGTTTTGTACGTGCGAGATACATACACTTTTTTGGATCATATTTCCTATTCCGCTATTCAATAAAAACCTTTCTAGGGCAAGATCTTAAATTACAGAAATATGAGGAGACCGTCAAATAAGGGCCGTGGCCTGGGTCGTGGTGCTGCTGGTAGAGCTCCTGTTGCAAGGAGAGGACGTGGTCGATCTGTGCCAGCTACACGCACAAGTGAAACACCTTCCTCAAGTGTGAGTAGGCGACAGAACCTGCATCAGTATTTGGTAGGGCATCATACGCCCCTAGAAGTGATGAGGCCAGAACAAGTGGAGGCGATAGTAGATTGGTTTGCTGCTGACAGTGCCTCCAGTTCCTTCACATTGTCTCCCACCCAGTCTACTGCAGAAAGGTCACAGTTGGCACCTGCAGCCGATGTCCAACCGTCTTTCACCTCACCCCCTTGCAAATCAGGCAAGCAGTCTGAGCCCCAAGCCATACAGCAGTCTCTTCTTCTTTTTGATGACTCTGTCAGCAGGGTTTCCCAGGGCCATCCACCTAGCCCTGCCCCAGAAGTGGAAGAGATTGAGTGCAGCGATGCCCAACCACTTATTTCTCAAGATGAGTACATGCAAGGATCATCGCAGCACGTCTCCGATGATGACGAAACACAGGTGCCAACTGCTGCGGCGTTCAGCATTGTGGAGACCGACAAGGAGGGCAGGGGTGAAGACTGGGTGGAAGATGATGTGGAGGACGATGAGGTCCTCGACCCCACATGGAATGAACGTCATGCAGGTGACCTGAGTGGTTTGGAGGAAGAGGCGGTGGTCGCACAGAGCCACCAGCACAGCAGAAGAGGGAGCAGGGTGCAGAAGCGGAGCGGCCGTGCCCTAGACACTACGCCCGCTACTGCCCAACGCAGCAAGGGAACGAGCGCACCAAAGTCAGCTCAAAGGAGTTCTCTAGCGTGGAAGTTCTTTAGAAAATGTGCTGATGACAGGACACGAGTGGTTTGCACCCTGTGCAATCAGAGCTTGAAGCGAGGCATAAACCTTCTCAACCTGAGCACAACCTGCATGATCAGGCATCTAAGTGCAAAGCACGAGCTGCAGTGGAGTACACACCTTCAAAACCAAGAAACGTCTCTGGCTCATCCTGCTTCCTCTTCTGCTGCAGTCTCGGCCGCTCCAGCCACATCTGTAGTGATACCGGCACCTGCCACCCCGCAAACAGACGATCTGTCAGCAACACCACCACCTGGGTCACCAACAACCATCTCCACAATGTCCCGTGGAAGCGTTCAGCTTTCCATCTCCCAAACACTTGAGAGGAAGAGGAAGTACCCCCCTACCCACCCGCGATCCCTGGCCCTGAATGCCAGCATTTCAAAATTATTGGCCTTTGAAATGCTGTCATTCCGTCTGGTGGAGACGCACAGTTTTAAAAACCTTATGTCGCTGGCTGTCCCACAGTACGTCGTGCCCAGCCACCACTACTTTTCCAGGCAAGCCATCCCTTCCCTGCACAACCAAGTGGGGGAAAAAATCAGGTGTGCACTGCGCAACGCCATCTGTGCCAAGGTCCACCTAACTACCGATACGTGGACCAGTAAGCGCGATCAGGGGCGTTATATCTCCCTAACGGCACACTGGGTAAATGCAGTGGCGGATGGGCCTGAGGCGGATAGCAATTTGGCGCATGTCCTTCCACCACCGAGGATTGCACGGCGCTTCAGTTTGCCTCCTGTTCCTAACTCCTCCTACTCCGCTTCCTCATCCTCTACTGCCTCCTCATCCGGACAGCGTAACACCTTCACCACCAACTTCAGCACGGCCAGGGGTAAACGACAGCAGGCAGTTTTACAACTTGCCTGTTTGGGGGACAAACCACACACCGCGCAGGAGTTGTGGAGGAGCATGGAACAGCAGACAAATGAGTGGTTGCTGCCAGCGAGCCTCAAGCCCGGCCTGGTGGTGTGCGATAACGGGCGAAATCTCATAGCAGCTCTGGGCCTAGCCGGTTTGACGCACATCCCTTGCCTGGCGCATGTGCTGAATTTGGTGGTGCAGAGGTTCCTTAAAAACTACCCCGATATGTCAGAGCTGCTGCAGAAAGTGCGGGCCGTTTGTGCGCACTTTCGGCGTTCTCACCCTGCTGCTGCTCGCCTGGCAGCGCTGCAGCGTAACTTCGGCCTTCCCGCTCACCGCCTCATATGTGACGTGCCCACAAGGTGGAACTCCACCTTGCACATGCTGGAAAGACTGTGCGAGCAGCAGCAGGCCATAGTGGAGTTTCAGCTGCAGCACGCACGCGTGAGTCGCTCTGCGGAACAGCACCACTTCACCACCAATAACTGGGCCTCCATGCGAGACCTGTGTGCCTTGTTGCGCTGTTTTGAGTACTCCACCAACATGGCCAGTGGCAATGACGCCGTTCTCAGCTTAACTATCCCACTTCTATGCCTCCTTGAAAAAACAATTCGGGCGATGATGGAAGAGGATGTGGCACAGGATGAGGAGGAGGAGGAGGATGAAGAGGTAACATTTCCAAGGCTTTCAGGGCAGTCATTCGCAAGGGGTTCCGAGGGTGGGTTCCTGCACACACAAACGCCAGGGACACAATTGTCCAGCAGGGGCACAGTTCTGGAGGATGAGGAGGATGAGGAGGAGCTGGAGGAGGAGATGGAACCATGTTCACAGCAGGGTGGCACCCAGGCCAGCTCATGGCCATCACTGGTGCGTGGCTGGGGGGATACAGAGGACACGGACGATACACCTCCCACAGAGGACAGCCTTTCGTTGCCTCTGGGCAGCCTGGCACACATGAGCGATTACATGCTGCAGTGTCTCCACAACGACCGCCGAGTTGCCCACATTCTAACTTGTGCTGATTACTGGGTGGCCACGCTGCTGGATCCCCGTTACAAGGACAACGTACCGTCCTTAATTCACTCACTGGAGCGCGATCGCAAGATGCACGAGTACAAGTGCACGCTGGTAGATGCCATGCTGCTGGCATTCCCATCTGACAGCGGGGCCGCAGTGGAAGCACAAGGCAGAGGAGGAGGAGGAGGAGGTCGCCAACGCAACCAGGGCACCACCAGCACCTCAGAAGGCAGGGTTAGCATGGCCGAAATGTGGAAAAGCTTTGTCAGCACGCCACAACAAAAAGCAGCACCAGCAGCTCAGATGGAACGTCTTAGCAGGAGGCAGCATTTTACCAACATGGTGGAGCAGTATGTGTGCACACGCCTACATGTAGTGAATGAGGGGTCTGCCCCCTTCAACTTCTGGGTCTCCAAATTGGGCACATGGCCTGAGCTTGCCCTTTACGCCTTGGAGGTGCTGGCGTGCCCTGCAGCCAGTGTATTATCTGAACGGGTATTTAGCACGGCTGGGGGCGTTATAACAGACAAGCGCAGCCGCCTGTCCAGAGACAATGTGGACAAGCTCACGTTCATTAAAATGAACCAGGCATGGATCCCACGGGACTTTTCCGTACCTTGTGCAGAATAGCAATGGATACCGACCTTACCCACCCATTGTTCCATTTTTGCTCTTTCTCACTCTTTTGGGGTGTACCCTCATTTAAAATTTGTGAAAAGAAGCAGTGTTGGCTACCTCGTCCTCCTCCTCAGGGCCAGATTAACGTAGGGGCTATTGGAGCTGCAGCTCCAGGCCCCTACCTTTTATATAGGCCCCGGGTTGGCCATATTCACTGTTACCGCTCTTCTGTCACTTGTAAACACAGAAGTCTGGCTTCTATGCTCGCTTCCCCAGGCAGCACCCTCAGAACCTCCCCACACAGCGCGAAGGCCGGACAAGGAGGGACAGTTGCCGATGCATGGATGTGTTTATGGGCTTCAGAGACAGCATCCCATGTTGAATTAGGCATGCATGGCTGCACCCTTCCTCCTCTGGGTGCATGGCAAGGCACGGCCCTTAAGGCCCTTCAAAATCCTCAGCACCAAGCCCATGATGCTCTTAATCCGGCCCTGGTCCTCCTCCACCGCCGCTTCCACCTACACCGCCCATAGGTGTGCGCAGCCTATTGCATTAAGGTGTGCACCCCAAAGTTGAAATACACATGCATGTGTTTGCCAGCAGGGAGAGTAATGTATCGGGGCCATGTACCTGTAGGCAAAGAGAAATAGAGCAGAGCAGGTCCAAGGGAGATCTTTCCCATCTCCTCATTGGCAATGCTATGTGCCCTAGGTGATTAGGGTGTGCCCAGGCACACCCGGCACACCCTGTGCGCATGCCTATGTCACCGCCACATCCACCACCACCTTATCCTCCCTCCTACTCCATATGGGCCTCGTCCTTCAGAGATGAAGAAGAACATTGTTTTATTTTTCTGTTTTTTTTGTTGTTTTAAGTTATTTCCCTATCCACATTTGTTTGCAGAGCACTTGCCATGCTCTTAATTACGTTTTGCTGCCATTTGCAGCACTCTAGCCCTTTCCTTTGGTGTTTTAGAGCCATTTTAGTGCCTTAAAGTTCGGGTCCCCATTGACTTCAATGGGGTTCGGTGTCCGGGAAAAGTTCGGTAAAAGTCCGGGACACGGACCCGGACTTTTTTTTAAAGTTCGGCCGAACCCGTCGAACACGGACATCTAGGTGTCCGCTCAACCCTATTAGTAAACACCAGTGCTGGGTGATACCCCACTTCCCAGGGGGTATTGCGATAAATTATAATGGGTGCAAATAGTGCAGACCAAGTATTAGCATAGAAAAATGATGGCAAAATCTCTAGTGCTTTGTGCTAGACAGTGGGGTGTCCAGTTACTCCCAGTGATAAAACAACTGGGTCCCGTGCAGGTGTTCCAGTGCGTTTACCGTGGCCTCCCACTAGGTATTGCACTAGGATTTGTGTCCTCAAATTCTCAACAACATATACTGGAGTTAGCCTGATACAAATGGACACAAGTCCATTAACATCTTGCCACCCATAAAGCCACCACAAGTCCATGCTGTATGTGGACACATACTGAACAGGCATGGATATCAAAACACTGACATCTGTCCCATTCAGCTCCAATTATTATTGGTGGGGTGCTGTGACAGCTTCCTGGCAGGATAGTTAAGGTGGGTTCAGACTAGGGTCTGAAAACACCTGAGCACATCCCATCTAATTAGTTGTTGTAAAAAAGTTCTAAAATAGGACCTCTCTGCTGCTTTATATTATGTGTAATACGTTGAGAATAAAAATGATTATCAAAGCATAAGTTCACCGTTTGGAACATGTTACATTGTTTGGAATATGCACAGTAACATTCCCCTGCCATCAGTTTCCTGGATAACCCCCCCCCCCTGGTGACAGCATGGGGTCAGAGGTGAGGTCGAGTGTAGGATCGAGGGGGGGCCCCTGTCAGGTAGGCTGTACGGAGCCCCATAATTTCTAACAGCAGCCCTGCCTGTAGTTCTTCACAATACTGTGCAACACTTGCTAGACATAGGAGCATTTGATTATTTGCCTGTCACAGCTCTGTTGTTCTCATCATTTCTGTTCTCCAGCGACACACAGTTATTTGGCTGGGAGCAGGGATCAGGGAATAAAGAAATTCGCTAAAGCGGTGACTCTCTTGATACACTATAAAGATCAAAACCTCTGGGTTTTGAACTGATGACCTGATGTTTTATTCTAAGAGTTTTTATTTTCTTAAAGCATTTGAACGACACAAAAAATACGTGTAGCCTACCACAACCCTTTCCAGAATGATACAAGCTATAAAAAACTGGTATGACATTCAGATAACTAGGTTTGCACCAATACCATTTTTTTTTATCGGCAAGTAAAAGTACTGATACTTTCGATCAAAGTACTCGCAGATACCGATTGCCAATACTTTGCGGTGCGATTTGCGTTAATACAAAAACATTGGTGCAAATCACACTGCAAAGAATCGCATGCGAGAGAGAGAGAGAGAAAGAGGGGGGTAGGGAGAGAGAGAGGGGGGGGGCAGGAAGGGAGAGAAAGGGGGACAGGGGGAGAAGGAGGGTAGGGGGAGAGAAAGGGGGCAGGGGGGACAGGGAGATAGAGAGGGGGGACAGGGAGAGTGAGGGGGCAGAGAGAGAGAGGGGGGGCAGGGTCTGGTCAGTGCTCACTCACTTGGATGGTCCTGGGGGCTCACTAGCTCAGTCAGCGGCTTCTCTTTCAATGTGGCTGTCGGCTTCACAGACAGAGCACACAGGCAGGGAGAGAAGGGCAGGAGAAGAGATGTGTGAAGCTCAGGCATGCTGGAGGTGGATGGAGCAGTGTTGGGATCCCCTCCTTCCAGAACAACTGCAGCTCCCGAGCCAGGTGTCACCCACATCTGCAGAGGACAGATAGGTCATCGGAGAAGGGGGAGGAGAGGAGCAGGTGGATGGAGCCATGGGCTTTCCCCTGGCCCTGCATTTCTGCGGTAGAAGCGGTGTGATCAGGCCTTTAAGGGGGCATCAGAGCAGCCCGGCTCAGTCCGCCCCTGGTGTCACCCCCTCTGGTGGGCATGCAATTCTTTGCGGTGCGATTTGCGCCAATTCATTTTGTATTGACACAAATTGCAACGCATAGTATCGGTTTCAGTATCGATACTCGCTCAAATGCTTGGTATCAGCACCGATATCAATACCAGTATCGGTATCGGTGCATCCCTACCTGTAATAAGTGGTATGTGGGTGTTCCATAAAAACCATAGCCCTGATATGCTGTCTATGCACCAAAATGAAAAATTCAACAGTAATTAACACAAACTATAAGTAATTTAAATTTGTGTATTATCCCCCTCGCCCAGATAGAGATTAAAGGATAAGTCCAGGCAAAACCTAACTAACCCTAGACCTGACCTGTGCCACAGTCTAAACCTAATCTATCTAACTCTATAAAGCAACAATCACTGTAGTTATCTATTCTGCAGATAATCCGGTCCTGTCCCACACTGAGCTGTCAGTGGTGGCTTTGGCATGGAGGCGTGTGTAGGAGAGGCACTTGACAACGGAAGCCCCATAGTAAGTCTATGGGTGACGTCACTTCCCATTCATTTCAGAGCCATTGTTGGTCCTCTCCTGCAGACAACTTTCGTCGCTGGAGACCGGACCAGATCGGCTGCAGAAAAGGGAAGTGCAGCGCTTTTTTGCTTTACAGGGTTGGATAGATTAGGTTTAGAATGTGGTACAGAACACGTTTAGCGTTAGGCTTTGCCTGGACTTAGCTTTTAAAGTATGTGTATGTCAGTAAGTATGTAGGTGCTTTAATCAACTGTGTACAGTTACCTATTTGAATCCATCTCAATGGATGGATATGCTAGATGGATATGGATATATAGGTCTTGCACTGCCTCTTAATTGTAAATGGAACCTGTTTAGAGTTACAGTTGGGGGAAGATAGCAACAGGTTTTCAATTAGGTCCATTGATGCCTAGAATAAATTAATTAATTAGAGTACTAGAGAGTGTGATTCTAAAAGAGATTCTAACACTACAATTTCCATCATGGTTCCATTCCATTAGATTAATTAGGAAACATTGTAGAACATTGTAAAAGGCTTACAATTGGGTTGTTATTACTGGACTGACATTTTAAGACAACCACACTTTCTTGGGCTCCCTTTTAAAGAACGTGACCAATATTTACGGGTATAAACTAGCATAACAGGTTCCTGCATTCACAACTCCTTGCTATGTAAATTCTAGTCTGTATGTGTGTTGGATTCTAGTTAAAGCGTAACTCCACTTTTGTTGAGAAAAAAATATTCCCCTCTGGGAAATCTATGTACATTGCAAGAATCATAACAACCTTTGTTGCAGATTCCTACCTTCTGTTATAAATACCTATATATACCTTCTGAGTAAATCCCTGTTTTTTTCCTCTGTGCTGAGTGGGTCTAATGGGAGAGGTTTCATAATTATCAGTCAGCTGTGCATCTGCAGAGCACTAATGAGGAAATCTGCTCGGCCTGCATCCCTTTAGACATGTTCCTATTGGGAGTATCCCACCAAAAATGGGGATGCCTGAAATCTGACTTGTATCTTAAGGCCCGTAGACACAAAAAGAAAATCGGAAGTAAAATTTCGCCCGATGAACAATTTGCAGATTTTCGGATTGTTAGTATAGTGCTTTTGACAGCCGATTACG
The DNA here is from genome assembly GCF_965119305.1 of Pelophylax lessonae. Lineage (NCBI taxonomy): Eukaryota > Metazoa > Chordata > Amphibia > Anura > Ranidae > Pelophylax > Pelophylax lessonae. The sequence goes on along the minus strand of NC_138768.1, from coordinate 290,877,321 downwards.
ATATTTCGTACGACAAAAACTGAATGTGCAGGCTATAAAATTTTTATCATACGTCAACACAACGTCTGATTTTAGTTTAATTAGTACAGTTTTCATCCGAAAAAAATCGTAAGAGCAAGACTATGCATGCTCAGAAACTAAAGAACACATACAAAACAATTCAACACATGACATCACTTCTGAAGTTGAATTCTGTCGTATGGGAATTTTCACATGAAAGTAAACTCTTCACTTTCCATATGAGACTAGCATGCAACAAAAAAACGAAAGAAAATTAGTCAGATAATCTGATTGTGTGTACGAGGCTTTAGGTAGACTTCGGAGAAAATTGGTAAACCAATTACACAAGCAGGAAATAATGTTTCTAGGGGGTGTGGTCAGTACACATTCTGTGTACAGAACAACTCCAGGTAGCCCAGGGCCATCTTTAACACAGGACAAAAGGGCCAGCTGCCCTGGGCCTAGCCATTGTTGTGGGGCCCAAAGCAGCTGCCCCTTGAGCCCCCACTGCCCACAAATAGTTGATAAGTGCATTTGGTAGGACCCAAGAAAATATTTGCCCAGGTTCCAATCAATACTAAAGACGGCCCTGAGGTAGCCATATTGCATTGCATTTTCAGAAAATTACAGTGGCTGCAGATTGGAAAGATAATTTTTAATAACCTTTAATTACAATATGACTTGTGTCGCAATTGTATACGCTATATTATTTTTCCTTTATTTTCCATTTTTCCCCCACTTTAAGGATAGGAGGCACACAAAAAAAGTGAAAAAAAAACAAAAAAAAAAAGCAACCGCCATCCCATCAGCTTTTCTGAATATCAAATCTGGATGAATGTCTCACTTATTTCTGATTGTTTATTTTTATTTTTTTTCCTCATTGATCTTCTGCTATAAGCTTTGCTGTACTGGCTCAGCAAGGGGAATGCTAACTATATGGTCTACCTAATAGGGTCTTTCTGGAACACGAGCATGTATGCATCGGGAATATAAACCACCTGCCCAATGAGGCTTAGTGTGATAAAGGACTAGTCAGGCAATCTCCCTGTGTCACTAGGAGAAAATCAGATTGCTTTTTAAGCTGGAGAACTGACCGTTGCTGCACACAATAGGTGAGCCTTCAATTTCACTGTGTATTTCCTCTTCAATCGCTTCCCTGTAGATTGATGATAACCTTACTCTGTTTGCATTATGGCATTACACTGTTGCTGTGATAGTTTTAAAGGTTTGCTGGAGGGTATGTCTTACTTTATTTACTGCTCATTTTAAATTTAAGGAAAAAAAAAACTATACAGGCAAAAGCAGTTTACAATAATATCTTTTGTCGTGGTCATGTATATTTAGCTTCAGATCTTTCTGTGTTCTGATAATGAACCACTAAAAGTTATGATAGAAAAATGATGATCATACTATGATTTTTTAAACTTTTTCTATTACAAACTATATTACACCCAGGTTCACACTGAGGCCGTTTTGAAATCATGCGAGTTCAGCAGAACTCGCACAATTTCAAGCTGACATTTCAGTCTGACTTTGGGGGCGATTTCACAGACATCTCTGTGGGTTCCTGCACAGAGGCCCGTGGAAATCGTCCCCTGAAGTCACCAAAAATAGTACAAAAACTACTTTTGGGAATCGGTGCAGTGCCACAAAGTCGGATGGTGCAGTTGCCAGCAATTGGCTCAGATATGACATGTTAAATCATATGTCAAAGTAAATAAAGTATAACTGCGCTAAAGGTAGTAGACAGAAACAATGCCGCAACTTCAAGTGTGACCACACCCCTAAACTATATATATGTAAAAAAGTCGCGCTAAGTGAGAATTAGAGTAAATAAATGTCCAAAAAATATACACAAAATTGTCCAAATAAAGTCCAATTAGTCCCAATGTGAATGTTGACTTAAAGTGAAGAAATAGTAAAATCCAGATTCCCCTTAGGAGATGTGCTTACCAGAGGCTGAATTATAATAGGCCCAGAATCCAAATCAATAATCCAGGTGATGTTGATATTAATCCGTTGATGGTCCTCCAGCAATTGGAATGTATGGAATCATGGAAAAAAACAGGAGAACGCCATAGCGTAAAATCCCAAAAACAAATGATAATGTGATATCACCAGTGGTAAATTTGAAATTGAATAACGTGTGAAGAATGGATAGAAATCCGCCACCAGCAATAATGCTGCTTACCAGAAATAGATTGATATCAACAAATAGTGGTAGAGATATCAGAGCCAGGAGAAAGGCAATGTCATAGGAGATATAGTCCACCACTGATAGGACAGACCCTTACCAGATTGAAGTATTAACATTCATATATGGATAAAGAAATTTCCACCTCAGCAGTCAGGTATAATGACACATCCAGGCCTCTTACCAGACAAACTTGATATTTGGGCAATGATCTCCAAGGATGGATAAGCAGTGAAATCCAAACAGGGACACACAGGAAATATACTCCAAACTTGATAGAACCCTGGAATGGATAGTGAATCATCCGGAATCCAACTCAGCGGTCTCAGAGATGTTGATAAGTGAACCTCCAGGTATTTGGGATGTGTTGAATCATAGGAAAAAATAGGAAAACGCCATAGCGTAAAATCCCACAAGCAAATATATATTATAGATCACCAGTGCTATTGGTAATAAATGTGAAGAAAAATAGATCAATCCGCCACCGACAATGATGCTGCTTACCAGAAGTATAGTAAAAAGTTGTGTGAAGCCAAAACCAAGCCAGGAGACAGTCAAGATGTTACCATAGGGAGATAACACCAGATGTGATCCACCTCTAACAGATCAGACCCTTACCAGACAGCCTATTATGCACTTATAAGGGTAAGTGATTAACCACTCATGCAGACAGGCATACCGACACTTCCAAGCCTCTTAACAGACCAAAAATATTTTGAGCCTTGATGTCAGGAAATGAGTGGACCGGAACACAAGTAGGCAAACTCCAAACTTGACCAGGAGATGAGTGGTAAACCTCACCAGTACTCAATAATAGTAGACCCCAGGTAAAAGAAGAGAAATGACTGCCATAGTGTAAAACCGTAATTAAAATCAATTTATTAATAAAAGTAATAAACTCACATGTACTCAGATGAAAAACTTTGTATAGCCGCCGGCCGGATGGCTCTGCACATCCGCACTTGTCGGACGCTACTGGAACTGACATCAGCACACCGTGACCTAACGTTGTTTATCATAGATGACGTTTTCAAAGGAGACCTCCACTGTCCAATATGCCTCCCTATTGGACCAGTGTGAAACACTCCTCAGACCAAATGAATCACACACTGAGCACTATCAGCAAATCTAACTCACAGATCCTGCTCTCTGGTAGGCAGAAACAAAGTAGATTTGCCTGCTGCTCCTCTGATAGGCAGACAGAGCCAAAAACTATACTCTCTCACTAGCACCTAGCTAGGAGGGTGCTACACTACTCTCAGCAATCACTCTCTCACCTGCTTGTCTCTAAATTACTGCACAGCTCTGGATCTGTCTGTTCATCGTGGACCTGGAAGTGCACAGTGACGTTGTGGGAACTTCCTGCTGTGTTGTTTGCCTCTGCTGGTCTCCTTGTGCCAGATCCAAAAAAAAAAAAGGCAGAGCACACATGTTGGTCACAGTGGAATATGTAGTTGCACAGGTTAAGGAGAAACAACTGTTTGTTTATGTCAGATCACTTAGTTATGAATTAAGTAATTATTAGCTAATATGTTAGGATACATACAAATATCGTTTTATGCAGTCACAGGATGTTGCCCAGGTCTTTCTCATCCTCAGGAAGTAATAATCTGCTGATTTATGCTCTATAGCAGCAGATGGCATCTGAATTATGATTCTGTGTCTACACAGTGCAGATTGGTGTTGTGCTAGTCACATGACATCAACATTGCTGTCATCCCAAGAAAAGACACTGTGTTGCTCCAGGACAAAAAGCCTCTGTTCAAAGTTCAGACTCAGAGAGGAAATTCAGCTGCACACGCTGGTTGCAACAGAAGTATATGGAAGAAATGGACTGGATGGCAGCACTCCAAAAAATTAGTCCTTTATTGAAGAAAACAAAAATACATGAAGGATAATCATACCACAGCGGAGATGATGACACTGGCAGCTAACACGTTTCGCACCCAAGCTGATGCTTAGTCATAGCTAGTCATGCAACAATGTACGCAAATTTATATAATTTTTTTTCACACAAATAGAGATTTCTTTTGGTGTTATTTGATTACCACTGGTTTTTTTTTTTTTTTTTGCTAAATGTAAATAAAAAAAAAACCCAATATTTTCTACTTTCTGTTATAAAACATATCCAATAATATCCAATTTCCTCAGAAATTTTGGCCAAAATGTTTTCTGCTGCATGTGTTTAGTAAAATAAAATGCCAATAAATATATATTAATCTGTTTGTGTGAAAGTTATTGTGTCTACATACCACTTGGCTGTGTGAGCTGTGTTCTCTCTGCTCTATCAGATTCTTCTTCCAGTCAATGAAGTGCACCTACATTTCTGTATTACCGCCTTGGTAATACAGGAAGGCTGCACTGGCACAAAGAAGGGGGAGACCGCGCAATTGTTCGTTAAAGTAACGCAATGCCAAATCGCGAAATATGGCCTGGTCATTAAGGGAGAAAATCTTCCGGTCCGAAAAGGGTTAATCAAGGATCCTTTACCCTGAAATAGGTGGTTCATCTTTTGTGAGACACCTTTCAAAAATCTTGCATGCCTAAGGGGCTGCTGATTTTTTTATTTTAAAAATGATTACTTAATTTTAGGATGTATTGAATGCACTGAAAAAAATAATTTTTAGAAAGAAAAGCCCATATCTGTTTTACTGAGCAGGTACACATCTATATTAAAATTTGCTAAATGCTTGGGATATATGGTATATATGACTAAGCTCATGGAGACAAGTTTTTTTTTTTTTTTTCATCACCACATTTTCTGTGCAATAATTGTTGTAAACATATGATAGCTGCATTTGAGTCTCTTTTGCCAAGTCTAGCATAAGACCAGAAAAGAGTGGCTTAGCAATGGAACAAGGTGTCTTGGAGCAATTACATTGCTTTACGTAGGTTGGCATGAAGAGATGCAGCACCCTGTTTTGTCTTTTAAATTAAATTTTGGGTTTCTACCACATAATTGAAAAAAGCTTTTTTTGTTTTAAGAACTTAAGCAGTTAATTCTGCAAGGTTAGATTTTGAAAAATAGAGTGAGCCAGCTGCCAAGTTAAATTTGTCATTGTGTAGGTGTGGATGAAAGTTCCTCGCAGAGGTCTGCACAACAGTAATATTCTGAATAACAAAACAACCTTAAAGTCCCTCACTGAGGACAGGAATACTAAACAGGACACAAACGGAATCAATACAACATGTCTTTAAGTGTAGTTTATGCAGGCAGCAGCAATTGGAAATTTCTGTGTGGTCACTGAGTATTTATCAATAAATAGCTTTTAAAACTGAAAATTAACTGTTCAAGTGCTGACACTGAAATAGAAAACCAACCCTTGCCTGCATTAAAGTTACCATACATAGACATCTTATTGTGGGAAATTGCATTATTTTTACTTAATAGTGTGATTACTTTCATGCGTGTATTGTAACAGTTGTTGCCCATGTAGCAGGTTTTCCAGGCATGGGGCCTGAGGTGGGTCTGCCATTGTTACCGGTAACACTCCCAGCCCATTTGAGCTGTAACTCCAGGTGTGAGACTGAGACAATGACAGTTCCGGCATCTTTGGTTTGTGTGTTTTATTGTGTTTTGGGGATAGGAGAAGGGAATGAGTGGGATGTTCCTCTGGCTCAACTAGGTACAATTTCGGGACTCTTCAAGAAAAAAAAATGCCTCTCAGCACTGTCTTGACACCAGCCGATGCTAGCCAACGCTTCCTGGTGCTTGGATATACGGTAACACTGAAAACTGTGCTGGAACCTCGACCTTAATCCAGAAGATCCAGGACTGTAGGACTTGACTCTTGACGCTGCTTTAGCTCAAAAGTCACTGAATAGCTCCCCCCAGCCCTGTACTAGCTTGAGGTAGCTCTTTGTAAATTCCAGTGCTGCTGCAACTCTCAACTGGTACACTCCACACTATACAATGACTCTTCAGGGCCCAGACTGCAGGTACCCCCTCTATACTTCAGGGTCTTCAACCTAGGCACCCCTTTACAGCTAGCTGACTCCTGGATCCCAGAACTTTCTCCAGGGTAGTCCCCTCTGACACTAGGCCAACCCCCAGGGGCAATCCACAGTACTCACGACCTTTGTAGGCTTTCCTGAGACTGGACCCCTCTCTCTCTCCACTGGTTCTCGGCACACCGGATCCCCTTCAGCTCAAATCAGCATCCTCTGGATTCTCAGCACCCCGAGACATCCACTTCCTCTGACAGGAGGAGAGACAGCCGTTCTCTCCCTCCTGGGACTCTGCTTCCTGCCAAAGACGTTGAGTCATGCACTCCCCTCAAACTTATACCCACTCCCAGAATCCTCTGCGGCAGAATCTACCTTCTAGTTACAAGCCTGAATGTGTCCCTGATTGGGTTTCCCCCACTGCCCTATGAGAAGCCTCTCACAGAGCCAGTGGGGAGACTCCCCTCTCAGCAGACACACCTGGAAACCATGACACCCTGACCAAAAATAAATAATGGCCTTGCTGTAAGGCAAACAAGGTCCACCATGCATTTACCTAGCACCTACCTGTAGGGTGCTACACCCATTACGTAGCTTTTTATTAACTGCATGTTGTTCAGCCTGGTTTGTATATAAGGTTATACAAATATTACTACAACATATACTGTAGTTAGGTAGTAGTGTAGTGTGTAGTTACTTAAGCATTTTCTCATTTCAATCACTTTTTTTACTCTTGCTTATGTTTGCTTTGTAACATCTTTTCTGTAGATATTTTCATGTAACATTTTAATTTTCTTTTCTTTTTTTTCATTAAAACTACATTTAAAAATCATAAGGCGAAATTTCTAAATGCTCTAACTAAAAATAATTTAAAAATGCCCTTAACAGAAATAACAGAGGATCTTGGGCTGTATGGAAAACAAAAAAAAAAATCAAAAAAGTCAAATACTGTAGCTGCTGACTTTTACTAAAAGGACACTTACAGTGCCTTGAAATAGTACAACCAAACACCTAAATGTATTTTATTGAGATCTCTTGTGATAGTCCAAAGTGGCACATAATTGTGAAGTGAAAGGAAAACAGGTTTTCTTCTTAGATTGCCATGTATTTAGCTCCATCCATCTTCCCATCAACTCTGGCCAGTTTTCCTGTCCCTGGTGAAGAAAAGCTTACCCACAACATGATGCTGCCACCACCATGTTTCACAGTGGGGATAGTGTGTTCAGGGTGATGTGCAGTGTTAATTTTCCACCACACATAGTGTTTTGCTTTTAGGCCAAAAAGTTTAATTTTGGTCTCATCTGACCAGAGAACCTTGTTTGCTGTGTCCCCTCACATGGCTTCTCACAAACTGCAAACAGGACTTCTTATGGCTTTCTTTCAACAATGGCTTTCTTCTTGCCCCTCTTCCATATTGGCCAGATTTGTGGAGTGCATGACTAATAGTTGTCCTGTGGTCAGATTTTCCCACGTGAGCTGTGGATCTCTGCAGCTCCCCAGAGTTACCATGCGCCTCTCGGCTGCTTCTCTGATTAATGCTTCCCTTGCCCGGCTTGTCAGCTTAGGTGGACAACCATGTCTTGGTAAGTTTGCAGTTGTGCCATACTCTTTCCATTTTAAAATGAAGGATTTAACAGTGCTCCGTGAGATGTTCAAAGCTTGGGATATTTTTCTATAACCTTTCCCTGCTTTAAACTTCTCCACAACTTTATCCCTGACCTGTCTGGTGTGTTCCTTGGCCTTCATGATGCTGTTTGTTCACTAAGGTTCTCTAACAAACCCCTGAGGGCTTCACAGAACAGCTGTATTTATACTGAGATTAAAGTGGGTGTAAACCCCCCTTGTGTGTTTGTACCTAGGAAAGTATATAATAGGGCTTACCTATTGGTACTGTAAATGTTCCTTAAACTTGCACAGTTTAGGAGATAGTTACTGTATACTGTGCCGATGATGTCATCTGCATGTGCGCTCTTAAGGAACAGCCACCAGTGCCATTTCTTCAGAGTGACATCACGTAGCTCTGGCCTGTAGCACAGCCAGAGTCTGCAGACCCGGAAGGAAGGAGGGTGAAGATGGATGCGACCTCCTGCGGGGACGACGAAGACTTTGTTTGGAAGTGTCACATAATGTGCTAATATGCAATGCATACTAGCACAATATGCCTTTACCTTTCAGGTAACAAAAAAGAAAAAAAAATTACTTTACTTCCTCTTTAAATTACACACAGGTGGACTCTATTTACTAATTAGGTGGCTTCTGAAGGCAATTGGTTCCACTAGATGTTAGGGGTATCAGATTAAAGGGGGCTGAATACAAATACATGCCACACTTTTCAGATTTTGAAAACCATTTATCATTTTCCTTCCACTTCACAATTATGTGCCACTTTGTGTTGGTCTATCACATAAAATCCCAATAGAATACATTTACCTTTATTTTGTTGTAACATGACAAAATGTGGAACATTTCAAGGGGTATGAATACTTTTTCAAGGTACTGTACCTGTCCAAAGGTCCAGAGCTGTCCTCACAAAGGACGGCTTTCCACCTGTCTGCAGGGCCCCTGGAACCGACATGGTTACTAACGAAAGCCGGCTATGTTCCTTTGCAGCTTCACAGTCAGCTTCTCACTGTGCATGGGTAAACCCTGCTGTGCTTTGTGAATGGTCCCACAGCCTTCTGGGACCTGTGACATGTCACAGAAGGCTGTGGGCAAAGAGGGGGGGGGCAGAATTTGGTGTGGGTACCTGTCAAAACCAGGTACCCACTACCCCCCAAAAAATAAATGTATTCAAAAGTACTGGGGGGAGGAGGCAGATACATGGAACCTCCCCTTTTACTCTGCTTTAAAGAATTTTGATCCTTTGAAGAAGCTACCGTGTTGTAAAACTCTGTTGCTTTATCTGAGCGCAGCAACAAGTGATACAGACATTTATTTCAGAGATCAGAATTGCAACAGTAGATGCTGTGATCAGTTATTCCATTAAAACACATGGTGGCAGCTATCGTGTGTGTATAAAGTTTGCTGCTCAGCTAACCTGCCTCTATTCCCTTTGGGGCTGGGGCTATGCTACCTGTGGGTTGCCTTTGTGTGTTTACAGAAGGTGAGGAATCCATTTGGTTGCGTTTATCATTGCTATGGGGCTTGTTAAAGAAGCCAATTATTACCAGCTTTCTCCATATACCCTTTCAGGTAAATGGTCCCCTTTGGTCATCTTCTGGGGAATTGAGCATGTAATCATTTTTTACTAACTTGTACCTCCATCTGACAACTTCCTAAGATTATTGTGACACAATTTATGGTGCGTATCTTGAGTTAACAGCTCAATGTAATTTTTCTATCATAGTTACCGCCACATGTTGATTACTATTCATACTTACATGTATATATATATATATATACATTTTTTTTTGCTATAGTTTTCATCATTACTTATCCACACATGGCTCCTACACTTATCTGGGAGGCTGCCATTGTGGCGCCATTAACTTGCTGATTATCTGGTGTGAGCTACAGGGTGAAGACGGTCCCATTTTCAACAGCCTTTTGATCGATCCGCACAGTTTGGGGAATACCACAGTCTACTGTTTGTTTATATATTGGAGATGATGTCTTCCTATCCATTCTATTTTTTGAGGGCATGTGCCCTGCGGTTCTGTTCACTGTAGATGCAAAGGCATGCTTATATATGCACAAATGTTTACACCCTTTCTGTATATTATTATTATATCATTTTTTTTTACAGATCAATACTCCTTTTAAAACTCCTGAAGAAGTGGGTTCACCGCGAAACATGTCAAGTGAAAGACTGGCTCATTATTAATGTAGATCTCATATGATTGGAGGATACTATACTACAATATCCTGTCCTTGAAGGGGAATATATATGTTTTAACGTTTCTTGTGTTTTGCCGATTGATGTTGACAAAAATATATGTGAAAGGATTATTTTAACCAAAGATTGGTGCAATAAATATTATGAGTTTAATAAGAATTTAGAGTTGTGAGTTCAGTTGTACCATGAAAATCCTGAGTGCCTCATTTTTTCTCCAATTTTTGAATATCTGATCTATAGGATGCAGGTACAGTTAGTTAATACATTTTTAAGCAGTGTAGCACATATAACTAACCTGCCTCAGTGGCAATCACTGTAGTCTTCTTGTGCTTAGATAATGATCCAAGAGGTGGAAAATCTCTGTGCAGGTTGAGGCTGACTTAAATTTGCAATATGTCACATAATGGTTGCAGTGGTGGGATCTGAGGATGTAATCATCACATTCTGTTGGCAGCATGATGGAATAGATCTATTTAGAGCAATAGTGTTGCATCTACTGTGCAGTTTGCTGGAATGCAGATGCAAAGCAACAGTCACCTCTATATCCTTTGTTTTTATTTATTTACTTTGCAGTCATTCTGGTCTAGCGGAGTACAAAAGAATGAATAAAGAAGATTTCATAAATGTGTGCCAAGCAAGGCAGATTGAAACATATGGCAATACAAAGGGAACTTGATTCAAGAAATACATGAGGCAGATATCTAGGTACAGCAAATTCTGGAGGAGTCTGCAGTCAGTCCCAAGTGCAGGCAGTTTCGGTACATCCGAGCCAGGTTCAGTGACTGACCTCAATGTACCAATGAAAGAAATCTGGTCCACAGCCTTAGCAGGAGGCACTAACTGTCTCCAATATCGACCCTCATATTTTGCAATAAACACTACAACCAAAAATGGCTATCTTATGGTATACATGCACATTTGTGGGCGCAAGGCTGAGAGAGAGGCTGCAGAGTGCTTAGCTGTAAATGAGGGACAGGCAGTGCAGCATCAGGCTAAGAGAGGCTGCAGAATGGCAAGCTGAGAGGGAAGCTGACTTGCGCCTGTGCCCTACGGATGTTTGAGCTGCTGCAGTATATACCTTGAGTACAGGGAAGTACCTTTAGCTGTAAGCCATGGTTCAGGAACTAACAGTCTTCATTACCCCATTCAAATTTTTTGAGGGTGAGAAGGACTTCCATGCCTTAATGGAGATACTGACAAGTTCTCTTGTACTACAAGCTCTGGATTGCAAATGTTGGTTTCTGACACAAACTAATGCTTCCTGCCTATGGTTTTGGTGCAGTTGTGAGCGAGGTGGCTTAGTCAGGGGGAGGAACATCTCATCCTTTACCCACGAAGCAAGATATCCCCACTGATGAACGTCTTTAGATCATGTTGGCACTGCAGAAGCTGCAGCACTAATTGCATGACTGCAGCATCACAGTAATAACCATTCACAACAATCCACACAGCTGGTTAAAATGTGTTCCTGGGAAGAATTGCTAGCTAACTCACTGTTGGAGCTTGATTTTCCATGATTTCAGCATGTGTAACAGAAGATAATGTAACTGGCTGCATAACTCGTTTTTTTCCCCACAAGATGGCAGTAGCAAGTGCACTTTATTTAGCTTGTGACTGACTTTGGGCTATGGCACTCTGGGAGATGTAGTCTGGAGGATGATCTGAGCCACGGCTTTGACTGGGAAATCAACTCTAATACCCAATGATACCTGAGAGCAGATAAAAAGGAAAAGCTGGGAAGGAGTAGGGCAGATGGGTAGCATGCCAACTGGCTGAGAGAAGAAGTGCTGTGCTGAGTTTGATTGGACACTGTTGCATCCAGACCCAGGTGGCTTGGACTAAGCTGAGTCTGCGGTAAAATTGACTGCTCCAGGGCCTGCCCTAAAACGCCAATCTGTGACCCAGGCCGCTGCTGCCCAGGCCCGCTGGGGAACCACAGGCATGAACCGCGAAGATACTTGCTATTTTGCCTACCATGTGACGGTCAATGACAAGAAAGGGCCCCTCTCCATTCATGAAACAAACTGCTACAGGAAAACTACTATGAGAAAGAGAGAGAGTGGCGAGCAGGTCGCAGACCCACAGTTAAGCCTTGCTGATGTTGTTAATACCTACTTGCAAGAAACTGCAGATATAACCCTTTACTCACTATTGTGCTACTTGTTCATATTGTTGCTAGGCAAGTCCCAATGCAGCCAAGTTACCTGTTCTGCTTTTCAGAGTGCTGGATGTGTAACTCTTAACGTCTGACTGTTACAACTGTGTACATCCTAATATCAAAGTGCTGCAGCTGTGCCAGCCTCTGCCTAAATCCTCAACTACATTTAAAGACTCCCCTCCATTGCTCAAAAAAACTTCCCAGGAACAATACTGCAACACCCAGTCTACAGACATACCCTTTTTCCTTGCATGCCAACATCTTCAAGGGCCCCAATTTAGCCGGCATAAGATTCATGCTAAAAACTATCGTCAGATAACATTATCCTAAGGGGAGACCTGTGTACAACTTTAAATCTTTAACCCTTAGGCCTAAACCTAGCCCCTTTGTCTGAGAGCTTGCAGGTGGCATAGTTTGATCTGCATTGTTACTCTTGTTAGTCACCTCATTTATGCCATTAGGGTCAAAGTATTTGCTGGAATGTAGAGCCCCTGTAAGGAACCCTGTAAAACTGATTGTGCACCATCACTCATGTTCATACTGATTGACTGTATTGTGCCAATATATTCGGTGATTCATTTATGACTTTAACCTGTCAGTACATTCTGTTAGTCTTTTTTAGAGTTATTCTGAATCTTGTGTGCCTGCTGAGATTTGCAATAAGGTATACTGGTGGTGTCAGTGAGGTTGAGACCTCACATGGGAGTGGACGAAAGCAGAGGACCAAACTAACCAGCGGCTCCTGTGGGGGTAACACTACACATACAACACAACGAGGAAAGTAACTACGGCAGGGTGAAAAGTATGTCCCAGCAAACAGGGCCAACATAGGTGGTTTGCCTTTGTTGTTGTAAATCTGTGAATGCGCTAACTGGAAATTAAAGAATCCCTCAATGCTCTAAATAGAAATGAAAGAATTTAGCCTCTTTGAAGAAACAACAATACTGTAAAGCTCTTTTACTATCCTGTATGGGCATGGCAGTAAATGTTACAGACATTTTCCTACAATGTTGGAATTGCAACAGCAGATGCTGTGAACAGTGTGTGTTTCTATTTAAGTACATGTTCGCAGCTACCATTTGGGTGTAGATGGTTAAATGCTCAGCTAACCTGTCCCATTGATAGTCACTCTCATTCTGCTGGTGGTTAGATTTCTTAGAGGTGGCAGAGGTAAGGAGGTGGCATTTCTCCATAATTATTGGGTACACATTTTATTTTCATCATTGGTAATTTAATTGTATTTATAAATTATTAAATATTATAAGCCAAGTTAGGACCAGGAAAACAAAGGATTTTTTTTTTTTTGTAAAGGAGGTAGTGTTAACAGAGGAGGTGTTACTTTGAGAGCCAAGAGATATGTGTCTGTGCTCCAGTCATAGAAACCTGGCTCTCAACATTAGTTATCATAATTGCGTTATAACATAAGCTTTCTTTGCCTTAATCCCAGCAATTTGCAATGCAAACGATTTGTACTGTTACACCTAAACTGCCTTATTTCATACAATTTTTACTAAGGGCTTTGATTTCACTCCTCTGACTGTTTTTAAAATTACACTGTCATGAACTTCAACTATTGCAGGTAAAACCACAGAAGAATCAATTACTTTAAATGTTTACTTGCTGCTTTTTTTTTTCCTTTGTATGAATTATTTTTAATGTGCCTTTGAACTTGCTAGGGAATTCCCTATCCAGAAAGTGTAAGCTCCCTAGCACAGCCTGCTTCCTCCTTGCACTGCATAGCCCTCTCCATTTCTGGGAGTGTCTAATTATGCTCTGTGCTGAGCTAAAATCTCTGCTCCTCTCTTCACCTCCTTACATAAACTTTTTTGGGGTAACTGGGGAGGAGCAAAGGGGTGACACTAGAGCGTTGCTTGAGTGACAGTTCTGAACCTGTTGGGACTGTGAGCATCACATCCAAAATGGCTGTATCCAGCAGCAGTCTCAGGGCTTTTAGATGTCTACACAAGGGAGGCTTTTGCTGGTAAATAACTTGTATAAAATATATTCAATGTACATATAATCTTAGGGGAAGATTGTTCTTATAATTAATAATAGCCAAAATTTGTGGTTACCCCTGGGGTGGGACTTTTAAGGCACAACAAAGTATTTGTAGCAGTAAATAGTATTAAAATATTATAATTTATTAACAAATATGATATACAAAAAGACAAAGTATAAACATTAAAACATGAGCAAGCATAGGTGCATGTGCTAAATTATGGACTCAACCATCCAATCCAGAGTGAGTGCCCCACACGTTTCGAGGTCAAACGCCTCTTCATCAGGGGTAACTCTGGATGATTGCTCTGTAAGTTGTAAAAAACATGTATGACAACATTGAACATTCATATGTTTATATAAAACATTGCAAAAGTAGTACAGAATATATAATATATATATATATAATTATTAATATGGTGACAGAATCTGTTAAAGTGTGAAATTGGAGACATGAAGAAGGGAAAACGACTGGATAGAGAACAATAGTAGTACATATATTCATTTTTGAATCTCATCTTCCCTATCTTTCTAACTATAAGGGTGAAGCAGAATAAAACCTTTTGCAGTGGCACAGATTATGCTAATACCTCTGAATACTAAATAAGGTTCTAACTTTACTTAAATCTATTGTGAAATATTAATGTGAACCTTTCACAACCCTTGACAATACAAACTAAGCATTGATGAAAAAAAAATCATTATACATTGTGCAAGAATGGCCTGCTGTTGTCAGTAAAACAGTTCAGAACAATAATTTGCAGCCGACAGTAGATATGGACAGGAAGTATCTGAAAGAGGCTAGAGGAGAATTCTTAATCAGTGATTGACAGAAAAGGATAAAAAAGGGAGACTATGAAGTTATGAAAGAAGAAAGATTGCAAATGATTATGATATAGAGTGCTTTAGAAAAAAAAAATTCATCTAGCTAGGGTGTCAAACAAAAATACATGAATGGTAATGTTTCACCATAGGTTTACTTTAAAAAATTAGGCAAGAGATGGACTGCATTACAGTGATCTAGCTAGGAGTTGCACTTACTAATATATTGATCAGTTAGGTATCTGATCTGGTCATCTGATCCAGTATGTAACACTGTTACATTCCTGTCTGGGCATGGCAGTAAGTGATACAGACAGTGGATACTATGTGTGTTCCTATTAAAACACATGGTGGCAGCTACAGTATGTGTTTAAAGGGTTATTTGCTCAGTTAACCATCCCAAATGACAATCACTCGATGTCTAATGGAAAATCTCTGTACAGGTTGATGCTGAGTGTGCAGTTTGTCACATTCTGATCTCAAAGGTGGTGCCTTGGAATTTTATCTTCGTAATGTTCATTTAGGTTGCAGAGGCAAAGTGGTGGTATTTCTCAATAATTTTTAGTTACATATATATATATATATATATAAAAAAAAAAATATATATATATATATATATATATATATATATATATATATATATATATATTTTTTTTTTGTTATCATCCATTAAAATGGCAATAATAATATTTTTTAAACCAGGTAAAGACTGGAAATACATATATAATTTTTGTACTCTATTAATCATTTCAGCATAGGATAACCCAAGTCAACAAACCTGAAAAAATGATCTATTCTAATCGGCCCACAGTAAAGTCAATTTAGATTTTCTATATATAACTACTAACTTTGCCCATCATCCATGCCCATAAGCCCATTTGAGTAATGTGTAAAAAACGTTACTGTTGTAAGAATGCATTACATTCTTCATTGTTCATACTGCATGGGAAAGCAAGACTGGCAAAAAGATTGCCAATTAATGTCAATAAAATCTGGCCTACATGCAACCTCAGCATATCTTCAGAATGTTTTACATCCTGTGGCACAGCACTGGATTTAGGCATCTAGCCATGTTTTCCCACAGGGAAATAAATGGTATCACACCTATTTTCAGGTGATGCTGCACCAGTAAATTACATACAAGATGCGCACAAGGCTTGCTTACAGCAAGGAATACTTTGGTTTGTATACAAATAAAGTATACTTTTATTTTTTTCAAGAAAGAAATATTACAACCTGAGCCATGTATGAGAAAATTGAAAATAATTTTATTGGAATTTTCTTCCACTAGATGCCAATACTAAGACAAGTTTTTACAGGATCTGTTTTAAATGTGCAAATATTATGCGTGATGGGTTTGTTTTTTTATTCAGTGTATCTGACAGGATGACAGTGGACTTGCCGTATTGAATTTGACAGGGTTTGCACAAAATGAGCGCTCAGCCCAGTGAAGAAGAATGACAGATGTAACGTGAATGAGAGCAGCCTAGTCGATGATAGAGAGAGAGACTGATCACTGACAAATGAGACGGTTTTCAGCTATTTTGTTTACTTATACAGGCAAACTCCGGCTTTATAAGAAAAATGGAGTGGGGATTCAGAACGAAGCTAAAAAGATAAGGTCATTTTTAAATGAAAACAGAGCAAAACAGAAAGTAAAAAGATGAAATAGAAATGGGTAAATGCATTGTCTTGTCATTCTTATGGAACCGTTCTATATCAGACTTGCTTACATCCTTTCGTTTTAAAGAACAGCTTTGCAGCACAATAATGCAGGTAAGAAGAAGGGTAGGGGAGGGGAGGAAATGTTGCAATTTAAATCTAAACCCCAAGAAGATATAAAAGACAAATAAATGCAACTCTGTGTTCAGTAATGCAACATTACATTTTTTTTTTTTAAACGTGAGCAGTATAAGTACCTGAATTTGACATGGTAATAGCCTTTTGCAGCCCCCTGAACACCAGATCTAGGACTGATATAGGAAGAAGTTGCACAAGGAGCCAATCCGTTGTGCTGCTGTGGAAAGAAAATGCTGATAGAAGGAGAGAGCATTGACAGAGATATTAGCTTATCAGCCTTCTGCCTCTCTTTAAACAAAAACAAAGAAAGGGTGTGGGATACTCCAACTATATAAACCATGCACAATTGCTGGGACTTCTATATAACGCTGAGTGCGGAAAGGCCGCTGCTTCACCTTGATACTGCAGTGAAGGAGAATTCGATGAACTGTACTGTACTGTGTATCACTCTCCAGGGTCCTACTTGGCACCCCCTTTGTCCCTACTCTTCAGAGTTCTAAATGGCACCCCTTTACTCTGACACTCTGTGTGAGCTGGCCCCTTGATCCTCTGACTTAACTTGAGTGGTCCCCCATCCTGGGCAGACCCTTTGGCAAATCCCCTGGTTTTCACGGACACTGTTTTTCCCAGAAGATTCTGCCAGCAGCAACACTGTCAGCCTCACTGGATCCTCTGCAGCTCAGCTCCACACCTGGTTCACAAGGCCAACTGCCTAAGACCACCTTTCTCTTGCTTCAGGAGGAGAGACAGCCGTCAGCCTCCTCCTGGGACTCTGCTTCCTGCCAAAGACGCCTTGTCACATGTCCCCCCAGCCTTTATGAGCAATCCGAGGATGCACTGCAAGAGTGCCCACCCACTGAGACTCCCACAAAAACCAATATGTCACTGGATGGGTTTCCTACACTGTCCAACAAGCTCCCTTATTGGATACAGTGGGGACACTCCCTCATACCCAGTGAATCGCACCTGGAAACAAGTAACAGGCAACCTAACAGATCAGGCTCCCCTGATAGGCAGATGGAGCAATAGATGCTTTTGCCTAGCACCAACCTAGGAGGGTGCTACATGTAGATGGGAGGGGGGCCTGGGAGAGGACTTTGTTGGAATGGGTAAAGGTCCGCTACAACCGCAACAGAGAAAAATAAGGTTTTCTTTTCTGCTAGACAGGGTTGTACTGAGTAAACTGATTACATTTCAGGACTGGTTGGACAGAAATACAAACTCTTTGTCAGTTAAAACAGCTCTCATATGTATTTTCTCTGTGTCTTTAACTGTTTGCCTGGAGTTCAGCTTTACATGACTCTGTATGAAAGAATCACAAGGTTTGTCATTATTGTCCTTACTAAAGTCGCTAGTTATCTGGTTGTGCCTGGTGTCAGTTCTGGAATATACAGTACATACTAAAAATTAGTGTCAGAAAAGTGTCAGAATTTCCTTTTCTCTATACTCATTGCTGTCTAGTGAACTTGGAAAGATTTTAAAGCCAATGCTAACCATGACAGCCTGGCAACTGGTATTTTAGAAGGAATGCTCAGCTACGGCAGCCTCTATGATCATTTAATTAAATGTTTCTGTTTTATCTTTCCTTCCCTTTCCTATTTGATAGAGACTTGTCACTAGAGAGATATGGAGGCTGCTTTTGCTGACCTTCTAACTTTATGGCAATCATGCTAAACCTCTAGGCAAAACAATGCATAAGAAATTTATTTATGGTGCAATTTACATTCTCTACTCACTAACAAAAAAGGGGGAATAAAATAAAACATATAGATTGCACGTTTGCTTTGATTTTCCTATGTGGAACATTAACCTAAAAACATTTGTAGTAATTAGGTCAGTGTATTCTTTAAAGGAGCTGGTGGGAACAGAAACTACAGATTAGACAAACATGGAGATACAAAGATCAGAACATATACTGTATACAGCATACTTATTAAATAAATATGTGGAAAGTACTACAATAAATATGACCAAAATGTAATAGCCTAGGGTAGTTCCTGTTAACTATATTAACCCCTTCCTGCTCATGCTATAGTTCAGTGATGGCAAACCTTGGCACCCCAGATGTTTTGGAACTACATTTCCCATGATGCTCATGCACTCTGCAGTGTAGTTGAGTATTATAGGAAATGTAGTTCCAAAACATCTGGGGTGACAAGGTTCGCCATCACTGCTATAGTTGAAAGACGGCTACAGTGCGGGCTTCGTTTGCTGGGAGGGCATACATGAACGTTCTCCCATAATCGTGCTGCCTGTGTGCCCCCTGCAGCAAGGGCGGCACACTCTGGGATCACTGAGTCCTTTGGAAAACAGCTTATCACAGATTGGGGTAAAGGGCCTGGCAGGAAGGGGTAAAAGTGCCCAGTAGGCAAGCGGTTAAAGCCCATTTCCAGGTGAAAGCAAACCCCCATCAATCCCGTTCACCCATACCATTCCGTTCCTACCTATTCAAGATTTTAAAAATCTACTCTCATTTGACTCTTCATGGCACCTCTTCTGCTAGTGAACACCAGTGATCCACCACTGTAGGCCAAGTTAGCTGTTAAATGGTGTTTTGCCACCACTTATCATGACTTCATCATGCCACTGCTAGAGTCTTGAGTCTTGAGGGCTCTGTGAGGACTCTTTTCAGCTGGTCCAGAAGAAAGAGGACCAGGACCCAGCGTGGCATGGGACCACAGATTAAGATAGAAAATTAGGCATTTAGGTAGATATTTTAAACATTTAATTAATAGGTGGATTAGCTAGAAGAGGTGAAATCAGAAAAGTTTACCACTTCAGCCCCGGAAGGTTTTCCCTCTTAATGACCAGGCCATTTTTTTTTGCGATACGGCACTATATTGATTTAACTGACAATTATGCGGTCGTGTGACGCTGTATCCAAATAAAACTGACGTCCTTTTTTTCCCACAAATAAAGTTTCTTTTGATGGTATTTGATCACCTCTGTGGTTTTTATTTTTTGCACTATAAACAAAAAAAAGACTGACAATTTTGAAAAAATAACACAATATTTTTTACTTTCTGCTTTAAAACATTCCCAAATAAAAAACAAATCCCAAAAAGCGTATACTGTATTAATTGGTTTGCGCAAAAGTTATATTGTTTACAAACTATGGGATAGAATTATTCACTTTTTTTTAATTGTCTTTATTAGTAATGGTGGCGATCAACGATTTTTAGCAGGACTGCGAAATTGCAGCGGATACATCTTACACTAACAGTTTTTGGGGACCAGTGACACCAATACCCAGTGCTCAAATCAGTGCTAAATATTATGCACTGTTACTGTATAAATTACACTGGCGGGGAAGGGGCTAACATCAGGGGGCGATCAAGGGGTTAAGTGTGCTCCTAAGGAATGTTTTCTAACTGTGGGGTAATGGACTGATTGCAGTAAGAGAGAGATTAGTGTTCCTGATTACTAGGAACACACAATCTCTCCCTTCCTGTCTGACAGAACAGCTGTCTGCCTTGTTTACGGCTGTTCTGTCAGTCTCCTGGACAATCGCGGAAGGCCGGCGACGATCGCGGCCGCTGATCCTCCGGACTGGCCCCGATGTGTCTAATCACAGCGGGAGCGTGGCTCTGGCAGCGTGCATGGGCCCCCCTAGAGCCTTAAAGCAAAATCACGTACATATATGTGATTTTGCGCTTAAGGGCCGCCCTGCCGCAGTTTATGTACGGTGGGCGGTCCTTAAGTGGTTAATGACTACAGATAAGCTTTACCAACTTCATGCCTATTGATTTGGCATTAAAATTGTCATTAGTAAAAAGAGAGGTTTGGGACTTTAAATGAGGCACGTGACCAGCATAACCATGTAGCAAAAAATTAAAAAATGTACGCGCACAAAAATAAGCAAAAAACATAAGATAAAAACAAAATATCGATTGATTTATTTGTATGTAGCAGTGCAATGATGTAACATGATTAAAGAGAAGGTAAACCTTCTGAAAAAAAGTGAGAAAAAAAAAAAAAACACCTGTAAAGCCAAAGGCATAATGTAGCCCCCGCAGTGCCGGCCGCTCAGCGACAGGACGGCCGACATGTTCGGCCGTCCTGCTTCCTGGTTCGCGTCCTCCGGTCATCTGAACAGCCGGAGGCGAGATTACATCACTCCCGCGCGTGCGCGCGGGAGCTGCCGTTCACGGCACAGGGCTCTTAAGGAACGGCATGGGGGGCCATTCCTTCAAAGCACATGCGCTGATGACGTCATCAGCTGCATGCACTGTTAATATCTCCTAAACGGTGCATGTTTAGGAGATATTTATAGCACCTATCGGTAAGCCTTAATATAGGTTTACCTATAGGTAAAAGTCTTTAAAGTGGGTTTACAACCACTTTAAGACAATAGATAGCATATATATGGTTCAAGATGACCAGAACATATTGTAAAATGTACAATGATTGGAACTGAAACATCTGTTTTTAAAATTTTCATTACTCATATTTTTGAAGTTATACTTTTCTTGTTTTGTTCCAAATAAAGCTTTTTTTCAAGAATTATTTTATTTTCTATTCATTTTTAATGCAAAATAAGTAAATTTTTTTTTACAACTAATGTTAGTATAGACAATAGTTTTTATGAAAATGTTATACTGTGACTGCCCTGTTAATAACAGTACTAAATGATGCTGCAGTTAGAATGTATAATTAATTCGTGTACAATCAAAATATAAGTTTTTTTTATTCTGTGTATTTTTTAATGCAACACTTGAACAAATTAAACAAAACAATTAAAATTAAATAAAATGACAGTTTTCTTTATTAACATAAGGATAAATCTTCAATTGCAGCACTAAGTGCCATGTCAGACTTTGCTAGTGACAGAGCTGCTAGTAATCAATTAATTGCTAAATATTTCGATGTGATGATTTTTTTATCTAGCAATCTGGAATACCCCCTGAGATACACAGACAGTTTATTCAGAATCTTTGACCTACAGAAATCAGATTTTATTTTACAGATTATTTAGGAGAGGATTTTTTTTTCCTCATGGCTTTACTCACCCCAGTGCTTGAAGACATCATTTAGGTTTGTGATCCAGAAATGAAGAGCCGTAAGACTTTTTTTTTCAGCTGTCAGGTACATTTCTGATGATTTTCACACCCCTCCCATCACTCCATAACTCCTGCCTGTTTGATTAAAGCAAACCTAAATTTAGGTCTGCTTCAAAGTCAAAATAAACAGAAACAGATGAGAGCTAAAAACAGCAGTATGTGATGCTGAGATATGAAAACACCTATGGACGACACCTGAAGGAAAGGAGATAGAGAAAAATAAGAAGATCCAAAGACACAAGTAAGAAACCAAAGCTGGCCATGCACCAGTTAGAGTTTCCTTAGATCTGACCTGTTAGATCAGCAAATTGTATATTTTAGTGTAAAGTATCAATGAAACAATGAATTGCTTTTACAGTGTATATATACGTTTTCCAGAAAACATATCTTATTGTCACAGATCAGCTGTGGAGCTAATCTGTGTCTTACTGTCTGCATACGTTTTTTACCTTTTGCTGCTGTAGGTCTGCTGGCACCTGTGGTTCCACAAGCTCGTGCTCTGCTCTTGCTGCACTGACTTAGCAGCTATGGGTGACGCTAGCTTCACCTGATAGTTAACATACCTTCTTTCCTTCCTGCTACTTCCTGTCCAGCCTCCCATGTGTCTCCCTATTTAAATCCCACTCAGACCAGTTTCTGTTTTCTTGAGCAACACTTGTTCCTGAGCTCCTTCCATGCAATCATTCCTAACCTGATTTCTCGTGGACTGATCTCTTGTGTACCAGCTTGGCTGGTTCTCCTAAATTTTGTATGTCTGCTGCCCGCCCTGACCTTGGCTCATTATCTGGCTCTCCTTTTCCTCCACCGTACCTGCACTGTCTCTTTGGGAACTCTCCTCGCGAGCATGGTGAACCTGGGGGTTGTGACCTTGGGTCAGCAAGCAACGAAGTGCAAAATCCCATGAGGGGGTCCCTGGCAGAACCCCGGCTGTTCCTTAGATTCCACGCCCTAGGGGATCCCGTGTCAGCTACTCGCCTGTGGGCTCACACCACTAGTACCGTGACACTTAATTTTGTTGTTATAAATGTGTACATAAGCACTGTACAAACAATGCAAGCCCAAAAGACAACTGAAATAACCCTGAAAATCAAGTAATCACACCCAAATTGGAATATTAGGTACCAATATCAAGAAAACAAGCCCTGTTTTCCAATTTTGTTTCCAGTAATTCTATTATTTCAAGCACAAACATATAATTTATAGTGAAAGTGCAATTATACTGTAGTTTACATTTCATTCATCATTGTGCTCCTGTTACTGTGATCTGAGTATTGAAGGCCCCTCTCCCCTTACATGAGGGGGGCTGGTGACCAAGCTGTATCACATAACTTCAGTACAGAAAAGTCCTTTAATTTTTACCTTTGGTAGGTAAAATAGTTGTGTATTCAGCTGTTTGCCTGTTTGCCAGCTTCTAGTTACCACATTATCCAGCTTAACTCCAGTCAATGTATATTTAGTTTTGGATGCAGTAGGGAAGAAGTAATTTTTCTGTTTTCCTTTCCATCCTGCGGCGCCCTTAAGGAATTAGGAAGGGGAAGGAATAGGGTACAAAAAGCAATAAAAACATTTACAAAAGTTGCCCGTCTTGCCGAGCACAGGTGCATGAATATGCTCATGTGCACAATTATTAGCACACAGATGCAAACGCTTGTGCGCCTGCACACGCGTGTTTACCATTAATGCTGGCGCCAAGTATATACAGAGGATATAAAAAGTTTTCACACCCCTGTTAAAATGTCAGGTTTCTGTGATGTAAAAAAAATAAGACAAAGATAAATAATTTCTAAACTTTTTCCACCTTTAATGTGACCTATAAACTGTACTACTCAGTTGAACAACAAACTGAAATATTTTAGGTGGAGGGAATGAAAACTAAAAAACTAAAATAATATGGTTGCATAAGTGTGCACTCCCTTAAACTAATAATTTGTTGAAGCACCTTTTGATTTTATTATTGTATCAAATGTGGGAACAACAAAATTTATAATGAAGGTATACTGGACAGCCACTGAATTACCTAGTGAATATTTAAAATGAACATACACACCAAGAGCAGTTTTGATAAAAAGCATAAAACAAAACTTTACTGGACATCAAAATACATAAAACTTCTTACACATTAATGTTGCCATAAACATTAACAAGACTCAAACATACACTCCTATTTCCAGTATCCCAAAGAAAGGTCAAATAATACTTAAATCTGGCAAAAGCTTGAACTCGATATCTGGAACAGGACAGTGAGGAGTTTTTTTGCTGCATGCTTTCGTTCCACAGATCTAAAAAACGAACCTTTCAAAAGGAACCTCTCTTTCCCCCATGCTAGAGACTCTATTTATAATCCAGAACTGATGTCAGCAAGACATGGTTGCACTTCCCCACCAAAACCACATGGTCAATTGGATATGCGGCAGCCATCTTTACACACGACATCAAAGCTCACCAAACCACTTGTGGGTGAGAGATATTATTACACATGTATTGGAACATTTGTCATGAATCAGTTAAAAATATCTACAACTGATACAATTACAGCACTCAGTCTTTTGGGGTATGAGTCTATCAGCATGGCACATCTTGACTTGGAAATATTTGCCCACTCTTATTTGCAAAAACACTCCAAATCTGTAAGATTGCGAGGGCATCACCTGTGCACAGCCCTCTTCAGATCACCCCACAGATTTTAAATCGTATTCAGGGCTTGGCTCTGGCTGGGTCATTGTATGCTTTGGGTCTTTTTCATGCTGAAAGATGAAGTTTCTCTTCATGTTCAGCTTTCTAGCAGAAGCCTGAATGGTTTGTGCCAATATTGACTGGTATTTGGAACTGTTCATAATTCCCTCTACCTTAACTAAGACCCCTGTTCCAGCTAAAGAAAATCAGCCCCAAAGCATGATGCTGCCACCACCACTTAACTAAGACCCCTGTTCCAGCTAAAGAAAATCAGCCCCAAAGCATGATGCTGCCACCACCATGCTTCACTGTGGGTATGGTGTTGTTTTGGTGATGTGCAGTATTGTTTTTGCACCAAACATATCTTTTGGAATTATGACCAAAAAGTTCAACCTTGGTTTCATCAGACCATAACACATTTTCCGCATTCTTTTGGGAGGATTCAGATATGTTTTTGCAAAATTCAGCCGGCTTGAATGTTCTTCTTTATAAGAAAAGGCTTCTCTACTGCCACTCTACCCCTTAGCCCAGACATATGAAGAATACGGGAGATTGTTGTCACATGTACCACACAGGTAGTACTTGCCAGATATTCCTGCAGCTCCTTAATGGTGCTGTAGGCCTCTTGGCAGCCTCCCTGACCAGTTTTCTTCTCATCTTTTCAACATTTTTGGAGGGACTTCCAGTTCTTTGTAATGTCACTGTTGTGGCTTATTTTCTCCACTTGATGATGACTGTCTACACTGTGTTTCATGGTATATCTAATGCCTTGGAAATTCTTTTGTACCCTTCTCCTGACTGATACCTTTTAACAATGAGATCCCTCTGAGAACCCTGAACTTTATATGGGGTTGATCAGAGGCACTTTAAATGATGGCAGGTATGAACTGACCCCTATTTAACATGCGTTTGAATGTGGTTTCCAAATTCTGAACACAGCTAAACCCCCAGTTATAAGAGGTTGTGCACACCTATGCAACCAGATTATTTTAGTTTTTTATTCTTACTTTGCCCCTAAAAGATTTCAATTTTTTTTTTCAACTGAGTTGTACAGTTTATAGATCACAATAAAGGTGGAAGTTATGAAATTATTTATCTTTGTCACATTTCTTTACACCACAGAAATCTGACATTTTAACAGGGGTGTGTAGACTTTTTATACCCACTATAAGTGCAGCAGCTGCACTAGTAGATTGCTGTCTGATCACCAGCTTTACCTGTGTTCCTGTTCCCTGTGTTTAATTCCTGTGCTTGACCTGGCTTATCCTGACCACGTTTAAACTCCACCTTTCCTGACTTTGGCTTGCCTTTAGACTTTGTTTATCTCTACACACCTGCCTTATATCTTGTTGCCCACCTCTGCCAGCATCTTGACCTCTCTCCACCCGTTTAAGCTTATCCTTTGTTGCTAACCTTGCTTGTCTGTCCCTGCATCCAGTTATCTTTCTGTCCTACTCCGCATTGTGCTTGGTTACGTTGGTCCTCCATCTGCTGTTCCTGCTTCCATATGCTGCTTTAGCTACCAAGCTCAACTCTGATGACGCACCTGCCACACAACCCTGTGACCAACGGTAGATCTTACAGGTACTTTTACCTCACCGTGCTCTGGCAGCCACTGTCGCAACATCAGTGGTCCTTGAGCCCGGGCTGTACGAGAGGTCTTCCTCTACAGGTCAGGCTCTGCCACAAGGTACGTGACAGTTATTGTCTGTGCACCCATTTAAAGGTTGGGAATAAAAACCTGACAGAGGTCCTAACCCATCTTCACTATGCCCAAAACAAAGGATAAAACATGGCTTAGCTGGGCTTTAAGTAAAAAACAAAGCCAATATGTCTTTCATTTTTGCTTACCCAATAAGCGTTAGAGTAGCCAAATAATGATTTCACATAGAAATCATTATTGTGGTCCTCATACTTTTAGCAACCCTTTTCTTTTCCAGTATTTATAGAGACTGCTCACCAGTGCATATTCAGAAAACAAAACCCAATTCAGCTTATTTCCTAAGACTCAGTTATTTCCCTATTGGACATGGCCAACTTGCCTGTAGCACAGCATAGAGAAGCTATAGCAAAGCTAAATGTCAAAGACACTTCTGTTCTCCACAGAATGGTGTATGCATGTTTACATGTGACAGTCAGATGTCGCTGGTCTCTTAAGACAGCAGCCAGTGGGAGTGGAGATGAGAGATTAGCTATTGAATTTCAATAAACAAAAAGTCAACGTTTGCATATCATTAACAATGCTTTTCAAACTGCATAGGCTGCACATATTTGGGAAAGTAGAACTGCATTTGAAAAAGCTAATGGAACAAATTATGAAGGTCCCACTATGTTTACATGGTTTGGCAAAGGATAGGTCCACTTTAAAATACACAATTTCAGCTTTATAGATAATCTAGTAAGCCTCAACCAGTTCACAAATCAAATTTTAATTTAATTGAAGGGATACTACTTTGCCTTTACTTTATCAAACAGTTGATTACCTAAAGGAACTCTATGTGGAATCCACTAACACAGGTCAAAGAAGGTAGAAAGTATATTGGAGACTGAAGTGCATTATGCATGACCTTAACAGAGCTCCATGTTTTCAAGACTTAAATTAAAACATGCTTTAAGACAAAGAAACATCATAAAGCTGCATCGAGAAACAATATACAGTAATCTACAAAGAATATGATCTTGGAAAGTGAAATTAATAGTAAAGAGACAGAAAAAAAGAAACAGTCGCTTAAAATAGATAACACAGTGAGCTATAGAACTTTGCATAATATGGTCACTTCCCTTTGGTTATTCTTTAGCTTTTGCCTTAACAATGCATCATGCATGATACAGTTTACCCAGCTTTCTAATCTAATGAATTTATCTAATAAGGCAGCATAAAGAGCAAAGTGCAGAAAGCAATTAAAATTATTTACTTGACTGATCTGACTGCAATATACTGAAATCAAATTGGTGGTGATGGGTTACTGCACTTTGTGACTTTTTCCTGCTCGTGCAATACCTAAGTGAATAAGCCTGTATGTCAGCATTCCAAAGGCACAGAGTAGTTGACTTTCTGTTAAAATATCTGCTGTATTGTACAGTATTATATAAACAATGGTGCAGCGCTAAATAAAAAAATACTTGTGTAAAAATAAATAAAATAAAAAGTGAGTCCAATAAATGAATAGTTGTGACAGTCCCAAAGTGATAACCACTCAATCACTTCTGTGGGTGGCAGAAGGAGGTCTAATAGACCCAGAATCTCTCCATTAAGAGGACCTGTCATGGCTCATGCTATCACAAGGAATGTTGTTTATCCCTTGTGATAGCAATAAGGTTTGTACAAACTTATTTAAATCGCCTCCGACCCACCATGCTTATGCGCAAATGCAAACGCATACTTTACTTCCGCACACATATGTAAAGGGTGATCCCACCACACAAGTGAGGTATTGTCACGGACATCAGAGTGAAAGCAATAATTCTAGCACCAGACCTCCTGTGCCACTCTAGTCTGGTAATCTGTAAAAGTCACTTAAAGCGTCGTCTATGGAGAATTTTAAGCACCGTAGTTTGCCGCTATTCCACGGGCAGACGCAATTTTAAAGCATGACATGTTAGGTATCTATTTACTTGACGTAACATCATCTTTCACATTATACAAAAAAATGGGCTAACTTTACTGTTTTGTTTTCTTTTTATTCATGAATGTGTTTTTTTTCTAAAAAAATTGTGTTTGAAAAGCTGCTGCGCAAATACTGTGTGGCATAAAAAAATGCAAAACACACCATTTTATTCTATAGGGTCTCTGCTAAAAAAAAAAATATATATATATATATATATATATATATATATATATATATATATATATAAAATGTTTGGGGGTTCTAAGTAAAAACATATTTCCCCTAGGGTGAAAACGGGCATAGTGTTTAGATGCACTATGTCCCAGAAATACCTTTTTTTATGTTGTTAATATGTTCTTGTATATGTGTTGAGAAGGACCTGATTGCTGTTTTTGACAGGGACATTGGGGCAGATATATACTACATTCTGAGTAGCACAGGTATTGAAATCCTGAATTGTATAAGTCTGAGAAGTTACAGTAGAAATTCATTTGTAGGATTTTTGTCAGCCAACAATGTTACAATGACATATAGAACACTTTTTACAGGGATGATAACCTTTTATTGATGGAAGGAAGGTCTTGAAGGAGGATTAATTACATTGGTGGCAATCTTCACTTGCAAAGAAGGGGAGCCTCTAAAAACTATCCCCAGCCCATCTGGAAGCAAAGGCCTTAAAATTCTATCATTTTTGAGTACTCCCCAATGTTTATTGATAATATTTTTAAAAGTGGCTGTACTGAATGGAAAAATATATAAAAAAGGACCATTTAGGGTAGCTAAAAGAAGGGTTTCCCTATCTATATTCCTAGCAATATTAATTTCAGTGTCCATATTTGAGGTACTATATCCTTTCTCTAAAAAATGTCCTTTTAGTAGGTCAGTCTGTCTCTCAAAGTTTAGGATATTTGTGCAATTTCATCATATATTGATAAATTGACTTTGTGGGACATAGCATAACCAGGCCTGATGATGGCAACTATCAAGAGCGATGTAAGAAGTCTGTAGATCATTGGTTTTAAAGTATCCCATAAATTGTTGTTAAGATTCCAAACTCCCATTTTACAGGAGGAGGATGTCGTCTATATATCTGACCTACAACACCAATTCAGGTCTCTTCTGAAAATAAATGACAGGTTTTACATTTAGCACTCCACTATGGTTTATCTACACTGAACAAAATTAGAAACACAACACTTTTGTTTTTGCCCTCATTTTTCATGAGGCCTATTTCTCTCAAATATTGTGAGGTGGATGGATTATCTTGGCAAAGGAGAAGTGCTCACTAACACAGATTTAGACAGATTTGTGAACAATATTTGAAAGAAATAGGCCTTTTGTGTACACAGAAAAGGTCTTAGATCTTTGAGTTCAGCTCATGAAAAATGGGGGCAAAAACAAAAGTGTTGCATTTATAAGTTTGTTCAGTGTATGTATATCTAAATCTTATTATTCACTATTGTTGAGTGAATTTGCTTACAAACCAGCAAATTGGGGAATAAGCATATTGCAAATGTTTTGCTCATTCTGACAAAAGATGTATAGATTTGTTTAATCCATATAGTTTTATAACCCATTCATTATGATTTACCAGATTCTTAGATTTCATTATATTTTGCAGATTTACTAAAACTAGAAAGTGCAAAATCTGATGCAGCTCTGCATAGAAACCAATCAACTTTCAGTTTTTTTTTGTAAAAGCTTAATTGAACAAGCTGAAGTTAGCAGCTGATTGGCTACTATGCACCCTTGCAGGTTTCTTGTGTGTGCGCTCTAGTGGGATAACATTGAACTAAATAGTGGGCATGTCTGCGGATAGATAGAGTGGATCATCAATTTTGTACATTACACATACGAAGGTTACACCAAAAGTTTTTACAAACTGACAGCCAAAAATGATTTATGTACTTTGAATTGTCATTGGGTGTGTTACATTATTACATATTTTCTCTATAGCAGGGACCCTCAAACTACGGCCCTCCAGCTGTTGCGGAACTATA
The DNA here is from genome assembly GCF_965119305.1 of Pelophylax lessonae. Taxonomy (NCBI): domain Eukaryota; kingdom Metazoa; phylum Chordata; class Amphibia; order Anura; family Ranidae; genus Pelophylax; species Pelophylax lessonae. The sequence continues at coordinate 290,847,228 of NC_138768.1, read as the reverse complement.
CATTCCATGAGACGTTGTAAAATTCTGACATTCACAGATATGACTAGGCATGATGGGAATTGTAGTTCCTGAACAGCTGGAGGGCCAAAGTTTGAAGACTCTTGCTCTATAAAGTTTTTAAAGCGGAGTTCCACCCAAAAGGGCAACTTCTGCTTTAAGTGCTCCTGATCCCCTGACATGCCACGTTTGGCATGTGCAGCATGACTCGCGCATGCGCAGTGCGCACCTAACTGTGAAGCTGCCAGCTGTCACAGCCAGATGCCCGCACTAGAGATGCCGGTGCCATGGAGATAAGGGGGAGAGAACCGAGGCTCCCGCTGGTCACATCGCTGGACCATGGGACAGGTGAGTGTGTGTTTATTAAAAGTCAGCAGCTACACTCTTTGTATCTTCTGACTTTTAATAAACACCAAAACCAGTGGAACTCCACTTTGATGTAAAGTTTTTGTTTCTTTGAGCTGATTCATTTCTATCTTTTGTAAACAATTTTGGAAACCTCATTATATTTTTCTTTCAAGATCAAATCAATATTATTTTAATCCTTTGTCATAGGTCCCTTAAACAGCATGGGACCTATAGGCTGGTACCTGTTCTGCATATTTGGTATTCTGGCACTGTGAATTACTGATTCTCCTGATTAGATTATAGTATTTGTTTTACACACATTCCACAAGAATAAGTTTATATCAAGTCAATAAAATGTTTTACATTACTCATAGCAATGGTTATTTAAGTGCTATATATCACACTGATGTGGCTCACCGCCGCTTGTTATATCTGAAGGTGATAAAGATGGATTAGTCTGATTTAAAGTGACAAGTAAAAAGTGCACATACCTAATGCACCCAGCAGTCCTCGCTGCTATAGCTACATCTCAGAGTATTTTAATCAGATTAAGCTCTGACATTTCTTGGTAATATCAAAACTTTCTTTCCCCATATTGTCTCATGCACATTTCTGTTAGCCAGTAGTGCGGTTTATCATAATCTTAGGCCAATAGAATTACGTGGGGGATTGAAAGGAGCATACAAGCTTCAACGCTACTAGTAATTGTCAGTAATTATTCTTCCCAATTAGAACTACTTGGAATTTGGTTTTATTGCTGGGGTCTGTAGGAATTAACGTACATGTGATGTATCTGCTACAACAGAGAACACTGTACAGACCATTTAGGTGTTCAGATATTATTGTAGATGTACACTCTGCAATAACTCTTCATTTTGGCCTTGACACATTGGTTATAGAACTCTTGGACTTGACATCAGATATTTATTAGGCATATTTATGTTGCACAAATCATGGGATCTCTGTATTATTGATGGCCCCTTCACATCAATGGTGATCAATACAATTTAATATATAGGTGTAGCTACACATACACACACACACAGTCTATTTTACACTAGGGGAATGAACATGAGACTAGAAATGGTTGGTTCTTCCTTTAAATGCTGCGATAAATTAGAATTCCCCAAACAATTTTATAAAATATTAAACTCAATTCACAAGCAGGGGAAACGTTTTACAGCCATCTGACTGTAATCCTCAAATCACATTGAACTCAGATGTAATTGTTTTTAAAAACAGGGATCCTTATCCTGGTGCTTAACTATCTGCTGACCATTACAGTAAATATATACAGCCAGCGGATTGCAGGTGCAGGCATTATAATATATCTGTACATTGGGCCTTTCTTCCAGGTTTGGGTTGCACATGTGCACTTTCCCTGCCAACCCATGCGGTGATAGCACACAGCACAAATTTGTCAGAAGATTTCAGCCAATGAGTTTGGCTGAAATCAGCTGATCAGCTGTGTCCAATTACAGACAGAGTTCTGTGTTTACAAACACACAGAAGTCTATGTACAAGAAACAGTGATCTGGCTGGCGATCTCCTTGAAAAGCAGGGAGCAAAAACAGCGAGATAGTAGAGTAAAAGCAGTACACATTACACATTGTTATGCACATGCTTAACCCCTTGATTGTCCCTAGATGTTAACCCCTTCCCAGCCAGTATCATTAGTACAGTGTCAGAAAACAGTATTATCACTGTAGGGCTGCGCATCTTCACTTACCTCACAATTCAATGCGATTACGATTATTAGGGTCGCGATTTGATACGATTCGATTCCGCGATGCATCACGATGCATCACGATTACTATGGGGACCCTTTTCTAAAGGGGGGTCTATGGGGACCCTGCTCTAAAGAGGGATCTATGGGGACCCTTCTCTAAAGGGGGATCTATGGGGACCCTGCTCTAAAGGAGATCTATGGGGAGCCTGGGCCTGCCCTAAAGGGGATCCAGGGGAACTGAGCTCTAAAGGGGGATCTATGGGGACCCTGCTCTAAAGGGGGATCTATGGAATAGATCCCCTTTAGTGCAGGGTTGCCATAGATCCCCCTTTAGAGCAGGCCAGTGTCCCCAGAGATCCCCCTTTAGTAGAGCAGGTCCCCAATAGATCCCCCTTTAGTAGAGCAGGTCCCCTCATAGATCCTTCTTTAGAGCAGGCCACATAGGGTCCTCCATTTATTCCCTTTAGAGCAAACAAGGCACTAGGCAGTAGGCAGGGTCCCCCACTTCTCCTTTAATGATCCATTCCAATTTTAAAGTCTGGAATTACTGTTATAGGAGGACACTCACAATGCAAAATGAATGAAGAGTTGATTTACTCACGTGACGTCTCTTATGAGAAGCTGGAACCCGGGCGGGCTGGGGCATGCTGCGCACTGCTGAGACCGATCATGGCAGGCACGGGCATCAGGTTGGAAGAGTTACCTGATGCTAGTTGTAGTACCGTAGGCCCTGGTAAGGAGGATTACTAGGCTCTGTAGTTCCCCTAGTTGTAGTATAACAGGCCCTGGTAAGGAGGAATGCTGGGCTCTGTAGTGTCCCTAGTTGTAGTATAACAGGCCCTGGTAAGGAGGAATGCTGGGCTCTGTAGTGTCCCTAGTTGTAGTATAGCAGGCTTTTGGTAAGGAGGAATGCTGGGCTCTGTAGTCCCCCTAGTTGTAGGGGGACTACAGAGCTACAGAGCCCAGCTACGGAGCTACAGAGCCCAGCATTCCTCCTTACCAGGGACTACTGTACTACAACTAGGGGGACTACAGAGCCCAGCATTCCTCCTTACCAGGACCTACTGTACTACAACTAGGGGGACTACAGAGCCCAGCATTCCTCCTTACCAGGGCCTACTGTACTACAACTAGGAGCACTACAGAGCCCAGCATTCCTCCTTACCAGGGCCTGTTATACTTCAACTAGGGGGACTACAGAGTCTGTAGTCCCCCTAGTTGTAGTATAACAGGCCCTGGTAAGGAGGAATTCTGGGCTCTGTAGGGCCCCTAGTTGTATTATAGCAGGCCCTGGTAAGGAGTAATGCTGGGCCTTGTAGTTCCCCGACTTACCAGGAAGCAGAGCTGCAGCCAGTTGTGGGTGAAGTAGCGGTAGGTGTATGGAGTAGGGCTTGGACAGGTCCCGGGTGATGAGCCTCATGATGTTGGGCATTTGGAGCTCGGACTCATAGCGGATATCGTGCAGTGCACAGTACAGGTGGAAAGGGCCTCCTATGCCAGTCCATTGGGGGGGACGGCAGTCCGTGGGTCGGGGGGGCAGTTTTCTCTGCAGGCTCCACTCTCCTCCTCGCCTCTCCCACGAGGAGCTCCGTGTTCCGCAAGCCCGGCCGCCGCCGCCACTCTCATCAAGCGCCAGTGCCGTCCACCCCCGCAAGTGACGTCAAGCTAATCAATTTTGCAGTCACCCCGAATCGATGCAAAATCAGAAAGGGTCGCATCGCGATGCATCGATTCAGTGATTATATACCGCAGGCCTATATCACTGTATTAGTATCACCAGTAATGACAGTGTTCTATCACAGTCCCTCTATAAGACACTGATCACTGCCATTACCTTATAGCATCTATAGCTGTGTAAATTCCATAGTTTGTAGATGCTATAACTTTCACACAAAGTAAAAAATATTGGGATTATATTGGGAATAATAAGATTGGGATTTTTTATACCAAAGACTTGTTGCAGAGTATAATTTTGCCAATTTATGAAGAAATTTGATTTTTTGATTTATTTTTTTAATTGGATATGTTTTATAACCCGAAATTAGAAAATACAATAAAACCTTGGTTTGAGAGTAACTTGGTTTGAGAGCGCTTTGCAAGACAAGCACATTTTTTAAATAAATTTTGACTTGATATACAAGCGATGTCTTGATATACAAGTAGAGTCATGTATAAAAAGAAGAGAGGAGCCTCTAAAGTGTAGCAATATGGTTACTTTTAATGAAGGTTCAATATTTTTCAACTCACATGGTTGATGATTAAAACAGGCACATCTAAGTATGGAGGCATCTGGGGTAAAGCTGTCCACATAGACCATCCTCTGCACAGCCATCTTCATCATCCCTTTCCCGCAGCACACCACGAGTGATTCAAAGCCTCACTTTCAGATCACTCTACTGCAGGATATTCTTCCCGGTCACGATTGCAGACTGACAGTGGTGAGAGCCGGTGGTTCAGAAGATGGTCTATGTGGACAGCTTTACCCCGGATGCCTGCATACTTAGGTGAGCTTATTTTAATCATCAACCATGTGAGTTGCTAAATGTTGAACCTTCATTAAATGTAACCATATTGCTACACTCTCATCTCTCTTATATTCTGTAGGTCTGCGAGATTTTGCTTCTAATCCCTTTGGGAAGGCTGCATATTGCGGATGGACATTTTATGGTTACACAACCAATCACATTGCTATAATATTTGTATATAGACTATAAACTGAAGGACTTGTGGAATGAATCATCTGAGTTTCCATTATTTCTTATGGGGAAATTTGCTTTGATATAAGAGTGCTTTGGATTACAAGCATGCTTCCGGAACGAATTATGCTCGCAATCCAAGGTTTTACTGTATCTTTTTTTTTATCAACATTTTCGGTCTTTTTCATTTATATAATAAAAATGTAAAAACCCAGTGTTAGTGCAGTGCTGAATAGCAAAAAATAGTCTGGTCATGAAGGGCTCAAAACCTTCTGGTGGTTACGTTTTGTGAATGGAATCTTTTACAATAAACCTGTAGTGAGGTTTCAATTCCCACCTCCTGAGAATGCTGATCTGCATGCTTGATTTCATTATATGACTCAGGAAGTATCGCAGCCTTTGGGTCATCATAACACCCAGGCAAATAGATCAGCAATGACATCCTTCATTTGTAAAGGTATGCAAAGTGTTAAGTATATTTTCCTAATTACTGAACACAGCTTTTCTGTATTAACATTTCCAATGACAGTATGTGAAACAAATGATTACATTGCATGCTCTTGACTTAATAGAGTTTGTTTAACAAATGCCTAGCTCTCCAGGACATTTACACATAGTGTAAGTGATTTGAAAACATGAACACTCCTTTCATTCACTCGTTTGCAAACAGGGTCTTGCTTCTATAGTAATCAATGAAATATCATTTTAATTTCAAGTAATACTGTTGCTGAAGCGACTTGTGGTGCCCGAGGATATAATGGCAGACAGATCCAGCAGAGAGATGGCATTAATATATTTTCAAATTGATTGCTTGTAGTAAACATGTGAGGAGACGAAAGAAGCTCTGACAATACAATATTTGTGTACAAAAGGGTTTCATCCACAATTGATCTTTTTATTGGTTTCTGAAACATGGAAGATTTATTTGCCAAGAGCATTTATTAAGCTTTTTCTTTCTTTCTCCTTTTACATTTGTTGAAAATAGTTATGTGTTCAGAGAGCTAGATGGAATTAACCTACAAATACATGTGCGGGGATCCCCTTGTACATGCATGTATGTACAAAACTCACATGGCCTGATTTACTAACATTATTATGCTGGCATTTCAGCACATGATTTTCCACATGCATAGGTGTAAAAGGACCTATATACACTATATTGTCAAAAGTATTGGGACACCTGACTTTACACACACATGAACTTTAATGGCATCCCAGTCTTAGTCCGTAGGGTCCAATATTGAGTTGGCCCACCCTTTGCAGTTATAACAGCTTCAACTCTTCTGGGAAGGCTGTCCACAAGGTTTAGGAGTGTCTATGAGAATGTTTGAGCATTCTTCCAGAAGTGCATTTGTGAGGTCAGGCACTGATGTTGGACAAGAAGGCCTGGCTCACAGTCTCTACTCTAATTCATCCCAAAGGTGTTCTATTGGGTTGAGGTCAGGACTGTGTGCAGGTCAGTAAAGTTCCTCCACTCCAAACTCATCCATGTTTTTATGGACCTTGCTTTGTGCACTGGTGCACAGTCATGTTGGAACAGGAAAGGGACTTTCCTAAACTGTTCCCACAAAGTTGAAAGCATGAAATTGTCCAAAAAATTTCCAAAATGTCTTGGTATGCTGACTCCTTAAGAATTCACCTTACTGGAACTAAGGGGTCAAGCCCAACCCCTGAAAAACAACCTCACACCATAATACCCCCTCCACTAAATAATTTGGACAAGTGCACAAAGCAAGGTCCAAAAAGACATGAATGAGCATGTTCGGGGTGGAGGAACCTGACTGTCCTGACCTCAACCCGACAGAACATCTATTGTATGAATTAGAACACAGACTACAAGCCAGGCCTTCTCTCCAGCATCTGCGCCTAACCTCACAAATGCTCTTCTGGAAAAATAATCAAACATTCCCATAGACACACCCCTAAACCTTGTGGACAGCCTTCCCAGACGAGTTGACACTATTATAGCTGCAAAGTGTGGGGGGCAACTCAATATTGCACCCTACGGACTAAGACTATGATGCCATTAAAGTTGATGTGCATTTAAAGGCAGGTGTCCCAATACTTTTGCCAATATAGTGTAGATGTGAACCAGCCCCATAGAAAAGAATTGGATTTTTGTAGACATGCATTTATATACAGAAAAATGAATACAAGAAAAATGGATGAGTGTTATGCCCCCAGGTAACATTTTACTGCACTGAAATTACATTTTTGTGGTATTACAAACTTTTGGTGTATTATTCCTTTTCCACTTATAAGGAGCTAAGTCATTATGTAGATATGTATTTCTGTGTTAAAGGGAAACTAAAATGTTTTTGAGTTAATTTTATATACACTTATTTACATTTACAAGTTATAAAACTGACTTTTTATTGTAGATGTTTACTATACATGTACCATGTTTTTATTCTGCCCCTCACCCCCTCAGTGAGACAGCAGGTGGGGGTTCTTCTCTCCGCACTCACTGTCATATTTTGAAAATGGCGTGGTTGTGCAGGGCTCCATATCTTTCATTCACTGGAATCTGTGAGTGAAAAGACTACAAGTCCGTCCGCCTCTACAGAAGAATGACTTGTATTTTAAATGAACTGCAGATGTGCTAATAAGCATGCCCATAGTTCATTCACACTGCTTACAGTGTGGGCAGGAGCTTGACATTGCACCCACAGACTTCTGATCATGGATGTAATACTTTAAAGTGATTGTAAAGTTTTTTTTTTTTTTTTTTTAATTTAAATAACCAAGCACAGAGTGGCTCGGATCCTCCTCTTGTCGGGTTCCTTTTCTGTGCTCATGGCCCCTCCCTCCTGTTGATTGCCCCCACAACAAGTTGGGGCACCCAAGCTGAGTCACAGCTCCCTGTGCCCATTCAGACATGGAGCTGTGACCCAGCCCTGCCCCTCTCTCTCCTGATTGGCTGACTGACTTTGATTGACAGCAGTATGGGCCAATAGCCAATGAGGAGGGGAGTCCTGAGACACTCCTGCACCATCGCTGGATAGAGATGGGCTCAGGTAAGTATTAGGGGGGCTGCTGCACACAAAAAACTTTTTTTATCTTAATGCATAGAATGCATTAAGATAAAAAAAAACTTCTGCCTTTGTAATCCCTTTAAGCTCCTGTTTTATAAAAATAATATATTAACATTTTTTTTTACCTACAGAAATACATGCATTTATTTATTTTAAAGAGAGCACACAACAGTAATTATCTCCCTATTAGGAAGTAGAGAATGTTTACCTAAAGTGACACTAAATCATTTTTTTAAAGTAACAAAAATGTTATGCTTATCTGCTCTGTGCAATGTTTTTTGCTCATAGTAGCCCTGATCCACCTCTTCTCTTGTCCCCTGCCGGTGCTCTGGCCTTCTCCCCCCTGCTGAGTGCACTTATAATAAACAAGCAAAAAATTGGGGGAGCAAACCCTGAACATGTATATCTAAAGCCGGTGCAGCTATGAACCAAGCGACATGTATATTAAAAAAAATATTGACGTAGTGGTGGGCTTGAGCACGATATGGCCATATGGTGGGACCAAATCCCCATTTTTATTTATGGATTGTCTCCATATTTGATAGTCATATCTTTTGCATGTGTGCGCTATTCTTTTTTAATATACATGTCGCTTGGTTCATAGCTGCATCGGCTTTAGATATACATGTTCAGGGTTTGCTCCCCCAATTTTTTGCTTGTTTATTATGTATTCGGTCTGACCAGACTTCTGGGGTTGAGCACTCCACCCCCCACACACACACCTGTACTCTATCAGTGTCCACTATCAAGTAGATATAGGAGGAGTCCTTTGTAGTGCATTAGCACATCTCTCCCAGCAAGGAGTGTTGTCTCCAAGGGTTAGAGAGGCTGCATTCACCCCTTTTTTATGGATAGTGTAGGACCCACTGACAATGGGGTACTTTGACGTAGTGGTGGGCTTGAGCACGATATGGCCATATGGTGGGACCAAATCCCCATTTTTATTTATGGATTGTCTCCATATTTGATAGTTATTTCTTTTGCATGTGAGTGCACTCATAGCAAATCCAATGAACAGAGAGAGAGAGCTAAGAAAGCAGCTGCTCTTGTGAACATTGCTGGATTGTGGTCTGGCTCAGGTAAGTATTAAGATGGGGGGGGGGGGGTTGCACAATGAGGGTTTTTTTCCCCTTCATGCATAGAATGAATGAAGATAAACAAACCTTCAGCATTTAGAACCACATTAAAAAAGTAAATGTTAATTTAGCTTTGTAAATTATGTTCAGTTGTGTTTAATTTCAATTTCCAATCATGTACAAGTTTAAATAAAAGAAAAACAGGATTTTTTTTTCCTTGCACATAATTTGATAAAGTGAACTTATCTTCAACTTATTCGCTATGCTAATTGCACATTTACTTTACTTATTAAATAGTCCCTAATCCTTTTCATAAATCATTCTCCCTGTTTCTGACTGAAACTTTGTAAGGGAATGAGTTGCTGTGATATCAGCTTGAGCTATGGAGCTATATAAACAACAGGCTTTTTTAATAAAATTTTATTAACGAAGCTAAGGAGGCAGAGGAAATAATGGCAAAAGGATCCTAAAGCTTCACCTGCTGCAATAGGAAATGCAATATATCTAAAAACAATATTCATTAAGGCTCTATTCATACCTGAGCATATAGTTTTCAGGCGTTTTTATGGGCTTTTTTCAGGCATTTTTTCTGGCTATTTTCAGGCATTTTTAAGGTATTTTTTGCAGGAGTTTGGAGGTGTTTGGAGGCAGGCATAGCATTGGAGGCAGGCTTGTAATCTGGCAAAAAAGAAGCTCGTGTACTTTTTTGAGCTTCAGGCGTTTTGCTTCATGTGACAAAACACTCAGATGTAAACAGGGGCCATTGAAATTAATGGGATTTTGCTTGTTGGGCATTTTGAGACTTCAGAGATGAGCGTTTTACGAGCTGAAATATGCTCAGGTGTGAACAGGGCCTAAAAAAGCAGTGTTTTCGAGACTTGATTTTTCCGTCCTACTCCTAACCTTAAAGTGTTTGTAAACGATCGCCTTGTAAAACAACCCATTCAGTTTAAAATAGAAATGAAAGGAAAAACATTTGTGTATAAATATAAAATACAATTATAAATACCTTTTGTTATCCTCTGTTCTCAGCTGCATAGGAAATGGGGGGAGAAGAAGCAACAGTGCACTGAGCTTCCCAGTAAATAGCTGTAGGGGGGGGGCATGTCAGGACAAGTCGGATCAGTGGCGGAGAGTACACTGAATTCCCAGCATAGCTAGAGAACTGACTACAGTGTGCTCTCCTGCTTAGTGTGGTCAGTTTTTAAGAGTAAAGCAGAGGGACTGGCAGGAACACCAGAGATGTCACACAAAGGAATCAATACAGAGACAAGGATACTTTTTCCATTCCCTTTAAGCTATTATTGTGTGGTCTGTGTGCTATATCACAGCAAAGCAAAGGCACACAGTTTTTTTGTGATTTGATGGGCAATTGGATGGGGGGTCAAAAAGAGCATATTTTTTCTACACATATGTCTGCAGATTTAATAAAAAAAAAAAAAAAAAAAAAAAGCTGTACTGATTTAACAAAGCAGAGATGGTAACATAGGATTTCTCCAGAGAGGAGAGTGACATAAAAAGTGCACACATCTAAGAGTGACTGTATAAATAGCAGGTGTTGCAAAGCAGATCTGCTCACATTGCTGTATAATAAGAGACTTGCACAATTATTTTTATCAAACTGCTGAGCTGATAACTTACTGAGCTGATAACTTACTGAGCCATATTGATATGCAACGTTGTAAGACTGTTGAGCAAACATTTTTAACTGCATATTTAAAATCCATGTAGAATGAAAACAGTTAAAAGCATCCTGTGTGTCTACCGGCAAGGCACTTTAATATGATGAATGAAGCCTTGCTCCATTATGGCTATAGTGTCACTGTTCTGCAGATAAAAAAATCAAATAACAGGTGGTACACATTTTGCCATAGAAAGGTGAGGCAACCATGTGATTTGGAGCCTAATTTACCTGAGCACATATTAGATCTATTTTAACATGATTAGGTGAGTATTCATGTACTGGTCTCTGGAATTCGCAAAAAGCAATAAATAAATCCGATGACTGCTGGAATATTTAAACTTAGAAAATAAGGAACTCGTCTGGACGTGAACATATGGTCGTCTGAAATTATGACCACAAGACATTTACAGTAAACCCCCCTCCATTGCGGGGGTTACGTTCCGGACCCAGCCGCGAAAAGTGAAAATCCGCAAAATAGAAAAACCCTATTAAAATGCATTGTAGGCATGTTTTTTTTACTATCACTGTACGTGTAAAAGCATTTTAAAGTCTTTAAACACACTTTTAAAACAATAGAAACTCATTTAAACACATAAAAAATACTGAGAGACCTAGCAAGAGCTATGGAAAACACAAAAATATTTCATTTTTAATGATTTATATAGTAAAATAACATTACAAAAAACCCGCAATATACCGGGACCGCAAAAACTGAACCGCGATGGAGCGGGGGTTTACTGTATATCTTTGATGGGTAATCCCCTCCAAAAAGTTGCAAACACTGGACTAATAACTTTTAACTCTGAGCTTGCTGAAGTTTCTACTAACCTTTGATTGGTCAAACGGTATCTTTGATACAACCTATTTTATATACGTCATATTGCATATTTAATTTCAAATGCGTAATAATAAAATTCAGATCACTCTGATTCAAACTAACTAATTCTTGTTGATCTCTATGTAGCTACATATCTGATTTGGTATCACTGACTAATAGGTGTCAGTTATTTGTACCTGAGAGGAAAAGATTCCACAACAAGTGCAACAATCTTTGACAAATATCAATTAAAAACGTCTTAAAGTGCACTTGAATCTATGAATGATGCAGTTATAGAAACAATTAGGTACTGTCCGTGATACTTTTTTTTTTTTTATTTGCACTAACATACAACTTTTCAGGACAATCTTGAAGAAGGGGACATACCCCGAAAACGAGTCCTGAAAAAATTGTACGTTAGTGCAAACAAAAAAATTATCACGGACAGTACTCAATTGTTTTTTTTTTTTTTTTTGCAAGTGCACTAATATGGCTACAATTACCCTGTGCACTTATGAACAGCCATGTAGTAAAATGTGTAAGCCAGAGCCATAGCCAGTGGCAAAGCTGTGGCAATGCTGTGCTCTGCTGTATTCCATCCCCTCCACTTCCAGGGCAGTTGTCAACTTGAACCGCTGTGATAGATGAGCCCGCACTTGCAAAGAGTTTCATGCCAGAGCTGTGTGATTCTGCTAGATTTGTCTCTTTCTAAATTTCTGGTCACCAATGCAATTCGTTTGGTGGCTGTTCATTACTGGGCCAAAAACCCCGGGCTCATATGTGGGCATTTAATTAATTTTTTATTTTATTTATTTATTTTGTATTCATTTTCACATTTTATTTAAGATTGTTACATTTGGTTTGAAGAACAGCAAACCTACAGTTTTACATTCATACATAAATCTAAGCGGCACCAGTCTTCCCTGCCTCAATATTGCACCATGGTTACTCAATTTAGTCAACTTACCTGTGGTCTCAGATGGTAGTTATTGTCCACAATAAAGCAATGCTATGCATACAGTAAATATGATTAGCCTATGGTACTCGTTTTTTTGAGCTAAACTCCTGAAAAAACACGTAGTTACAAGGCATTTGCCTTGTTTCAATATGGCACTAATGCATCAAAATACTTCTTCAGGAACTTTTAATCTTCAGCAGGAAATGTCTTCAAACCTTTTACAAGACTGTAGAACCCTGACAAACCCCCAACATGCTCCAGATCATATACCAGTCACCCGACCCTCCAAGGTTTCCAGTCCATATAAGCACTAGCTGACAAACATTCCAGTGTTTGTCCTATTACCCATCACCTTCATATCCTACTCCCCACCAGCCATGAGAAAGCTTAATTAATTTTTTAATTGACATCCATTAACCTCCCTGGCGGTATGATTCTTTTGGATTTTAGGTGCTAAAAGCGGTACCATTATTTTGCATGTAATTCTTGTGAATGAGCAGCCCAAGCCAACTGTATACATTTATTATATATATTATATATATATGTATGTATACATATATTATGTATACATATATTATATATATATACGTATATATATATATATATATATATATATATATATATATATGTATATAATGTATACAGTTGGTTTGGGCTGCTCATTCACAAGAATTACGTATATATATATATATATATATATATATATATATATATATATACGTGTGTATATATATATATATATATATATATATATATATATATATATATATATATACATATATATGTATATATGTATATGTATGTATATATATATATATATATATATATATATATATATATATATATATATGTATGTGTGTGTATATATATATACGTATATATATATATATACTGTATATATACATATATATATATATATATATATATATATATACATATATTTACATAAAAAGTACAGTAAAACTGCAGGAAAGGGCACTGGGGGGGCAATGTAATGTGATTTTATTTTATTTTGAACGGTATCAGTGTGTTTGGAGCATTTTACATTTGAATTTGCCGCCGGTTCCACCCCCCCGGCGGATGTCACGTCACCGGAGACGGAAGCCGGGGTTCGCAGACGATCGGGAGGAAGCTCCGCCGCCGCACACCGCTCGCAGTCTTCGCTGGATCCCGGAGAAAAGGTAAGTAAAACCTCCTCCAGCATCCAGCGATCTTCTTAGCGCTACCCCGAGTGTGACTCGGGGTTACCGCTTTTGGCACTAAAATCTTACCCCGAGTCACACTCGGGAATATCGCTAGGAAGGTTAAAGGTTGTTTTTATTCTGCAAGATCACTGTGCGCTCTCTTTTTCTTTTTGTTTTGTATTACAGCTTCCAAGCATCCCTTGTGTTGTACTGAAGAGAGCTGCAGAACCACTTTAGCGTCTTCAAGAAGTTCATTATTAACCTTTACTTGAGCTTTTCTTACCTTAGGCTTCAGAGTGTGAGGTAAGTAACCTTCCCCTGGTTGTTTTTTAATGATTCTGGATTCATGATTCTGTCCCTAAGAGACACAGGGTGACTTACACATAAGAGGGGCCGGGGAAGCTGGACAAGGAGTTTCCTGACCTCTCTAAAGTAATCTGGGTTCCATGAGCCCCCCACCCAAAGTGACTCCTGTCACAAATACATAATTACAAAAAAAAAAAAAAAGAAGCACATTATAGTTAACTGTATATATTTCACAGAAAAAAACACAGAAATATTGTACTGACTCCTTAGACCAGTGGTGTCAAACTGCATTTGATCATGGCCCACATCAGCAGTACGGTTTCCCTCAAAGGGCCGGTTGTATCTAGGGTGTGCTATGTACAGAGTGCAGGGTTCAGTGGTGTATTAAGTACAGAGTGCAGAGTTCAGGATTACACTATGTGCTAGAGTTTAGGAGTGTGTTATGTACAGAGTGCTGGGTTCAGGAGCATGCTATGCACAGAGTGCAGTTCCAGGGGTGCCCTATGCACAAAGTTTAGAGTTCAGGGGTGTGCTGTGTACAGAATGCAGAGTTTAAGGGTGCATTATGCACGGTGTGCAACCCTCCACCCCCAAATCTTCCTCTCATCTCTCTCTCCTACTTTTCTCAGCTCTAGTACCTCCTTCTGTAGGCAGCTCTGCCTCCCCTTGCAGGGAGATCCTTCTCTCTTTCTCATATTCTGGAGATATGTCCCCACCGTGCCCCACTATGAGTGTATGTAGGGATCTGTTAAGCTCTGAAAGCAAAGCTGTCCCTTGTAAACGAATTAGGCATCTGTAATTGCAAGTGACAGTGGGAGGTGAGAGCCAGAGGTGGTAGAATGGAGTTCCACTGTTTCACTTGCAAAACTGGGTGCGAGGCCCACAGGACAAGGCCTGGGGGGCCGCATTCGGCCTGCGGGCCTTGTGTTTGACACCTGTGCCTTAGACAGTATTGAAGCACTTTCAATGTGGGGCATTTCATAAAGGACACAGCATGCAGTTTCCATCCTTAAAATCAGCACTTTGCACTAAGGGCAACAATATTACTGACCACTGCACTTTTTACACAACTAAGTATAGTGGGCCTTGGCTGCCTAACAGCGGGGCCATAATTTCAGCTAGGCTGTCATGTCTCCCAGGTGTGTCTGCCAGAGATGTATAGTAACTAAGTAGAACTACTTCACTACTGTACTTAAGTACCGAAAGGCGGTATCTGTACTTTCCTAGAGTAGAATTTTTTTCTCCTACTTCCACTTTTACTTCACTACATTTTTTCAATGATTTCAATACTTCTACTCCGATATTTTTTTTTGTGCTGCATAGTTACATAGTTTACAATTATAAAAATTACCACTGCCAGAACAGTAGATGTCAGGTTTCATGAAGCTCAAAACATGTGTATTATCAGCGCATACGAAAATAAAAGCTACTGTATGTATAAATAAAAGCTGCATTTGAAATAATAAAAAACAATATGATGTTCAAACTTTTGACTTCTTTCTTTAATAACTACATAACACAGTACTTTTACTTTCAGTACTTGAGTAGCAATTTTTTTTTTCAAAACTACTAGTACTTTTTACTTTCAGTACTTGGGTAGCAAAATTTAAAAAAAAAACTACTTGCAATACTTAAGTACAAAAAATGTTGAATACTTTAGAACTTCTACTCAAGTCACTTTTTGATCGAGCACTTCCACTTCTACTCAAGTCACTTTTTGATCGAGCACTTGTACTTTTACTCAAGTATGGGTTTTAAGTACCTTATACAACTCTGGTGTCTGCTGAGGATTCTCATTGGGCAGTGGATGAAATCCAATCAGAGACAAATTCAGGCCTGTATCTACCTCAGAAGCCAGATTCTGCTGCAGAGGATTCTGGGAGTGGGTATAAGTTTGAGGGGAATGCATGACGCAGCGTCTTTGGCGGGAAGCAGAGTCCCAGGAGGGAGAGTATGGCTGTCTCTCCTCCTGCCAGAAGGATCGGGTGTTCCGGGTGGACCAGTGGAGGAAGAGGGGTTCAGTTCCAGGAAAGCCTGCCAAGGTCGTGAGTACTGTGAACTGCCCCTAGGGGTCTGCCAAGTGTATAGGGGACCACTCCAGAGAAGGTTCCAGGGATCCAGGAGTCAGCTAAGTATTAAAGGGGTGCCTAGTCAGAGGACCCTGAAGTGTTAGAAGAGGTACCTAGTCAGAGGACCCTGAAGTGTTAGAGGGGCGCCAGCGGTTGGGCCCTGAAGAGCTAATGGGTACAGTGTGTAGTGTACAGAGTTAAGAGTTTCAGCAGCACAAGCAGTGACAAGGAGCTACTTCGGTCTGTGAAGGGCTGAAGGGAGCTGTTCAGTGACTTTTGAGCTAAATTGAGTGTTAGGAGTCAAGTGTTCTACAGTCCTGGATCTTCTGAGTTAACAAACACCTTAAAGTCAAAGTTCTAGTACAAGCTTAGTATTCACAGTATCTTTGAGTGCCAGGAAGCGCTGGTCGGCATTCAGCTGGCATCAATATAGCACCAACGGGCATTTTTGTACAAAGTCCCAGTTAACCTAGTTGAGGCAGA
The DNA here is from genome assembly GCF_965119305.1 of Pelophylax lessonae. Classification (NCBI taxonomy): domain Eukaryota; kingdom Metazoa; phylum Chordata; class Amphibia; order Anura; family Ranidae; genus Pelophylax; species Pelophylax lessonae. The sequence goes on along the minus strand of NC_138768.1, from coordinate 290,830,846 downwards.
GGAGTATCCCACTCATTCCCTTCTCCCATACCCAACATACAATAAACAAAAACAACCAAAGATGTCGGAGTGGTCAATATCTCAATTCTCACACTTGAGTTCACAACTTAAATGTGTTGGAGGTGTCACCGGTAACAATAGCAGACCCACATCAGGCTCAAGGCCTGGAAATATTTCTACACACAGATCATTCACAAGATTAAACATTTGCAGCTCCCACAGGTTTGCTCTCTGTACCACAGGCCAGAATACATCCTGTCTGCAGGTCTTGCTTTTTATCTATACCTGTGCACCAGTGGGAGCAAACACCTGGACCAGGCCACTCATTTACAAAGCAAGACACAAAACCCAACCTGCAGTTCTCCTGTTAATCCCTGACATTACCTCAAGAATTTCCCTCATCTAACGCAAAATCAAACAATAAAGAAGTTACTTGTTTTTTTATTTATAAGATGTTTGGCACTAAGCAGCCACTGTGTGGTCGCAAGAGAGAAGCAATTAATGCCCTGGTGGGCCTTAACTGAAAGGCCTATCTGTCTGAAGGTGGAGAAGAAGTAAGCAATGTGTAAAGGTGATAAGATAACTATAGAAAGTTGGCAAAGATAGCAGGATTAGCAGCATATCAACGCTATATGGCTGGTTCAAGTGAAAAAAGAAAATGGATTTTCTCTCACAGTTCCATCTCCCTATTTCATTTTCCTAACAATAACATATATATAGTGTTGCTCGTTTGGTTTTTAGGTCCCTAGTGTAGTGACATTCTTCTTTTTTATAAAGTATGATTTTGTTCCCTTGTGATGCATGACAGGCCATCAAACTAATGAACTCAGTATCAGCATTAAGGCTAGACTATAACAGCATTGGTGGATTCATAATATCGTCACAGATCTCCTGTCTCTTCATAAGCCTTCTGCTTGATAAATTGTAATGTCACTAAAAAAACATCTCTGGTATATAGATGTTTGTAAAGTCACACAGGGCTTTATTAAAGTGACTGCCATCGGCAAATATATTATATTTTATTAATATGTTTTAGTTGATCTAGAATTGAGGGGGAAAAATCCTGTAAATATCTAAGGCTCGTAGGAGACCTTGAAAAGGCAAAGTATCAAAGAATATGAAAAATATCAAGACCTCCAAGAAAATACCAGAGGGGAATAGAGAATGGGAAGGTATTATACATTGCATCATACTAAGACTAGAATATTCCTTTGATAACGGCTCAGTATTCATTCTACATTTTTAATCCTTCATGTAAAAAATATTGTATTTTTATTGTTTTTTTCTAGCACAATAAATAAAAACAATGAGGTATTTATTACATTAAGTTTATTAAGCAGTTAATCAACTATTTAGTAATCAAATTCCTTCAGTCCACACTACCCTGATAGAAGCTTGTTGCTACATGTTACCAGGGCCGGACTGGGAATAAAATTCCGCCCTGGAAATAATTTCATAGCAGCCCCTTAGCATTATTATACCAGACCAACAGCATAACACCATTATTTTCTTGTTCATAAAAGGGGAAGATAGGAAGAAGAAAGGGGAGGATAGATAAAACAGATATAAAAGCGCATAGGGCTTTATATATATATATATATATATATATATATATATATATATATATATATATATATATATATAAGAGCAAATTCCGGTTAAAAGTAGTAAAAGTGCAGACATGGTACAGGAGATGCAGGGGTTGTGGGCATGGTGCAGGAGGACATGTCAGAGGCTGCGGGCATGGCACAGGAGATGCAGGGGCTGCAGACATGGTGCAAGAGATGCAGGGGCTGTGGACATGGTGCAGGAGATGCAGGGGCTGTGGGCATGGTGCAGGAGATGCAGGGGTTGCGGGCATGGTGCAGGAGATGCAGGGGCTGTGGGCATGGTTCAGGGGTTGCAGATATGGTACAGGGGATGCAGGGGCTGCGGGCATGTGCAGGAGATGCAGGGGCTGCGGGCATGGTGCAGGGATTGCGGACATTGTACAGGAAATTCAGGGGCTGCGGGCATGGTGCAGGAGATGCAGGGGATCTGGGCATGGTTCAGGAGCTGCAGACATGGTACAGGAGATGCAAGGGCTGTGGGCATGGTTCAGGGGCTGCAGACATGGTACAGGAGATGCAGGGGCTGCGGGCATGGTGCAGGGGCTGCGGACATGGTACAGGAGATGCACGGGCAGCGGGCATCGTGCAGGAGATGCAGGGGATGTGGGCACGGTGCAGGAAATGCAGGGCTGCAGACATGGTACAGAAGATGCAGGGCTGCGGGCATGGTACAGGAGATGCAGGGTTCCCGGCATGGTGCAGGAGATTCAGGGGCTTGAGGCATGGTACAGGAGATGCAGGCTGTGCACATAGTGCAGGAGATGCAAGGGCTGTGGAGGAGCTCACTTACCTTTTGGTGAGGCGTCTTACATTTAAAAATGGCACCGCCCGGCACCAACAAGTCCCCATACATGCACCGTCTGCCCGGGAATAGCTGAACGTGTGCAGGCTTTCCCGAGCGGCAGTAATCTTATAAGTTTACATTTAACTCTTTCAAATAAATTGTATCTCTTTTTAATGCAATATGTATGCCTTTACAGGATTACTCAATTTTTGATTTTTCCTCTCTCAATTGCAGTTTAAATTTGGCACAGTTTAGTTAGTTGAAAGTTCCCTTTAAATAGACTAGGTGTGTTAGTAGTGTGCTGGACTCAAAGTGGGGAACATCTTGGTTCCAATATGGAGGCAGCTCTCTATAAATCAGGGTATCTCCAGGGGGTCCTGGAATAGTCAGAAAATGAGGAAGAGAAGGAGAAACACAGGCATAGTAAAAGTCACAAAAGTATTTAATGATTACTAGAGATCTCTATAAGGACTTGTTCACATGGGGTATACTATAGCATATGCCCATGCGAGGCCATGTTTATGCAGGATTGCCCATTAATGTCAATTGAGAAAAAGCGACTGCTTGGACACAACTGTTGCTCCCAATTTGACATCGGTGTAGGTGTATGGCCCTGAAGCACACTGTGTATTAGGACCCGGACTTGAACCTGGGACTTCCACTGTGTCTGGCAATGACTCTACTTGCTGAGCCACCTGGAATGCTTGACAGCTCCCTGGACAAATCCTTGAATGAACCTGCCGTGAATCTCAATTGCCTTGAACCTTGAACCCTTTGCTCCTCCCACGAACTTCCTGATTTAAGCCATATCTCTTTACTTCCTGGTTGCCAGAATATTGTGCCTTCACCAGCCAATATCTCGCTTGTCTCTCCTGCTGCTGTCCATATCTTTGCTATCATCTGTTATCGACATTTGTCTTGTTCCTTGACTACGCTGCTGCTTAATCCCAACCTGCAACTACTCTTTACCGACCTTGGCTATTCCTTGACTATGCTTCTGCTTGATCCCTACCTGCTATATCTTCTATTGGACCCTGTCTTGCTCACCTCCTGGTGGGGCTATCCTGAAGACAGCGACCTGGTGCTAACATGCAGCAAAATCCATCTCGACCATCAGGAGCTCTGGTGAACACCGGTTAGTCAAGAAAAAGCTTTTTCCATAATGAACCTTTCAAATCTAAGAATCTGGAATGAAAGGATCTTTATGGAATAAGCTGCCAAGAATAACATTGTTGCCCTATGAGGAGTTTATGTGTAATCTCCATTAGCAACCGTAAATAGGTATGTATGTATATATAGTATATATGTACTTTGTCGTATGAGATATTGGGTTTTGGTATTTACTAATAGTTTGGTATAGTTAGATGTACCCATTTGTGTGAACACAGTTTGCAGGTTTTTGTATAAGAAATTATTTGATTTACTAGTTCCTTTTGAAATGCAGGAAAGTTAGGTTGGGCTAAACATGTGTGTGTCCCTAAAGATGTTCTGCTATTTACCCATCGTAAAACTTGTATGCAAGAAAGGACAACATTTTAATTAAGTTCCTTTTCACAGACTATAAGGGGCCGAGGTAATGATTTAGATCAGGCTGTTTCACTTCCTTCGTTATCTCTACCTCCGCTTCAAAGACACTCTCTTTAGTTATGCAATGAAGGTGGCCATCTGTTCAGGAATTGAAAATTTGCCCAGGACATGACCTTGCGTTCTTAATGCCCCATTCAAGAGAAGATTACCTGACGTTATTTCCCCCCCCCCCCCCCCCTCCAGAGAGAAGGTGCTAGCGAGGGGAGTTATGCTAAAACTAGAGGAGGGGGAAATTGTCCAATCCTGGATGAGATATGCCGGAAGGGCAGAGAGGGGTAAGATAGCTCCACCAATTGGGTCTTTGAGAGAAAAGTTTATATTAGTTTGAGTCACTGAAGAGAAAAGCTGGAACACCAAACTAGAATGGGGCCCTCATGTACAGTAGCATAGTAATTATGGAATATACCTCTTGTACTTATATCTAAATGTTTGTCTTATGTCTTTGCGCTTTCCTTGTTTGTATTTAGAAATATGTTGAAGCTCTTTCAATAATGTTTCTTGTATGTAACTAGATAGATTGGTTTTGTTAGATTTTCATACTATTTACCAATACATTTCTGTTGTTGTGTTAAAACTTTCACTCATGGATGGTCAAGGAACTCTCATTTATCAAATCATATCAGGAAACTATGAAATGTCACAATATATAGATTTGGGTAACAACATGCAACTGCTTAGACTGTATATCCTGATAGAAGTGGATTCTGAGCCCCTGAAATGCATCATCGACATCATCTATTACCGTGATCCCATTTTCTGATAAATAAAGACTTGCTGGACTTTTGTCATACCTGTTGCATACTTGTCCTATTTTAGATATATTATCCTATATCTAAATACACTAGGAAATGTAGGAACAATTGAAAGCGAATAATGTCTAGTAGAAGAAAGAACATATCATATTGCTAACACAAGGCTTAATTTCTGCTTAGCCAGCATAGGCTGTGCCCTAGAGGGACATGTCTAACAGGAGTGGCATAGATACACTAACACATTATGTTTTTGCCTCTCACTAACACATTCCAGATTATACTAAAAGGTTCTAGACTACAGCCCAAATGCTAGTAGTCTTCTTTGTCCTTGTGATTGCTTTTCCTGCACAGCATGCTTATTTGTGGCCTGTTGGTGGAATATTATGTGTACTAGGAACATCTATGACAGTGACAGTTTTCCCTACTCTTCATAATCATTGGTTATATGATTATTAATGCAGATTGCATTAGTGTATCACATTAGCAAGTCCACTAGAGTAGGGTTGGATGGCAACAACAGCTAACCTAGGGGACAGAGGCTATATAGCTTTGGGTACTGCTTATGGGGTAAAAAACTAGCATGCATTCTGAATTTAAAATGAAAAACGTCACTTACATAACCTCTATAAATAATAAACATTTGTTATTTCCATGCAAGAGAAACATTATATTGCAGTTTCATATAGGAACAATTATTTTTTACAGTTTTACCCTATGTATCACTGGGTTTTCTTTTACTATTTTTATAGCCTACAGACTATTTTGTGCCTTGCTAGTAATAATAACTGGGTAGTGCAGAGGTCAGGAAGAGACTGATAATGGGTGTATGGAGGAGATGTCAGGAACAGAGATTTGCTAGCATGCGTGAACTAAAATTGTGTACTATTTAGAAAAGAAAGTTGTGCCCATTGATTATTAGGAGGGTGGATCTGCCTATCAATGGCTAGCTGAAAAGCATAATTGAATCTACAGTGGTGTATCTGTATAATATTAAATCATAGGAAAGCAAATTGGCAGTTTACCAGACGCCAGGACTCTGTGGGAGTTTACAGTGATAGACTGATGATCATTGTAAAGGCACCATGTTAACCTTTCTGCTAGATACATGCATTCTTGCTGGTGTTTGGTAATAAATGGAAGCTCATTTAGCAGTACAGTAGTTGTACGCATTGTCGCCAGATACTCAGTGATGGCCAAGGAACTGGTAATGAGTCCCAAGAGACAATTTACTTTTAGTATTCAAAACACAGAACCTTGTTGAGAGCAGAGCATTTTACTGGTGCTGGAGCATGGTGTTACTTCTAGCTGCTGGTATCATTTTCACTGGCAGACAAAAGGACGACATATTTTCCCCCAAGGCCATACAATGCTGATAACATGAGCCTTTCTTGACTATTGGCTGACAAATTATTAATTTTTTACACATTTTCTTTTATAGTAATGCATGATGACTACCAATTGGAAACCTTGTGCATCTCATAAAATTAACTTGTGCGGATTTAAATACAATTGATAAACTGCAGTTTTTGTTACTATAGCTACAACATCTAATACAATAGTGTGATGAAGGAAACATGACAGATCCCAAAAGAACAGAGCAACTATTGTTTAAGAACAAATCCATTAAAGGAAAATTTGTCATAAAGCATTTAAATATAAGCATCAGTGTGCTGATTTAATAAGGAAGTAAAAAGTGCTATAAACCAAAACAACCTATCATATTTCAGTTTTCCGAATAAGATCATTAGATAATAAATTCTAAACAGGTTATAATTGGAGATCATTAAAAAAAATTTCCAAACAAATGCCCTGATTAGCTAGTGCAGAAACAGAAGGGGGAACAAAAAGTGGCTACACCAATGTAATCACAGAAGTTCCACATACAGTAGGTAAGATTTAATAAGCACAATAGTCCATCCAGTTCAACCTGTGTAGGTGTACAGTTGTGCTCATAAGTTTACACAAAAACTTTTCTTTCACTCATGGTTAGTGTTTGGCAGAAGCCATTAATTATCAATCAACTGTGTTTACTCTTTTTAAATCATAATCACAACAGAAACTACCCAAACTACCCTGATTAAAAGTTTACATACCCTGGTGATTTTGGCCTGATAACATGCACACAAGTTGACACAAAGGGGTTTGAATGGCTAATAAAGGTTACCATCCTCACCTGTGATCTGTTTGCTTGTAATTAGTGTGTGTGTATAAAAGGTCAATGAGTTTCTGGACTCCTGACAGACCCTTGCATCTTTCATCCAGTGCTGCACTGACGTTTCTGGATTCTGAGTCATGGGGAAAGCAAAAGAATTGTCAAAGGATCTGTGGGAAAAAGTAGTTGAACTGTATAAAACAAGAAAGGGATATAAAAAGATATCCAAGGAATTGAGAATGTCAATCAGCAGTGTCCAAACTCTAATCAAAAAGTAGAAAATGATGGGTTCTGTTGAAATCAAACCACGGTCAGGTAGACCAACTAAAATTTTAGCCACAACTGCCAGGAAAATTGTTCCAGATGCAAAGAAAAACCCACAAATAACCTCAGGTGAAATACAGGACTTTCTGAAAACATGTGGTGTGGCCAGAGATGTATAGTAACTAAGTAGAACTACTTCACTACTGTACTTAAGTACTGAAAGGCGGTATCTGTACTTTCCTGGAGTAGAATTTTTTTCTCCTACTTCCACTTTTACTTCACTACATTTTCTCAATGATTTCAATACTTCTACTCCGATATTTTTTTTCTGTGCTGCATAGTTACTAGTTACAATTATAAAAATTATCACTGCCAGAACAGTAGATGGCAGGTTTCATGAAGCTCAAAACATGTGTATTATCAGCGCATACGAAAATAAAAGCTACTGCATGTATAAATAAAAGCTGCATTTGAAATAATAAAAAACAATATGATGTTCAAACTTTTGACTTCTTTCTTTAATAACTACATAACACAGTACTTGTACTTTTACTTTCAGTACTTGAGTAGCAATTTTTTTTTCAAAACTACTGGTACTTTTACTTTCAGTACTTGAGTAGCAAAATGTTTTAAAAAAACTACTTGCAATACTTAAGTGCAAAAAATGTTGAATACTTTAGTACTTCTACTCAAGTCACTTTTTGATAGAGCACTTCCACTTCTACTCAAGTCACTTTTTGATCGAGCACTTGTACTTTTACTCAAGTATGGGTTTCGAGTACTTTATACAACTCTGGGTGTGGCTGTATCAAGAAGCACACTAAGGAAGCAGTTGAAGAAAGATGGGCTGCATGGTCAAGTTGCCAGAAGGAAGCCTTTACAATGCAAATGCCACAAAGTATCCCGCTTACAATACTCCAAACAGCACAGAGACAAGCCTCAAACCTTCTGGCACAAAGTCATTTGGAGTGATGAGACCAAAATATAGCTTTTTGGCCACAACCATAAACGCTACATTTGGAGAGGTGTCAACAAGGCCTATGATGAAAGGTACACCATTCCTACTGTGAAACACGGAGGTGGATCGCTGATATTTTGGGGATGTGTGAGCTACAAAGGCACAGGAAATTTAGTCAGAATTGATGGCAAGATGAATGCAGTATGTTATCAAAAAATACTGGAGGAAAATGTGCATTCATCAGCCCAGAAGCTGCGCATGGGACGTACGTGGACATTCCAACATGTCAAGGATCCTAAACACAAGGCAAAGTCGACCTGTCATTGGCTACAGCAGAATAAAGTGAAGGTTCTGGAGTGGCCATCTCAGTCTCCTGACCTCAATATCACTGAGCCACTCTGGGGAGATCTCAAATGTGAAGTTCATGCAAGACAGCCCAAGAATTTACAGGAATTGGAGGCTTTTTGCCAGGAAGAATGGGCAGATTTACCATCTGAGAAGATAAAGAGCCTCACCCACAAATACCAGAAAGACTTCAAGCTGTCATTGATGTTAAAGGGGGCAATACATGGTATTAAGAACTGGGGTATGTAAACTTTTGATCAGGGCATTTGGGTAGTTTCTGTTGTCATTATGATTTAAAAAGTGTAAACACAGTTGATTGATAATAAATGGCTTCAGCAGAGCACTAACAATGAATGAAAGACATTTTTTTGTGTTATCATTTATATTCTCTAAAAAATATCCAAGAAATCATAAATTCTGTCAGGCTATGTAAACATATGAGCACAACTGTATGTGTGTCAATGTCAATAATCATTTCCCATATCCTTGTATGTTGTGTTTACTAAGATGCATGTCCAAGGGTCTTTTACAAATATCAATACTCCCTGCTGATACCACCAATTGTGGAAGAGAGTTCCACATCCTTATCGTCTTGATGGTAAAAAACCCCCTACTCAGCTTAAGCTTAAACTGCTTCTCCTCCAATCTCATTGTGTGGTCCCGTGTCCTCTTACACTCCCTAAGACTGAAATGTTTTCTTCCTATGCTGGGATCACCATTGATTATCATATCTCCTCTCAAGTGTCTCTTCTCCAGGGAGAATAGATTTAGTGCTTGTAGTTGTTCCTTGTAAATTGAGGTCCTCCAGTCTTCTTATTATTTTATTTTAGTTGCCCTTCTCTGAACTCTCCCCAGCTCCAGCACATACTTCCTGAGGACCGGTATGGCTGATTTTTGTTTTTATAACAATATGATTATAACAGGAATCCTTTGTATTTTTTTTTAATATGATGATGCAAAGCTTTTCTATAAGAAAAAGTAAAATAATACTCCCTGCGTCCAGAAAAAAGTTACAAAATGAACATGAATCAAAAAAGATTTTCTTTGTATTTAACACAAACCCAAGCAATATGTGCCGAACTTCAGTAATCAAAAAACACAATTTTGAAGCCCTAAAACCCAATAAATTCCCCTAAAAAGTGCCTAGGGTTCTGGGTCATGCCCCAGGGAATATTAATCACACAAAAAAAGTTCTTAAAACTTAGAGACAATTATTGAAAAAATTATTGAAAAAAAATGAGATTTCTTTGGATTTAGTGTCTGGGGGGTCTAAAAAGTGTACATGTGAAGTTTCAGCTCTGTAGCATGTCCAGAACCAGAAAAAAAAAAAGTTATTTTTTATTAGAATTGCAGTAGTGCAGGATAGTGGCCCCCGCTATTCTCACACCCGGCCGTTTTTGTTGCAGGCGTTTATAGGGCTTTTTTGTGGACGTGTTTGGAGGCAGGCATGACATCTGAACTTCTGTGTAGGGGTATATATACACACACACATGTATGTATATATACACATACACATATATAGGTGTGAAAGTAGCAGAACCCTATGCCTGCACTAATGAAATAATTTGCAGGCATAGGGCTACGCTCCTATCACACCTATATGTGTGTATGTGTATAAATACATATAAGTGTGTGTGTATATATATACCCCTATACAGAAGTTCAGATGTTATGCCTGCCTCCAAAGATGCCCAAAAAATGTAAAAAAAAAAACGCCTGCAACAACACACCTGGGCGTTTTTGTTGCAGGCGTTTTTTTGGGCATTTTTTGGGCGTCTTTGGAGGCAGGCATAACATCTGAACTTCTGTATAGGGGTATATATACACACACACTTATATGTATTTATACACATACACACATATAGGTGTGATAGGAGCGGAGCCACATCCCTGCAAATAATTTCATTAGCGCAGGCATAGGTTTCTGCTACTTTCACACCTATATATGTGTATATATACAAACATGTGTGTTTATATATACCCCTACACAGAAGTTCAGATGTCATGCCTGCCTCCAAAGACGCCCAAAAAATGCCCAAAAAACGCCTGCAACAAAAACGCCCAGGTGTGAAAGTAGCGAAGCCACTATCCTGCTCTACTGCAATTCTAATACAAACAATCTTTTTTCTATGGCGGTCACCCTGACATGGAAGGGTTTGGTCACCCTGCCATAGCAGTCAGAGTCAGTTCACCCTACACTACACTACGGTCCCCCTGACACTTAACACTTTCCCTACAGAAACTAGATTATTAAATCTAACTATAGTGGAAAATAGTACCCTAACTACACTAGATATCCCTTTCCTCACACTAATAATTGCTAAATGACACTTTGAAGCAGGAGTAACAGAACTGCTTCCACTCTCTTCCACATCCCTGTATTACAATGCTACAGATTTGTCGGGGCTATCTTATATACAGGGGGGGCGTATTCACTACTGATTGGCCTCTGGACCCCCTAGCCACTCCAATCACATTCCTAGCATCCTCCTGCCCCCTCCATTGACTTTTACTGATGGTTCTGGTCCAATCACAGGCTTTTAAAGACCAGTTCCTGTCCCATTGCATTTTGGTCGGTTTTGGTTGCCGAATTCCGAACTTTTTCAGCAAAAAGTTTGAAATTCGGCTTAATTTCGAACAGTCAATGTTCGGGTCGGACCGATAGTCGACCCGAACCGTTCGATCATCCCTAGTTGCATTACCTAAGTGGATAATAAATGACCACCCAGTGTATAAACAAAGAAAAACAGAACCAGCAGCACCATGGTACAAAAACATGCTAAAGATGTGCTATAAACATTTTTGCTGAAAAACAAGTTAAAAAGTACAAATAGTTCCAACTAATATACAGTTCAATGTGCTATCTAAGTTTGTATAGAAATATTTAAAAGCCAAAAACACAAGAAAATGTCCTATAGTCAAACGTAATCCTTGTAATGTGCGTGTGCAAGATCTTTAGCGGGCGGCTCTAAAAAAACAATGCCTCCTTGCGCACATGCTGATATGCAAAAAAGACATCCAGTGTTCCAACAAACATGATGGTCACTCACACCTCCTTCACTCCATGCACTCACCAGAAGTTTTTGACCAGGGTATTAAGGAACAAATATTGCTTTAATATGAATGGACCAGGTTTGTCACAATGTTCCACCAACTCTGGCCCCCTGGCTTCACTCGACTTTCTTAGCTTGGGATGGGTCTGTTATATATTTATACAGTATAAAGACCACAGAAAGGAACTAATCATGCTTCATCTTTATTATTATGTAAAACCCATTACATATACACTAATTTGCTTGTGTTTTAGGCTTTTTTGTTTATTTCTATGAAATTTATATAGCACATTTAATTGCTTAATAGTTGAATCTATTTGCACTTTTGAACTTGTTTTTCAGCAAAAAATGTGAGCACCTTTTGCATGTTTTTTGCACCATAGTGCTGCTGATTGTATTTTTTATTTTCTATAAGAAAATAATTTCTATCTGTAATGTGGCTGCCAGTTAGCTCTTGACACTGTGTCCTATTACTGAGGTTACTCTTTGTAGCTGCTGTCCTTCCTGTCTTTTCTTAGACCTGAAGTCTGAAATTCTAATGGTGCGGAGATTCCCTCGATTAGCTGCACGTAGGCAACCCCTTTGAAAGCAATGAGAACTGCCTGCATCCCGGGCTGTTCACTCTTATGTGATCCCTGCTTGAGAGATTAAATTTGAGTAGGCACGATTAGGTGCAAGAGCCAGCAGCCTCCTATTGCTTACAATGGGTCTGCCGACTTGCAGCTAATTGTTGGAACCCCTTATGGGGTTCTAGCATATACTAGCAGACAGGGTGTATTTGCAGATGTACATGCCTCCTAAGTCTCTTTTCACAGCATACACATAAACATACCTTTTTTAATCATCAGGTGAGTTGTTCACCAGAAGCCACCATACTTCCATGTTATCCAGTTATCCTAGAATCCCACAGCCTGGTTCTTCTTTCTTGTTGCTCTTCTCATTAGACTTGTCCTTAGAGTGTTCCTGTGTACTCTGTCATATCCAAGTTAATATTCCTCTGTTCTTGGTTTTGTCTCCTAGCTTGCTAGAATGCTTCCAACCTGCCTAGACCTTGTAAACTATTAACAATTGATCACCTTGATCCTTCTCATTTCTACCTCTTTCTTGGATTTGACCTCTTGCTTGACGTTGCTAGAACTCCATCTGCCCTGACCTTTGTTGTGCTTCTAATGACATATCTGCTCCACGCTCTGGTTTTAATACTCTACTTTGGTTACCCCAGGCAATGACCTTTGGCTGTTCACGGTCTCAATATTACATAGCTCAAACTCACTGGGTAATAGCCTCCCTATTAGGACTTGATGATGAAAAAATAATTGTTGAAAGGAGGCTGCTAAAGATTCTTGTTTCTTGTTACTTTATAGGTTTTAAATCTCAAATGAATGGGTCACATTGGAAAAAAAAGAAGCGAATCACAGCATGTGGAACACTACAGAAAAGTTTTTTTTCTGCTATTAAACATTGTACAAAATGAAAACAGAATGTGGAAAGTGGAATTTCTTCTACAAATTAGTAAAATGTATATAAAAAAAAACCTTCAACACCTGGTCAAGTGAAAGAGCAATTTGTCTGGAGCCAATTTTTTACCTTGTCTCTGTGAGCATTTATATTAAGTCTGCCCTTTAGAGCTCTAATATTCACTCACATGTAAGCACTTATTTTGCAATGCACTAACATGTTTGTAAATGATGACAATAAAGAAATATATCAAAATATTATTTCATTAGGTTGAGTAAGGTATCCTATTGCTGGCACTCTTACCTACGTCTGCCATGTATGATTACAAGTCAGATTTCCTTAATTTGTGTCTGTTATATCTTCCTAGTGTTCAGCCTTAATTAAACATTTTACATAATACATAATTTAAAGATGTTGCCATGCGATTTTTATATTTAGTTTCAGCTAAGCTGTGGCATAATTTTTCTGCCTGTGTCCCATCGGGGGTTATTTCCTTTCATTTCCTGTTCCAGATACACAGCAGGAAGTGAAAGAATATCTCTTTAAAATAAATGGATATTATTTACCATTTATTAAATTATAAAGTACTTTATCATTTAAAATCTGAACTTAGAATGCAATAAGACTGCATTGAAAAGTTATTTTTTTGTCCTTGGGTTTAATTCTGCTTTAAGCATTACCATCAAGAATCTTTGGCATACAGCTGCAAGAAAAAGTATGTGAACCCTTTGGAATAATATGGATTTCTGCACAAATTGGTCATAAAATGCTATCTGATCATCATCTAAGTCACAACAATAGACAATCACAGTCTGCTTAAACTAATAACACACAAAGAATGAAATGTTGCCACGTTTTTATTGAACACACCATGTAAACATTCACAGTGCAGGTGGAAAAAGTATGTGAACCCCTAGACTAATGACATCTCCAAGAGCTAATTGGAATGAGATGTTAGCCAACTGGAGTCCAATCAACGAGATGAAATTGGAGGTGTTGGTTACAGCTGCCCTGCCCTATAAAAAACACACACCAGATCTGGGTTTGCTTTTCACAAGAAGCATTGCCTGATGTGAATGAAGCCATGCACAAAAGAGCTCTCAGAAGACCTACGATTAAGAATTGTTGACTTGCATAAAGCTGGAAAGGGTTATAAAAGTATCTCCAAAAGCCTTGTTGTTCATCAGTCCATGGTAAGACAAATTGTCTATGAATGGAGAAAGTTCAGCACTGCTGCTACTCTCCCTAGGAGTGGCCGTCCTGTAAAGATGACTGCAAGAGCACAGTGCAGACTTCAATGAGGTGAAGAAGAATCCTAGAGTGTCAGCTAAAGACTTACAAAAGTCACTGGCAAATGCTAACACCCCTGTTAGCGAATCTACAATACGTAAAACACTAAACAAGAACTGATTTCATGGGAGGATACCACAGAGGAATCCACTGCTGTTCAAACAAAACATGGCTGCATGTTTACAGTTTGCACAAGAGCACCTGGATGTTCCACAGCAGTACTGGCAAAATATTCTGTGGACAGATGAAACCAAAGTTGAGTTGTTTGGAAGAAACACACAACACTATGTGTGGCAAAAAAAAGGCACAGCACACCAACTTTAAAACCTCATCCCAACTGTGAAGTATGGTGGTGGGGGCATCATGGTTTAGGGCTGCTTTGCTGCATCTGGGCCTGGATTGATTCCTATCATCGAAGGAAAAATTAATTCCCAAGTTTATCAAGACATTTTGCAGGAGAACTTAAGGCCATCTGTCTACCAGCTGAAGCTCAACAGAAGATGGGTGTTGCAACAGGACAATGACCCAAAGCATAGAAGTAAATCAACAACAGAATGGCTTAAACAGAAGAAAATACGCCCTCTGAAGTGGCCCAGTCAGAGTCCTGACCTCAACCTGATTGAGATGCTGTGGCATGACCTCAAGAAAGCGATTCACACCAGACATCCTAAAAATATTGCTGAACTGAAACAGTTCTGTAAAGAGGAATGGTCAAGAATTACTCCTGACCGTTGTGCACGTCTGATCTGCAACTACAGGAAGCGTTTGGTTGAAGTTATTACTGCCAAAGGAGGTTCAACCAGTTATTAAATCCAAGGGTTTAGATACTTTTTCCACCTGCACTGTGAATGTTTACATGCTGCTTAATAATTGTAATAACATGGTATCTATTATTATCTTTATTATTATATAGTAATCTTTATTTAAGATTTGCTGACATGTTTGTTGTCAATATGTTATCATGATAAATTGGCCAATGAGTTAAGAAGAATGCTTAGGCTAGTCAAACTTTAGACAATCAAAAAATTTGAAAACATAAAAATATTTGCGCTACGTCACAGAATTAGAAAGAAAAAGCAGCCATTTTAAAACTTTGATACCAGTCCACTAAATGATATACATAACAAGCAGCGCTAATTCTAGTGTAATAATCAACTAGTAATAATTGGTAAACACCAAGAAAGTGAGATTTCTTACAAAAACATTTAAAGAAAAGGTTCATAAAATGTTCATAAAAAAGAACCTCCACAAGAAACAAACACCAAAAGCAGCACTAATTATTAAAAAATATACTAACACTAGTGTTAAGTAATATGTATTTTGAATAAGTGATTCACAAACATGTGAAACAAAACCTTTTTGACACAGTGGAGAAGTTATTTTATGCACACCTTGAAGTCGGACTTTTCTAATTGGAGATCCTAAGGGGAGCTGTTTAATTGTGTTTTGTGGCTATTCTCCTTTTATGGACACTTTTTCTTTATTTGTTTGTCATTTTTGTTTCACATGTTTGTGAATCACTGTTTGAGCATCTACTTTTTCAGATGCTTTTTCTTGTATGTATTTGTGCATATTTACGCGCATTTTCGTGTATATGCGTGCACACAAATTTGCACGCATGCGCATATTTTCACACAAATGCGCAAAAAACATATATACGCAATATGTAAACTTGCACGCATGGGGCATAAATTACTGATCAAAAAAGCTGATTTTTCTATATATATATATATATATATATATATATACACACACACATACATACATACATACATATATATATATATATATATATATATATATATATATATATATATACATACACATATATATATATATATATATATATATATATATATATATGTATGTATGTATGTATGTATGTGTATATATATATATATATATTTTTTTTTTTTTTTAACTGAACAATACACGGCGCTTGTTTACGCACCTGTGTGCATCGGCATATTACAATAATGGGCTGTATTTTAGCCCAGTAAAAAAAAAAAAGCTGTGATGAGCTTTTTCAAGCTGCAGTGTGGAAGAGGCCTTATAGGTTTAATTTTTGTTTAGCTCCTTTAGATTGAGGACAATATGCCCATAGATAAATAGCTCACCTGGTGATGGTAGAACATTATTTACTGGCTATTCCTAGAAATATGATTTTCAGGAGTGATTTTGTATGAGACCCAGTCACAGTCAGAGAGCCGGTCCAGGCTCAGGCGTCATCACGACCATAGAGTCAGGATCTGCCCACATGCCAGGACCGGCACCTGGCTCAGCCTCTCAGCGAGCTGCTGACAGCTTGAGCCAGTTGCTCCCACCCCCTCCATAGCCCAGTGTTTCGGTGAGCGAGGAGGGAGCAGATCAGAGAGCTGCTGACTGTCAGCAGCTCTCTGCTTGGGGAGCTGTGAGAACCCAGTGATATGGGGTTTTTGATCACTTGGTTCTCAGCCCCAGGAAGACGTAATTTGTGACGAAATGCGTATGGAGGTCGTGCTGACGTCACCACGGTGTACCCAGAAGTCGGGGGGCGGCGTTCTATTGAACGGTTCCTGTATAGCGCTATTGATGTTCTCCTAAATGTGAGTTGTTTTACCTTTGTTTCTTAATAAATTGTCTGTACATACTACACCATTGTGGCCCCCTTCTCTTACATATCCTCATGGGTATTCTGCGATCTGGATGAGGCTATATATGGTGTTTGGTGGATATCGTGGACCTCTGTATACTGTGTGGACCATCCTGTGAGAGGCACTACATGAGGCACTATATGTTTGGTGGATGTCGTGGACCTCTGTATACTGTGCGGACCATCCTGTGAGAGGCACTACATGAACCTTAATACCCATTGATGTCCTTATTTAAGCTGGATGCTGATGTATATACATGATCTGGTAAGCGAATAGCGTATCTCCAGCATGTCACAGTAATATTGGAGGAAGTCACTATTTAAGGTGGTGGATTCATTTCTTGCACACAGCACTCTGCACTAGATCTTTTCTGTTGCTGTTTAAAGTTGGAACTTTATTGGTGCAATTGGACACTGTTGTGTCCTATTTTGGGACATTTATATTCATTTCATTCATTTTTTGGTTGTGCATTTATTTGCCTGTCAGGTAGATTTATATCTACACCTCATATTTAGCGCGGCTTTCCTTTTTATATTTCTGCTTATAGTGTTTTTCCCACTACAGCTGCTGCTCAATATCTATTACTGTATACAATATTCAAATTTATAGGGTATTTTGTGCTTAGCGCGGTTATACTTTGTACTTTACTTGGTTCTCAGTGTTGGAGGCACCGGGGGATAGATGCAGCATTGGACCAATGCTGCACCCACCTAGGTACTTAAGTATGATTCAAAAAAAAAAAAAAAAAAACCCATACATCTCTTTTAATGAAATTTATGAGGGAATAAGTACAAATGTAAAGCACTTTTCTTTAGAACTTACAATTTCGGTCATTTCTGTACATTAGTTTTGACTTCCAAATACATTATTTACTTTTTGCTCTCAAAATAATGCATTCAGATAAGAGTAGCTTTATAAAACGAAACTCATATCTTTTTTTTATATCAAAATATTGTTATCCACATTTGTGCTGAGAGTTTCTCCTCAGGAACACTGTCAGCATTTTGTGGAAGCAGAATTCTGCAGAACATAAACAGTCATACACTCAGGTAAAATATTATGTGATAAATATCTCTGTTGAACCAGCCAGGCTCAATAAACATACCGTAACAATATTTTTTGTTTTATAACTTTCATTTTTTCTCTTTGGAGGCATCAGAGATCATGCACTGAATCATACATTCCCATATTAACAAGTTTCAGGGAGTCTTTAAGGGAAAACCAGGGCAAACTCATCAAAATATGTGAACCAAGGCAAAAAAAAAAAAATATTAGGGACTAAATAACTATGTATTGCAAATCTGTAGATGCCATCTAAGTAAGCCTACAGTATAATTTTCCTCTTGGGGTCTCAGGTTAAGGGCTTTACCCCTAAAGAGTACTTGTATTCTTGTAATAAAAATAATGCTTTCAAGGCAGAGGTGTAGGAAGTAGATGCTGTGCTCATTTATTCCAGGGAGCTTTTAGAGGATTTTAGAAGCATCAAGTTTAAGGCTTGCGTTCTTCCATGCTATGTGCCTGTTACCATGGCAGCAATACTGGGCTAGCCAGTAGAAGAGAAAAGCTCAGTTGTCATTTAGTACTTCAGAACATCAAGTGTCTATGAGTAAATCTTACAGCAGCCATATGCAAACAGTGTTGTGTTTTATTGATCTAATTGGCAGGAATGGAGTTAGAAAGAATTATTGCTTATTTTTAAACTATCCTGCACTGAAAGCTTAGCCACCTATAAGTAAGCAAAAAGTGCCAGTTCGTTGGCGATACCTCATAAACAAAGGTCAAAGAAAGGACCGGCACATCTGAAAAAAATGCTTTTCATGTTCAAGAAAAAAAAAAAAATATATAGCTTTTTTTTGGACACAGTTTCCCTATATCAAGGTGACGGATTTAGACCCAATTCACGTGGACTCTCTAATCAGGTTCCCCTATCAGTTTTTCACGTGATCAGAAGATCCATGCAGGGCTATAGGTAGACAGGTGTGAACCAACGTGTGCTCGTATACCTCCAAATTCAACTTGGTATGGTAAAATGGTAAAAAAGGCAGAAAAGGACTGCGTTCTCCATATTTCTGGACCTAAATGTGATTGATTGGATTTAGCCTTTTAGAGACAAATTGCAGTGCCAAATACCAGCGCAAAAGGTATACAATAATAAATATTAAATAGATGACAAACAGAATAAATATCACTCATAAAATAACTGTTAAAGTGCAACTTGCAATACAAGTACAGGAAGCTGATTCTTGCTAATGAGATGGTGCAGTATATATAGAATGCCCATTGCCGCAGACCGGAAATACGTCTTTGATAACGCCCAAAGGGGAGGGCGAAATGCGTTGACGCAATTTCCGGTTTACGGACATCGGCACGTCACTTCCGGTATGGTGGAACATAAGGTAAAAGTTGGGACTTTAGATGAGAGACACGACACTACTGCCATGGTAATGGTAACATTTTATTACATATACGATAAAAGGCATATGACATGACATGTACATAGTATTAGGCAGTATAGATAGCAGAGCTGGTACATGATCCCCAAATCCAGATACATAATAATCACATGTTGGAGTATAGGGGAGTAAACATAGTAGAATAAAATCATAGCAACATCAAACTCGACGCGTTTCGTGGACTTAGTATTGCCACTTCCTCAGGAGTAGTTGTATGATCTGGATCTATAAAAGATATATGTGTATCAGTATAAGTAAATAACATCAATGGAAATTGATGAGAGCTGGAAGGGGAAGTGAGGGAGGAAAGGGGGAGGGAAAACCACAAATCCCCCATCTCCCCAAACTTACATGTCAGCTCTGGCTGCGATTGGAACTGAAGGTGGAACCTGACCCTCGGTGTCTCCCACGGGAGCTGAGGGTATACAGAGGCAGAAACACCGGGCAAGCCATGTCGCACACCTAAGGGAGCATCAATGGAAGTGCATAAAGGAAAAATTGGTAGAGAAATGTAGAATGAATAAAGAAGTAGTAGAATGAATATGTAGTTGAACATTATGGATATGAGTATGTGTTCAATATATGATGGAGAATGTATGCAATGAAGTTAGTAGTAATGTAAAAATCTGAATAAATAATTAAAAATGTTTTGTGCTATTGTACATATGTATATACAGTAAGTATGCTACTTTTAATACATGGTATGAATGCCTAGAGTAAAACTCGTGAAAGTATATATAGTAAATGAATATATTATATATATATATATATACATACATATATATACATATGTACTTGATAATACGTATGATGAGTTATATAGTGGATGTTGTCCAAGTGTATATATTTAGTCAGTATATAATAGAGAATGTGTGAGAAAAAGCGGAGTGATCTACATAAAAATTGTAAAAAGATATATTGGATGAATGGGAATGTGTGTAAAATAATATATGTCATGGATAATGATGCTAGCATAGGTGTAAGTGAATTAGTGTGGGGGTGAGATAATGAGTGTGATTGAAAATAAGGAAAAGGTGAGAAGATAATGGAAACACAGGAAGAAAGTGAGTGGTGTGAAGACACTGGGGAATAAGAACCCCAAAAACCCCCTTTCCTCCCTCACTTCCCCTTCCAGCTCTCATCAATTTCCATTGATGTTATTTACTTATACTGATACACATATATCTTTTATAGATCCAGATCATACAACTACTCCTGAGGAAGTGGCAATACTAAGTCCACGAAACGCGTCGAGTTTGATGTTGCTATGATTTTTTTCTACCATGTTTACTCCCCTATACTCCAACATGTGATTATTATGTATCTGGATTTGGGGATCATGTACCAGCTCTGCTATCTATACTGCCTAATACTATGTACATGTCATGTCATATGCCTTTTATCGTATATGTAATAAAATGTTACCATTACCATGGCAGTAGTGTCGTGTCTCTCATCTAAAGTCCCAACTTTTACCTTATGTTCTAACAAACAGGGATGGAGACGCATGACTTCCCCATCGTGCGCCTCATTTAAAGTCTCACCCCCCCTTTCCCCCCCCCTATCTCTTCCGGTATGGTGGAACGCACGCCGGGACCAGGAACCATCCCGAGCGTTCTCCACGGCCAGGGAGATCTTCAGACTCGCCGAATTATTTCCATTTGCCTTAACTTACATCAAGAAATGTGAGTGTAGCCTTTTACTTTATATCATTAAAAGTTATATCAGAGTTACACTATTGTGGGATCTCTTTTCTCCATTCATGTACATCGGAATACTGAGAAATACAGAGAGTCACAGTTACCATACCCCCAAGGATTTTCCATCAAGTTCCTTACTGGGACACAAGCCCTGTTGACCTTTTAGGCTATATGGCTTAGGGGTCATTTTAGTCTGGTAAGTTGAACATCCAGAGGGGGAGGATTGTCACTTCTTTCACTGCACTGGATTGAAGGCATGCTTTTGCACTGTGATTTTGGCACATAAGCACTTTTTTGGGACTTCTGTGGCACTTTCAATATATATATTTATTTGGACTTTCACTGCTTATTGTTACTTATATTGGACTGACACTTGTTCATTCTTAATATTTTAACCCTTGGAGGGGGATATCACAATTTTTATTTTTGCACATGTTATGTACATGTATTGCACGTTGCACTTTAACAGTTATTTTATGAGTGATATTTATTCTATTTGTCATCTATTTATTATTTATTATTGTATACCTTTTGCGCTGGTATTTGGCACTGCACTTTAGAAATTTGGTTATCACCATTTTTGACAGCTGCATCTAGGTATAGCATTTTTTTATTTTATCCATAGCGCGGTACACTTTTAGGATTTTTAGAGACAAATGTCCATTCACATCCTGCGGGACAAGGATCCAACACAGGGCTGCCATAGTCCACTGTCAAAATGTGGATAAAACATTATTATTGCCTTGGTAATTTTACTCTATTTGCCTTGACTATACGTTCTATGCATTTGGAATTGCATCACCACTTCTAAACTCAACCCCCCCTCATTTCCTTCCCCCCTTTTTTCTACCCTCTGCTCTCTGTCTACTCCTATTTTTTGTTTTCTACCTTCATTTTAATATTGTGTGGTACTTATAAACACATGAGCTCTTCTCTTTTTAATATATACTTGTTAGATTTATCTCCAAATTACTGCTCTTGCAAAATTAACCAATAGTCACTAGCTTACTTTTTTCCTTCTGATGGAATTTTCTAATGCTTTCGATAATAAAACTAGTAATACTTTATTGGTTTATTCGTTGCTCTACTCATTACATTTTTACATTGTTATGTACTCATCCTGTTCATAAATCGATATGTTTAGCTTTATTGCTATTTGAATATTGTACCAATTTGTCAATCAAATAGTAAACAAATTTGATGAGAAAAATGTGGATACAAACTGAATGGGCAATGGATGTCAGAAAAGTGACATCTGTCTCATTCTTCCCCAGTTCAGTATGTAAAGTTTATTAGTACTTGTTCACATTTAGTCAGACAACATCAACATCAAACAACATTCACTTGCCAGAGCTGGCCAATTGCTAACATAAGTGCCTACTTTAGATACTAATGAGCTTTGCAATTGTATTCGTTTTCAGCCTACCTGTACTTGGCTATATCCCCTAGATCTATTATTGTCATACTAAAAGACTTGAGAATCTCTACACAATAAATTGTGATCATTTTAATTCAGTTATCCAATCATGTAAAATTGATGTTTAGTTGATTAATCTGTATATAATTTATTCATTTAATTGGATTTTTATTGTGTTAAGATTCTCAACTTCTTTACAGCAGCCCAAATGATAGAGACTTTGTGAGACAAGGACAATTCTCTACAACTGGGGACAATTGTAGGGGGAAATAATCTGGTTAGCTACACAGACCCCCCCCCCCCCCTTGTAAAGCCTGTGATGAACAGGGTCAGCACCTGCTAGCATGCTATGGAGGTGATACAGGTGGAGACTAACCTTGAGTGGTGATTACTTTCTATTCAACTGGGACAATTGTTCCTAATACTGTTGACTAATGCCTCGTACACACGCAACGATTATCGGCCGACCGATCGGCCGTCTTTTGTCCAGTGTTGTTGTGTTGGTTGAAATGTGCTCTAGACAGCACACGAATTGTATTGGCCAACAAAAACCAACTTCAGAAGTGATGTCATGTTCTGGTCTACTTTCCGTGTGTTTTTTCTTCTCTGAGCATGCCCAGTCTTGCTCATCTGATTTTTGTCTGCCGAAATCTGTACTGATTGACGAAAAATCGGCCGTTCTGTTGACGGCCAACAAAAATGATATAGCCTGCACACCAGATTTTGTTCGGCCGAAAAGTCGGAGTCAGTTGTCGGAAGCATCATACTAACAAGCCGAAAATCGGCCGATCGGACATTGGCCGAAAATTCCCGGCCAACTATCGTTGCATGTGTACGAGGCATTACTATCTGCTTTTGAGGTTGATGTTTATGCTATGAATTTGAAATCAACTGCAGTCGCCAGTTTTTCTTGAAAAGGTTAATTTCTAAACTGTAAGCACCTAACCTATGTAGTTTCATGACAAGCAAAAACCTACAGTCAACTAATGGTATAACAATGAGATGAAGCACTGTAACTGCTTTATAATAATATAGTGGAGAAACTGCTGTATAATAATATAGTGGAGATGAACTATTTTCAAACACTGAGTTGTACTATCCTAAGGCTATTCTTCACACAAGTAGGTTGTAAAATTGCTACACTAATTATAGGTGTTAAAAGGATTATTACAGTTACCTGTGTCAGTAAATGATACAGTGAGATTCAGTGAAAAATGTTTTTTCTAGTAAAATGATTCTCAAACTATGCACGCAACCCTAGTGAATATACCTTTTAAAATGACATGCAACTTATTATTTAGTGTTGGGAATGACACGTGTTTTATGTAAGTGCAATTTGTTATTGTGGGTTTTTAACTGCTTCCGACCCAACCTATAGTAGAATGACGGCCGTGCGGGACCTCTGTTATTCTGGGTGGACATCATATGATCTCCTCCCAGACTCGCCACTTGTGTGCACCCCCCGGTCTGTGGTGAGCCGTGTCATCTGGACATAGCACATCACAGATAAGGGTAAATAGTCAATGACTGCTGCTCTTTACCGCGTGATCACTGTGTCCAATCACAGCCAATAACTGAAATGTAAACAAAGACCGATAACTTTCTGTTAGGCCCCTCTCACACTTGTGCGACTTGTCATGCGATTTGGGACTGCAAAATCGCATGAAAAGTCGTTCTCTATTATTTCCAATGAGTACCATTCATATATGTGCGACTTGAAATCACACCGACTTCAAAGTAGTCCCTGCACTACTTTGGCATGATTTTGATGCATTTTGAGGTCCAAAGACATTTAAGCCCAGTCAACCTCGCATCAAAATCGCAGCAACAAAGTCACAACTAAATTGTGGTAAAATCATGCGACTTTAAAGTCGCACAAGTGTAAAAGGGGCCTTACCGGCTTCCTCTATTTCACACACAGATCCTGTGTGAGGAGAAGGAGAGATCTGAACTGTGAGTTACCTGTTTAACCCTTTCAGTATTGTGCACACCACCTGATTACCATGATAGCCCTTTTGAAACAGTGTACCTGTCACACAGCAGCCATCAGTGCAGCCATTAGCAGAGTACCTGTCACAGAGCCACGATCAGTACCACCATAAGCAGGGTACCTCTCACACATCAGCCATTAGTTTCGCCATCAGCAGTGTACCTGTCACACAGCAGCCATCAGTGGCATCATCAGCAATGTACCTGTCACACAGCCGCCATCAGCAGAGTACCTGTCACACAGCCACTATTAGCAGTGTACCTGTCATACACAGCCATTCATCAGCACTGTACCTGTCATACACAGTCACTAACAGCAGTGTATCTATCACACAGCTGCCATCAGCAGCATACCTGTCACACAGCTGCCATCAGCAGTGTACCTGTCCCGCTGCAACTTGAGCTGCAATCCCAGTTGACGTCTAATCAGGGGAAACGCGTCAGTGGAGACAGCCGTGACGTCAGCACGCGCGGGCAGCACTGGAGGCGGTCCGTGCCACTACGAGAACCGTGCTACATCTCTGAATTCATTTGTAAGTGTTTTTACCTAATAAATACGATTTTATAAAGAGATAATGCACTATTAGTCTTTCCTTTTCTACTCCTAATATCCATTTGTGACCTCGGAGGCATTGTTCAATTCTTGGTCCATGGATCCATCCCACATCAGCTTACATGCTCATTGACCCTTGCGGGTCTGGTAAGCAGCCAATTCAACCTTTTTTTTTTAGCACATTGATGATGTATGCAGCACTTGGAAACAATTAAGTCTTCACCTATTTGAACATATGACTTAATATGGACTTCAGTATTCAGGGAGCTTCAAGTGCAGAAGTTGTGATTAATCAAAGGCCAGCGCTTCTTTTTTCACTACACATACCTGTCCCAGTGTTACCAGAGCCAGCCATGTCCAAAAAATGTACACTATTGAGGAGGCATTTCAAATCCTCAGTATGACGGATGAGAGCAGCAGAGAGCTCTCACAGTCTGATTCTGATTCGGAGTATGAACCTGTCTCCAAAAAGGATAAGCTCTAAAGACCAGGCAACCATCAGCAGCGCCATACACCCCACTGGTGAATTGACAAGCACCAATGGCGCTAGACCCCTGGATGAAAGGCCCAGTGTTGGGTTATCCAATCAGACCCAAGAATTAAGGCCCATACAAATCTCCAAAAATGCACTTGCAAATCCATTATGGTTGCCCTGCAACTCAGGATTAGAAAGTATGTACCCTTTTACCACAATATCAGATGTTCAGGCCAATACTGAAAATGTTTAGATATATTTTTCACTGACAATTAATTTCAATTAATTGTGGGCCAAAAAAATCTTTTTGCCAAGCAATACATTGCAAATAACTCAAATTCTTCTTATGTCCATCTGTTTGAATGGAAACATCTCACAGTGGAGGTGTTCAAAGTATTTTTGGGCCTCACAAATAACATGGGGCTTACAAAAGAAATGTAGTGCACGCTTACTGGTCCACCCATCCCATTCACCACATGCCCATTTATTCAGCTGTTATGTAATGGTCACGATATGACATGATAATGCACTTCCTCTGTTTCAGCGATAATGCACAGTTCCCTTCCTGAAATCAGCCTGGCTACGATAAGCTCTACAGAATTCGCCAACTAATTAAGATTTTTTTCTCAGAGATTCGCTGAACTGCATATCCCTAACAAACACACCTGTGTTGATGAATGCCTTGTCCACTTCACTGCCTGGCTGAGAATCAAGCAGCACATCCCCAGTAAAAGGCCAGATATGAAGTGAAGATCTACAAGCTGTGTGAAAGGACCACAGTGTATTCATATTCCTTACACTTGTACGAAGGCAACAATTTCTTTGCTCCAGCCCCTGAGTGCCCAACCTACATTGGGCCAAGTGGTAAAAATGTGGGGACCTGGCATTTCTCCTATCACAAAGGGGTATCACATCTACCTGGATAACTTCTACACATGTCTGTCCCTTTTCCACCACCTGTACCTCCAGATAACCTTGGCTTGCAGTACAGCAAGAACAAACAGGAAGGGCTTCCCTCAAAGGTTGGTGACCACAAGGCTACAAAGGGGGGAATTAGTGAGTTTGAGCAACAAAGAAGTACTGACTGTTAAATTAAGGGATAAGTGAGATGTATACTTCCTGTCCTCCATCCACAATAACACCTTGGTGGGAATTCACGGACGGCACAGTCCCATCCAAAAGCCTGAGTGCATACATGATCATAAACTGTACATTGGTGAGTGGGCTTCAATGATTAGATGCTACAGTCTATTTACCAACAAGAAGGTCCTGTTTCTGGTACAATAAAGTAGCAATTTACCTTTTCCATTTGGCAATTTATAATTCGTATGTCACAGGTCCACGGAAAGACCCACCTCCTTTCTCAAATGTATAGGTGATATTGTCACTTCCCTGATCTACCAGCAAGGATCTCCACCAGAAAACATTCGCTCTGATATTGTGAGCAGACTTCATGAGCGTCATTTTCCAGAGAGTATTCCACCCAACGAAACAGCTGAAGACAACAAAACAATTCAGCAGAGGGGGAGTTAGATGAGACACCAGTTTTCTTTGTCCCCAGTGTCCCTCCACACTGGTCCTATGCATTGCAGACTACTCCCGACGTTACCACAGGTCACTAGATATTACTGTAGGTATAGTACCCATATGTTTAACAGCCTGCTGTTTCCCCGTTTCTAATATCTGGGCTGATCTGTGCTTTGCCTGCTGCCTCTACTGACCATGCCTCTGCATTCCACCTCAACTGACCCTGGCCTGTTTATCGACAATTCCTCTAACTGCCATCTGGATTTTTTTATCAACCACATTTCTGACTTCCCCCTAAACTGACCCTGGCCTGTTATCAATGATGCCTCCGATTGCCGTCTGGATTGTTTATCAACTATGTTTCTGCCTTACAGTGGAACTGACCTCAGTTTCTTAATCGACCAAGCTTTTTGCCTGCCGCTTGGTCTAATCCTTTGCCCTGCTACTGTAGTAGTGGGATTCAAGATAACACGGGTGTCTAACATATGTGAGGGGCTTCAGGGTAGTGTTCTGAGTAGAGAAAAACAGTTTTTGGTTTAGATTTGGGAGATTTGGGTAGGAAAAAGCATCTACCCCAGTGCCCAGTTCTTACCTGTCTGTGCCTGATGTTACTGCCTGCTGCCTGGACCAATAATTTGTCTGTGCTGACCATATCTCTGTCTGCTGCCTGTACTGACCCATGACTGTTTCTGGGTCCAAACCCTCCAGTCCCAGATGATGCAATTTTTGGGGAAACGCATCGGTAGGAGAGAGTGTGTGTGCGACTTCCCCAAGTGCTGTTGGAGTATGAGACACTGCGGCCATAGCCATACCTCTTATTTGAAGCTCACTTACTTTGATGTAAGTGAACCAGATTGTTTTTTTAATAAAAGCTTGCTGTATTACACTATGAGATTCTCCCTGTTTGCTTTGTTTGATTATCACTGATGAGCATTTGAGAGGAGATTAGGATGGCTTGTTGGCTTTTGGATCAACACAAAGTTTGTGATTGGGGATATCCACTTGTAATGGAACTGCAACCCATCACTGTATTTGTGGACTTCCGTCAGTATACAGCTTCCTCCCAGTCGTGAACATAGATATCAGATTTTCCAGACACCCACATACAAAGCTAGCCGATATAGCTTGTACAAGTTTTGGAACCTTCTCCTATATTGAACAGTTTCACACTCAGTTTATACACACATGAGCACATCCCCCCCCCTGATCAAATTACCCAATCAGGTCAGGGGTTGCCTGATTACATTATCATATGCAGATGAAATTGTATACAGAAATATAATTAACATATCTAAAGAACAACCAACACAAACAGTATACTATTTCCACTCAGCAACTAACAGATGACAATGATTCAATCAACCTGAGCCAATTAACTAGCAGATGGCCATCCTCGAGCTCCTGAAATACAATACACATTATCATATTTCAGTGTCCATTAAGTATCTGTTTTTCACTCCCAGTGATGGTGAGTACCGTCACACCACTGATATTGATGACATGCAATGCTGAATAGAGTACAGGCTTACGAGATCTCTGTAATTCGGGATCCCCTCTGTGGGGTAAGCGGCCAACTTGTCTTTAAGGAGAACCTTTGAGCACTCTGCACCTTTGGAAAGTGATTGCACATCAAGCACCTTGTTTCACCATTTATCTATAATGGACTATTATTGCACTTTACAATTTTTTGAAAATGGACCCTTGTATGTGAAATATTTTTATACATTTTTTTTAGTTCTGTGTTATTTGCACTAGATTGTCACAGTTTTTCATTCATGTGATATGTTTATACAATGTGATTCTTTACACATGTTAATTTACCACTTAGAGGGACAGCGCACTATTGTTTGTATAAGACATGACTGTTTATGGACCCTGTTTCTTCCTGCTGCCTGGATGTTAATATGCTGCCTGTACTGAACATGGCTTTTTTTAGACCCTATTCCTGCCTGCTGCCTCGATGGTTTATTTGGCTGTTGCTGACCACATCTCTCAAAAGTCACTCACTAATAAATAGCAGGTGAGTCAGCATTCCACTGGCCAAAGTCTCTGGCTGGCTGACCACGTCTTTGCCTGCTTCCTGGACCAATGCTCTCCTCTGGGGACAACTGCACCACTAAAGCCACAAGTAATCTTTTGTTTACCCTTTGTTTAGCCTCCTATACCTTCTGGCCAGTAAACATAGGATTGTGCTATGGGGGCAACCATATATCAGTTGGATAGGCTTGCTTGGCTTTTAGGAACAGGAAATTCTGTAGGTGCAGCTACACTATGCTTTATTCACTGACCTATCTTACAAAGGACCCCATTACAGTACACTGTTTTCTATACATTGTTGGTTGATTTTTGTGTTACACAGGTTATAATGTTGGGTACAAGAGTTGGGCTGAACACAACCTGGTTTGGTTCATGCCTAAACTCTCGAACATCACAAAAGTTTAGACCCAAACCCTGAACCCTATTAAAGTCTATGGGACCCAAACTTGAAAAATTAAAATCCCCATTTTGAAGGCTTATATGCAAGTTATTGACTTACAAAGGGTATGGGGGCCCGGTTACTGCCCTGGGGGACATGTATCAATGCAAAACTTTTTTTTTAAAGAGATCCTTTTTGCAGGAGCAGTAATTTTAATAAAGCTTAAAGTAAAACAATAAAAATGAAAAATTCCTTTAAAAATGGGGGTCCTCTTAGTCTGTGCGTGAAGTGGCACATCTGTACTGTGTATAGGGCACCAACATTTAAAAAAAAAAACAGTGTGGGGTCCCTGCAAAATCCATACTAGTCCCTTATCCGAGCATGCAGCCCGGCAGGTCAGGAAAGGGGGGGCACCCCCCTCCTGAACCATACCAGTCCACATGCCCTCAACATGGGGGTTGCTTTGGGTTGGGGGGCTCCCTCCAACCCAAAGCACCTCGTCTCCATGTTGACAAGGGCCTATTTTCGACATCCCTGGGCTGTGGTTGTGGAGGTCTGCAGGCAGGGGACTTATTGGGATCTGGAAGCCCCCTTTAACAAGGGGGTCTCCAGATCCCAGCCCCCTCCTTATGTGAATAAATATGGGGTACATTGTACTCCTACCTATTCACCCAAAAAAAGACAGGAGGCAGTTTTTGACAATTTCCTTTATTAAAAAAATAAAAAAAAACAATGTCCCCCGATGAAGATCCCTTATTAATCACAATGCCCCCCACACCTTCAGACCCGAAAAAGGAAAAATAAATTCTCTGCCCGTGACAAAGGCTAACTGCCAAATGCCTGCTCTGCTTTTTGACAAATCCTAAATCGGTAAGGGGGGCATCTGGTGACTAGGGATGATCGAACGGTTCGGGTCGACCATCGGTTCGGCCCGAACATTGGGTGTTCGAGGTTCGGCCGAATTTAGAACTTTTTGCCCAAAAAAGTTCGGAATTCGGCAACCAGAACCGACCAAAATGCAATGCTTCAGGAAATGGGCTTTAAAAGCCCGTGATTGGACCAGAACCATTAGCAAAAGCCAATTGAGGGGGCAGGAGAATGCTAGGAATGTGATTGGAGTGACTAGGGGGTCCCTAGACCAATCATTAGTGAATACGCCCCCCAGTATATAAGATCGCCCCCGCCATATTCCTAGCATTGTTATACTGGACATGGAAGAGAGTGGAAGCAGTTCTGCTAATTTTACTTTAAAAGTGTCATTTAGCTATTTATTAGTGTGAGGAAAGGGATATCTAGTGTAGTTAGAGTGCTCCTTTACACTTAAGTTAGCTTCAAAAAATTAGTTTCTGTAGGGAAAGTGTTAAGTGTAAGGGGACCGTAGTGTAGTGTAGGGTTAACTGGCAGTGACTGCTATGGCAGGGTGACAAAACCCTTCCATAGCAGGGTGACCGCTATAGAGAAATGATCATTTCTCTGAATTGCTTCGGCACACCCATATGGCTTCTCACCAGCCAAGCGTTTTTCATGCTGCAGGGGCTGCCACTGCCAGTGCTTTTTTGAGGACATGTTCGATGTCAGACATGACATCTGAACATGTGTATAGGGGGTATATATACACATATATGTCTGTATATATACCCCTAGACATATATAGGTGTGATAGTAGCCGAAATAAATGCTTGCGCTAATGAAATCATTTACAGTAATATATTTCTGCTACTATCACACCTATATATGGCTAGGTGTCTATATACATATAATTATGTGTGTATATATACCACTATACACAAGTTCAGATGTTTTGCCTGCCTCAAAAGAACCCAAAAAAATGCCAAAAAAAACGCTAGCGTCAAAAAGAAAATGCCCAGGTGTGTTTTTGCTGGCATTTTTTGGGGGGTTTTGGAGGCAGGCAAAACATCAGAACTTGTGCACAGTACCACTATACACAAGTTCAGATGTTTTTCCTGACTGCAAAGAACCCAAAAAAATGCCTTCTTTTAAACTGGCAAGGTGTGGAAACCGAGAAGCCATATTGGTGATCTGAAAGTTTTCTAATACAAACGATCTTTTTCTTTATGGTTCTGGACATGCTACAGAGCTGAAACTTCACATGTACACTTTTTAGACCCCCCAGATCTGAAATCCAAAGTAAAAATCAAAAAATCTCTCTTTTTTTTAAACTTTTTCAATAATTGGCTTTTTTTTATCAAAAATTACAATTTTTAAGAACTTTTTTTGTGTGATTTTGTGTCTGGGTGGTCTAAAAGGTGTACCTGTGAAGTTTCAGCTCTGTAGCATGTCCAGAACCAGAAAAAAAAGGATTGTATGTATTAGAAAACTTTCAGCTCAGGGGGTTAGCTTCTCTCCTCGGTTTTCACACCTTGCCGGTTTAAAAGCAGGCATTTTTTTGGGTTCTTTGCAGTCAGGAAAAACATCTGAACTTGTGTATAGTGGTACTGTGCACAAGTTCTGATGTTTTGCCTGCCTCCAAAAACTCCCAAAAAAAGCCAGCAAAAACACACCTGGGCATTTTTTTTTTGACGCTAGCGTTTTTTTTGGCATTTTTGGGGGTTCTTTTGAGGCAGGCAAAACATCTGAACTTGTGTATAGTGGTATATATACACACATAATTATATGTATATAGACACCTAGCCATATATAGGTGTGATAGTAGCAGAAATATATTACTGTAAATGATTTCATTAGCGCAAGCATATATTTCTGCTACTATCACACCTATATATGTCTAGGTGTGTATATAAATATATGTATGTGTGTATATACACCACTATACACAAGTTCAGATGTTTTGCCTGCCTCAAAAGAACCCCAAAAAATGCCAAAAAAAACGCTAGCGTCAAAAAAAAATGCCCAGGTGTGTTTTTGCTGGCATTTTTTGGGGGTTTTTGGAGGCAGGCAAAACATCAGAACTTGTGCACAGTACCACTATACACAAGTTCAGATGTTTTTCCCGACTGCAAAGAACCCAAAAAAATGCCTGCTATTAAACCGGCAAGGTGTTACAGCAGCGAAGCTAACCTCCTGTGCTGAAAGTTTTCTAATACAAACAATCTTTTTTTTATGGTTCTGGATATGCTACAGAGCTGAAACTTCACATGTACACTTTTTAGACACCCCAGATCTGAAATCCAAAGTAAAAATCAAAAAATCTCTTTTTTTTTTTTTTACATTTTTTCAATAATTGTTTTTTTATCAAAAATGACAATTTTTAAGAACTTTTTTTGTGTGATTTTGTGTCCGGGGGGTCTAAAAGGTGTACCTGTGAAGTTTCAGCTCTGTACCATGTCCAGAACCAGAAAAAAGATCATATAGGTGTTAAAGGAGGGTCCCACATCCCTGTTCTACTGAAAAATTATCTTTTTTTTTTTTCATGGTTCTGGACATGCTACAGAGCTGAAACTTCACATGTACACTTTTTAGACCCCCCAGATACTATACTAAATCCAAAGTCAAAATCAAAAAATCTCTCTTTTTTTTTTCAATAATTGGCTTTTTTATCAAAAATGACAATTTTTAAGAACTTTTTTTGTGTGATTAATAGTTAATGGGGCATAACCCAGAACCCTAGGGACTTTTTAGGTACATTTCGGGTGTTTCGGGTGTTCTGGTCGAACCGAACTTTTCAAAAGTTCGATCATCCCTACTGGTGACGTCACTTGGTGGTACCACCCCCTTGTGACATCACTGACCAGTATTTCTTTGGGTGTTTCCATTGTCTTTGTGCTCCAGGGCCTCCAAAAATGTAATAGGTTAGAAAATTAGATGTGTGATTTATGCCCCTAAAATTTCTGAAGGTGCTCCATGGATGTTGGGCCTCTCTATGTAGCTAGGCTGTGAAAAAATCTCACATATGTGATATCCCCTTACTAAGGAGGATTAGCAGAATGTGTTTTGGGGTGTAATTGTAAGTATGCCTATGCCATGTGTGAGAGAACTTTTTAATATGACAATTTTATGAACAAAATTAAAATTAATTTAATTTCTTCCTTTTCAAAAGAATTGGGGGGAAAAAATTACAACTTCAAAAAACTCCCCATGCATTTTAATAAATACTTTGGACTGTCTACTTCACAATTTGGGGGGTATGTCTACTGTCCTCACACTTTAGGGCCTCAAGAAATGAGATAAGCAGTCAGAACATCAGGATTGATCAATTTTCAATGATACATACCACAGCTTATGGACACTATAACTTTCACACACTAAATAATACACACATATTTGGGTTATTTTTACCAAAGAAATGTGGCAGTATAAACTTTGGCCTAAAGAAAAATGTCTTATTTGCAAATTTTTATAATAGAAGCTTGTAGGTTTTTTTTTCAAAATGTTCAGTATAAAAAATTAGTGGTGATTAAATACCATCAAAAGAAAGCTCTATCTGTCTGAAAAAAAAAAAACAATACAAATTTTGTTTGGTTACAGTGTTGCATGAGTAATTGTCATTCAAAATGTGAGAGCACTAAAAAGCTGAAAAGTGGCCTAGGTAGGAAGGGGGTAAAAGTGTCCAGTATTGAGGTGGTTACAGATAAAAGGTTTTGCACTACAGAGTCTTTTTATCTTTTGCTTTCCACTAGTGCTTGTCTGAGGGTTAATTCAAATTTGAAATAAAATATCCTGTTGATGGTGGAGGATAGCTGATCCTGTGGAGTAGTGTGGTTCTGAGCTAGATACGATTTGTTTGGTCATTACCTCTGGTAAGTTTGAGTGCAAGGTGGTGGAGTCACAGAGATGTGAGCACTTTGAATCAAGATTGAGTTTTACAGATTTTTGCACCACTGGACAATTTCTATATGCGCTGGACACTTTAACGTGTTAGAAATTTGATAAATTTGATAAACAACATAAGTGTTGTCATATGAATTTGTCATTTAATGTTTATATGTTTTAATTTAGGTATGTCACATACGTATATGAATTAAGTATATGTTTTTATTTATTTTATTATTTAATGCATTTATTTGTTTATTTACATTACATATGTATTGAAATAGAGATATTGATTTCTGGCCACATCCTGCAACCCGATGTGCCTATACATAGCTTGCCTTATTCATTCCTTTGGCTTGGCCTATATTCTTCTGGATGCCTGCGGCCATCATGAATACAGCCACAGCTAATAGAACACATAGTAAAAGCAGCATGGATATAAAATAGAGGCAGGGCACGGCCATGTTTTTATCATGTAAACTTGGGTTGGGCCACTCTGTGCATATCTCTGAAACATGGGTCAGGGAAAGAATTATTCTATATGATTCTCACTGGGGATAGGGGGAGGGGGGGCAGTAAACATTTTAGTGAATGTTATGCTTTAAAATGAATATGTTTGAAAGCAGCTTGAGCATTTGAAATAAGAGTTATAAGTATTATTCTACTTCCTCCTCTCCTCTTCCTTTCTCTGTTGGGGTCCCCCAAGGTTTTGTTCTTGGACCACTCCTATTTTCAATCTACACCTCCTCTCTGGGTCAGCTGATGGCCTCCCATGGCTTCCAATATCATCTCTACACTGACAACACCTAAATATATTTCTCTACCCCTCAGTGCACTCCCTCAGTCTCCTCACATATCACTAATTTACTAGCAGATATATCAGTCTGGATGTCACACTGCTTCCTTAACCGCTTGCCGACCGCCGCACGACTATTTACTGCGGCGGTCAGCCCCTCACAGGCATTGCGACATAGTACTATGTCGCTAGCCTGTGAGGGTCTAGGGAGCGAGCGAGCGTGCGCCCCCGGAGGCGCGCTCCCGCGTGGTCACGGACCCCCCCCCCTGTGCGTGTGACCGGCGGACCCGATGTCCGCCGGTCACTCGGCGATCTTCGGTGCAGAGGGAGAAAGTCAGGCGGCTGATGTAAACAAGCCGCCTGTCATTCTCCCCTGTATAGAAACAGTGATCATACGGTTCTACTATGTAGGACCGTTGATCACTGTTCCTACACCTCAAGCCACAGCCAATCACAGTTAGAATAACGCCCCTAGGGACACACACCACCCCTCCCTCTCAAAAAAAGTTAACCCCTTCACTGCCAGTGTAATTTTACAGTAACAGTGCATATGTATAGCACTGATTACTGTAGAAATGTCACTGGTAACCTCAAAAGTGTCAAAAATGTCAGTCAAGGGTCCGATCTGTCCGCCGCAATGTCGCAGTACCACAAAAAAAATCGCAGATCGCCGCCATTACGCGTTAAAAAAAAAAACAACAAAAATGACAAAAATCTTTCCCTTTGTTAGTAAACACGATAACTTTTGCACAAACCAATCAAAACACGCTTTTTGCGATTTTTTTTACCAAACGTATGTAGCATAAAACAAATTGGCCGAAAATGTTAAAAAATTTTGATTTTTACATTTTTTTGGGGGGGAATTTCATATAAAAAAATGTGAAAAATATTGTTATTTTTGAAAAATTTACGCTCTTTTTTTGTTTATAGCGCATGATCAAAAAATCGCACAGGTGATCAAATACCACCAAAAGAAAGTTCTGTTTGTGGGAAAAAAAGGACGTCAAATTAGTTTAGGTACAACGTAGCACGACCGCGCAATTGTCCGTTAAAGTCACGCAGTGCCGAATCACAAAAAAAAACCCTGGTCGGAATGGGGGTAAAATCTTCCGGGGCTTAAGTGGTTAAACTAAATCTATCCAAAACCGAACGGAATAATTTTTATTCATTTCACTACGTGCCCCTTCCCCTGATCTCTCTGTCAAAATCAATGGCATAACTATCACCCCATCCCCGCATGCCAAGGTCCGAGGTGTAGTCCTAGACTCTGAACTCTTCTTTAAGCCCCACGTCCAATCACTATCCAAATCTTGCTACCTCAACCTCTGCAACATCTCCAATATACCCCCCTTTCCTAACCAATGACACAACAAAACTCTTAACTCACTCCCTTATCATCTCTCTCCTCGACTACTGCAACTCCCTTCTCATTGGCTTACCTTTACATCCCCCCTTTACATTTATATCCCCCTTCAATCCATTATGAATGCTGTTGCCAGACTCATCAACCTTGCTTAGTGTCTGCTACTCCTCTCTGTCGATCCCTCCACTGGCTTCTGCACACCCAACAAATTCAATTCAAAATACTAACTACAACTTACAAAACCATCCACAACTTATCCCCCAGCTACATCACTAGCCTAGTCTCAAAATACCAACCTAATCATTCTCTTTGTTCCTCTCAAGACCTCCTTCTCTCTAGCTCCCTCATCAGCTCCTCCCATGCTCGCCTCCAGGACTTTTCCAGTGCCTCTCCAATCCTTTGGAACTTCTTACCCCTATCTGTCTGACTATTTCCTACTCTATTAGCTTTTAGATGTTCCCTGAAAACCTTCCTCCTCAAAAAAGCCTATCCTACCCACACCTAACAACTGTATTTTAATTTTCTCCATCAGCTCATCTCCCACAGTTTTGACCTCCCTTCTAGATTGTAAGCTCTAACAAGCAGGGCCTTCTGATTCCTCCTGTATTGAATTCTATAGTAACTATATTGTCTGCCCTCATGTTGAAAAGTGCTGCACAAACTGTTGCCACTATATAAATCCTGTATAATAATAATAATATTTTCTTTGTATTGATTTACTCAGCAAATAAAGTATAGAAAAAAAAACTGTGTTACATTATAAAACAATCTAATCTTAATTGTAAATACAGTTATTTGTCCTATAAATGTAATGACAAAACAGATTATTATTAAAATAATAAAATAAGTATACAGCGTTGTAAGATGTTAACATTTATTTTATGTACTTATATTGCGCTGTCAATTTACATACACATCAGTCAGTCACATTCATATTGTAGGGCCGATTTAGACCGGACCCAATTAACCTACCAGCATGTCTTTGGAGTGTGGGAGGAAACCCATACCGGCACAGGGAGAACAGGCAGACTTCAGGCAGGTAGTGTCGTAGTTGGGATTTGAACCAGCAACCCTTTTGCTGCTAGATGAAAGTGCTAACCACTACACCAATAACACATTTCTAAGCCTAAATCGTACAAGAAAATATGTATTATAAGACATTGTAAGAATTATTTTTGATAAAACCCTTTTTTGCCTGCTCCTTATAGATTATAAAGATATTTTTTAGAATATTGGTCTATTAAAACCATGTGGATGTATGCTCAATGTAAGTGAATTTGCATGTACAACAAGAGTATAAAAATGATCATAACATTTACTTTCACTAAATCAAAGTAAGACATTCATACTATATCTTCAAACATCAAACCCTTGTGAGTAATATTATGGCCTTGGCTATCCAGGCCCACTAGATTGCATCTACTGCATTATATTTCATGCGTAGCTCAGGGCATGAAATTTAGACTGTGCGGATTTCCTCTAAGACTGCCTGCTGGATATCACAGGTAGAGCAATATTTATCAATGTCAGCTGTAGAGTAGGCATTATTCACCATAGTGTCCCCATATTTTAATGCCTACTGCGGAAAGGACACTAAAACTTTTGCAGATCAGATTTATCTTAGAGTCCAAATTACCATAACTCATCACTTTTGAAACAGCAGAAGAACAGAAGAAGCAAAATACTCTAATAACTAACAATCAGAAAAAAGTACCGTAATTGTCTTTTTGGGGTGACCTCAAGATATCATCCTTTCTATTTTGAGATACTATTTGTAGTGATTACATTTTTTCCCTACATTGCAGCAATAAATATCAGCATTGTATCTAGACAAACCTAAATTATGTATTTAATTCTTAGTAATTCTTGGTTCTGTTTGTCTAAATATAATCCAGTTTAGAGCTCTTGGCCATACAAAAAGTTCACCTTAGTTTAGCTTGGCTGACTTGTTTCTTATGGCATCTATGGGCTGGTATTGATCCAAGTAACTTGTCAAAGATGCTAGTGACACATTTAATTAGATGTATGTTATGTCTCATTAAACAAATTAACTTTGGTAGCCCTTTGTTTTAGCACTTGAAGGCATAAGCAGATATATTAGTCTTACATATTTTTATCATTATCTTAATCAAGTAAACGATAAATCATATGTTTCTACTGATAGAACATTGCTGCACTTATTTTGTATGAATAAAGCTAATGAAGCTAATAGTGAAGCAAAATGCAAAAATCCATTGAAACTCAGAGGAATTTATCTTCCGCTAATGTGAATACACTAAGCTAGATTCTATTGGTTCCTGTGGGTTAGTGTATTGCATGGTGTTAATAAATAGGCAGATAATGTTCATTAGCAATATGTATGTTCATTTACTGAGTACTATGATGCAATGTTGAGTACCCAATCATGTGCAAGTTAATTAAAGAAAACATGATTTTTGCTTGCACGTGATTGGATGATCAGAATAAACATTGTGTTACCTTATTACCTAACCTAAGTGAACATTGACTTACTAAAGTAAAAGGTTTTTACTCTTTTAGTGCATCAGCCCTTCTGAATTGTCATTTCTCCTTGGCACTGAATACAATTGAAGTACCATAACAACATTGTGGAAAGAAAATGTGAAATTAATTGTTACAATAAGAGGTCTATTTAAAAAAAAAAAAAAAAAGATGCATAGCCAGTTGTCTAGGGAATTTTCATGTACATTCATTCTTTGTGAACTGGGCAAGAATAAATCATTTTATTTTGGCTGTTTTTTCTTTTTAAATATTCCTTTATATTGCCATTAGTAAACTACCACAATATGGCCATAGATGGAGCTGAGTAGAATGAAAATACATACTGTATGTCTTTGTAACAAGAGTTACAATGTAATAATTCTAGAGAACATTAAAGGGAATCAGCAAATAAATATATCCACTGGTTATATTTAAAGTGTTACTAGAGGCAAACTCTTTTTTCATTTTAGATAGAGTAAGGATATACCCTTGTGATTTTTTTCTGAAACAGGAAGTAAGAGGAAACCCCCTCCCCAGTTTACCAGAACTAATGTGCCCATTGGACAATCTCCCCTCTATTACTTTTTTTGGGGGTAACCCACAATTTGGGATTCTCTTTCACTTTTACTTTCAATGATAATGGTAAATAGGACAAAAAGAGAAGGTGAATCTCTCTAACTCAGGCAGAGGTAGCAATGAAAAACGGTGTTCCAATCCTCCACGCTATCCAGAATTAAAAAAAAAGTTTGTCTTTAGTTATACTATAATTGCTACATCACGATAATGTTCTCTAGAATTGTTACATTTTATCTCTTGATACAAAACGTACGTATTTCCCATGCTTCTCAACACCATCTAGTACCCATAATGGTATACTTTACTTCTGCCCATAATACATCATGATCATTTGAATGTTTGGAAGAGATAAAAGCCAAAAGAGCATTTGTTTTTACCCAATTTGCACAGAAAAACTGTACATGCAAATTTGCTGGACAAATAGTTATGCAATTTTTTGTAGAAATAGACCCCTAAGTGAAACTGATTAAAAATTGAGTAGCAACAGTTGAGCATTGTGAAAGGTGATCTTGAAAGTTGTCGTGAATATATTGTTACAATTTGTACTTTTTTGTGATTTTTTTATGTGTATACTTGTATGTAAAGCCCATATACTGAATACATTTCCGGTTATTTCTTTGTAGTCTATCACTCAATATTCACTTGTGTTCTTTATTAACTGGCAATAGACCTGTTGTAGAAAATAAATTACATTAATAGGAAAGATATCTTAGGTTATAAAATCTTCATTTTATTGAACTTGACTAAGTATCTGAAGCCTAAACTGAATTTCTAAGAATATAAATGACAGATATCATGTAAAAAAGCCTTCATTTTGTGCTTTGCAGTCATTTAATAAATTATACTGTAGCTTTGGAGCACCTTGGGTGCTAACATATAAGCCCATATAGATATGTTACTGCTCCAGAAATTTGAAAGGGGAATAAGAGACATTTTTTCAATCTCTTATTGATGTGCTGGGGTATTGGGATTTTTATTAAGGGCAAATGAAAAAGAAGATGCATTGTATAGTTAACAAGAAATGTCAGTCAGCACCTTTAATAATCTGTTAATATGAAATAATTAAATACTATTACCAATTATATATGACATGTTACTACACTGTATCCTTTAGGGCTCTGGGCTGAATTTTGTACATAAGACATTTTAAAACGTCCAAAAGATTCTTCTAAGATGGTGTCCAACATTGCTCCGGAGACAAATGACCAATTTTATAAAAATCTGATTCTTCTCGCTGTGGTTAATCAATTACAATCTCATTACTGATGCAGTGGCTCGAGGAGAGATGAAATCTCTTCTAATTTAGATGAGGCTTTCCATTGCAATCAGTTTGGATTCTGGTGGAGGCGTTGCCAAGGATACAAATCCGAGAGAAATAGGGACATTGGGGGCAGATCAGCTTTCTGAATTTGGAGGCTTTAATGTGGTTAGACAACTAGTGAAATTATATGATAAAGGTTTGTCACACACTTGCAGCAGAGATTAGTATATGTGAAGCGGTGTGCGTGCTTGTACTATGATGCTGAAAATCAAGGAATCTGCTTGCCTAACGTGATCACTGCTAACAATGTGAAAATGAAAAGAAATTAAGAAGTATGGTGTATGTGCCTCAGTCACAGCTCGACTGCAGGGCTAAAGTGTTCTCTATAGGAAACATGTTAGCCTGATAAGATAATGACACCAAATCCAGCAAGCATATTTTATCTCAATTTTTCACAGCACATGAAAAATGAAAGACTAGGCATCAATTTGTGTTTTACATGATAAAAAAACAAGTGTAGCTATGATTTATTGCTGAATTGTTTAAAGAAATTAGGTATAGTATTTTGCATGTGCGTGCTGCTGCATTGCTGAAGCACTATGAGGACAAGCAGGAGTTACTGAGGACTATGCTGACTCAGCTGTTTCGCATGTTATGGATTGTACACTAATGCAGTGGAGTACATTTACTGCAGCTGCCTGTACTATTTTCAAGTTTTCAATTTCAACTATATCTTATTGATTTTATTAGTGGTGACAAGATGCTAGGTAAAAAATACATTAAATGGCTCAAGACACATTAAAATAAGCCAGGTACACACACTCCTGTCCCCGAAGTTTGACACCAGTTCCAACAAAGCCTGTAAACGATGGGAAGAAGACCTATCCTTACACCTCTCACACACAGACTGGGAACATATCTTCTTGCATATACACAAGGGCTCCCTTAATGTATCAGTCCAGGAAAATGGTATGAAAATATATACAAAATGGTACATGACCCCAGATAAGCTACATAAAATTAATGCAAGTAATTCCCCTCTCTGCTGGAGATGTGGTAGAGAGAAAGGCACATTATTACATATCTGGTGGGAGTGTCACCTTATTCAGCCGTTTTGGAGAAAAGTACATGGCCTTGTTTCTAGTATCACTCCCTACACGCCTGATTACTTTCCTGCACAGTACCTTCTCCATCACACCTCCTTCCACAATCAGCTTATATGAAATCACTCACATTACATCTCATTAATGCCGCCAAAATGTGCGCCCCCTGTCATTGGATGTCGACAACCCCGCCCTCTATAAGGGAATGGCTTTCTCGCATCACCAAAGTGGCCGAGATGGAAGACTTAATTCACCAAGCGAGAGAATCCCCTGGAAAATATTACACTATATGGGCTCCATAGGTTGAATTCACAAACTCTGACGAATACCAGAACTACCTAACCCCTTCCTCTGCACTAACAGTAGCAAACTAAAAACTACATTCTTAATGTCCGTTTTGTAATCTCTCATCCTTGTCCCTGTATGCCCATCATCACAACATATTAAGTACTATATATCCCTGAATTGCTTCCCCACCATTCCCCGTCTCCATTCCCTACCTATATCCCCTTCCTCCCCCTTTCCCCTACTACCTGATACACCCAACTGCTGATTTACCTTAAATTGTTGACCCTCGACCACTCTGCTCCCCCTACTATCTGATTTTCTCTACCGACAAAGAGAGGGCCTCCCCCTCCACCCATTCCTAAATGAATACCATTAAGAAGACCTATCCCCACTCTGGGGACCTCTTCCGTGGTCCGGGCACAGCATGATCCCCTAGGGGGTCTCTGGAACATGGGGGGAATCCTTCTGAGTATTGAATATCCACTTTAACCCTCTTCATGATCACGCTGGGTCTCTCCCACAAGCGTTAACCCCCTATATATTAAAACTCAAGGCTTTATTGAATTGTATTCAATATGCTACTATCTATGGTTATGTTACATGTCTACTGGTTATAAAATTATCCTGCATTGTATGACCATTGTATACCAGTTGTTATTCACTTGTTTGTTTTTTTTCAAAAAAATGTAATAAAATGTTTTGAAAGAAAATAAGCCAGGTTTCACAGTACTGGGCTTAAAGCGGAGTTCCACCCGAAATTTATACTTACCTCCATCTTCTCGCTCCCGGTCACCTGAAAAACAAATGGATAATCGCAATTTTTTTTTTTTTTCACTTACCTTTTAGAGAAAATATACTCACCTTACTTCCTTCTTCCTCCCCTCGGCGGCCACGGCGATTCGTCACTTCCTGGCTTTTGCAATGATTCCTGGGAGCTGAACGTCATCGCTCCCAGGAATCATTGCGCCTGCACCGGCCCCGACGTCAGTTCCGGGGCGCGCGCGTCATTCCCTTCTAAACAGCTTCTGGGCATGCCCAGAAGCTGTGGAGGGATGACGCGCGCGACCCGGAAGTGACGTCGGGGCCGGTGCAGTGCATCGTGGGACCGAAGAAGGAGGAAGAGGACCGAAGAGGACGCGGAAGACGATCGCGCTGGCTTCAAGCTGCCCACACCCGAGATGGCAGCGCTGGAGAAGACAATTTCAAGGTAAGTATTTCTCCTGAAAGGTAAGTGCAACCCGGGACAGATCAGAGGCTAGCCATTGTGGAATGTGCTAGCCCTGACTGTCCCGGGGGTATTTTTATAAAAAAATGTATAACTAGGGTGGAACTCCGCTTTAAAGTTTACCCAAGCAAAATACACAAATTTATGTAACTCTATTAATGTATACATCCTTATATGTATTTTTACATTCATGCAGTTTGACATCAGCCTCTTGCTAGCTGATGGGGAGGAAGAAGAAGCCCCAAGAGCCAGTAGGCTGTGTTGCAGTGCAAGGAGCATGCTGATAGTAGGAGGGAACAGAGTGAATGAGAGAGGGGCTGTGTGATCACAGGTTGGTTGTGGGGAGGGGACCTGTAAGTGTTGTGTGGCAAAGCTGCGTGTAGGGTCCCTACCTTGGACTGGCTACATTTAATATAAGGCTCTATTTTTGTCAGCTGAGATAAAAATAATTTTGTATGTCTATTCAGGCTTTCCCTAAACCTAGTGGTTGGTGGCTTCTGTATGCTGCTTTAAAAATGTTCCAGCAATAGTGTGGAAGGGTCATTCGCTAGAGGTATGAATAGTTATCTGTCCCTAGCTAATCTCTGGGATGCTGACCCAGAGGGTGTGACTGGGGAGAATAAATAAATATTAAAAAAATATTTGTCAGAATCTGATAAGTTTTGATCTTGCCAGGGTCTTTTCCCCCAGAAGAATGTGTGGGTGTGTTTCAGAGAAGCCACTGCTACTAGGTCTCTGGGCTGAGGGCCTGAAGAAAACTTGCCTTTGGAAGCTCAGCCAGAGAGGTGGGGGCCCATTGGCCTGTAACTCCAGGTATGGAAGTACTTCTCAGAG
Organism: Pelophylax lessonae; assembly: GCF_965119305.1. Classification (NCBI taxonomy): domain Eukaryota; kingdom Metazoa; phylum Chordata; class Amphibia; order Anura; family Ranidae; genus Pelophylax; species Pelophylax lessonae. The sequence goes on along the minus strand of NC_138768.1, from coordinate 290,786,754 downwards.
GGGAAATGCCAGAGGTGGCCGCCTTAAGGACTGTGACTGCTGTCATATGGTCTCAAGTTTACTGGCTGTCTTCTGGAACAAAGATATTCAGAAAGCTGTCTTCTAATATTTATGAATGCCTTGTGTATCCTGCACCCTAAACCCTCCTCCCTTTTCAAAGCTTGCAATATATGTAAAATGACCCCTAGTATGAGCCTGAATGTGTCTATGTGCTTCTGGGAATGGAGACAAGGCAGACAGCCTCTGAACAAATAAGGGGGACCCAGTTTAAATCCAGAGACCCCTTTGGGGTCATCATTACATGTATAAACATAAGAACTGGATGGACAAAAAGTGAAAATTCATTGACAGGTAAAGTACCTCCCATATAAGTATTTTATCTGTGTATTTAACTGTTTGCTTGGAGTGCAGATTTAAAGAATGTACACTGCTCAAAAAAATGAAAGGAACACTTTGAAAACACAGTGTGGAACACAGAGCCTCTGAGGAAGAGGCGAAGCCTCAAAACGCATTAGCCATCATTACAACTAAAGACTGTGGACTTTACTACTATGGACCCGGTCATTTGAATTTGATACGCTGGTTCACATAATTTGTTTGTGAGTAGATACTCTTTTAATTTCAATTTATTAAAGCCTTACTGAGGATAATGCGCTAGGCTGGTGTGCCCCTTTTTTGTTTGCAGTACTATGTCGACCACCCTGGTCGTAGAGGGCAGCAAGGCCTAGCCATTGGGGATGCCAAGTATGAGTCCCGTGACAGGAGTGTTCTGGGAGCCTTGTTTCTGAGCGCAGGAGTAAGATGCAAAGCATCGCAATTTTCCTTTTGGAGTACTCCTAGAGTAACTGCCTGTCTCCTGGAATCTCCTCCAGAGATTGTACTGGGAGACACAGCAAACTTCTGGCAATGGCACGTATTGATGTGCCATCCTGGAGGAGTTGGACTGCCTGTGCAACCTCTTTAGGGTCTAGGTATCACCTTGTGCTATCAGTAGTGACACTGACTCTAGCCAAATACAAAACTAGTGAAAAACAGAAAAAATGATTAAGGAAAAATAATTTCAGTGGCCTCCACCTTTAAAACCATTCCTGTTTTGGGGGTTGTCTCATTATTGCCCAACTAGTGCACCTGTTGTTAATTTCATTAACACCAAAGCAGCTGAAACTGATTAACAACCCCCTCTGCTACTTAACTGACCAGGTCAATATCCCAGGAGTTTAAATGACTTGATGCTGTGCTCTGATTAAAAAGTGTTCCTTTCATTTTTTTGAGCAATGTATAATTGCAATGGGTTTGTTATAAGGATTGTAGCTTAAGTTTCTGGGTAAGAATAATTTGCACATTGTTTTAGATGCCAAATCTTTTATCACATGTATTTTTTAAGAGAGAGTATCCATCTCTGACCAATTTTCTGTGTTAGTATTTACCATTGTGGTAGTTTAGACTAGAATGGAGTTGATTTATAAGGCAGTAAAGACTGTTCACTTTGCACATTTCCCTTGCACATGATTTCAAGTGAACACCAATGTATTTTATTTACTAACATCTGCAAAGTGAAGGTTATTGGGTATTGCAGCAGTCTTTATAAAGAGGCCTGGGACATAAAACCCTGCATACATATTCCTCTTTCAAATTGGAAAAGGCCATGGTAATCAAAACAGACATGGAAATCAACCCATATTTCCCCATTTAACCATAGATGGACAAATGCCCAATCTTGACAGACAAACATTCAATTGGGACTGCAAAAGTGAGTCAGTTCTAAGAACAGTGGAGCTAAACAGTATTTATAATCTAGAGAAAGTTGTTACTTTAAGCAATTAAAAAATAAGTAACAAGGTTTCTTTGGGAAGGTTTCTATGGTTGCTTTTTTGAAAGTGATCATAGACAAGAGATAATAATTGCCCAGTACAGTCAAATGTAATCCGCTTTGTGTGCACTAGCTAAAAAAAACACATAGGATGTGCTGACTGTTTAATGCTTGCTATTGATTTCTCTTGTCTGATAAGCCAGTTATGCAATAGTTTGGGCATGTTTCCCCTTCCATCTCCTTCCATTTCCATAGGCATACATATAGACATGGTTGCAAATACCTAGAAGTTTAGCTACATTCTAATGCATATGGCCACTTTTTCTTTTATCCTTGATGCTGTTTTTTATATCACATGGTCCTCAATACCAGGAATAACACTGATGGAACGTACTAGAGACAAGCAAATAATCAATATTTTTAAACTTTTTTCTCCTTTGTTATTTACTTTAAACACTAAGCAATGCCTGCCTACAGCACAAATCTTTGACTCAAAAAAAGTGAATTTACTGACCAGGGACTTACCAAGAAAATAGATAAGGGGAAATTTCAAAACACCTTTAAACCTTTTTTCAAATCTCTCAGCAGCCCAAGGGACTTTTCATGAAATTTATGGCTTTCCTTTTGACGTCAATGGATGTACCTGTAGCATCTAAGTGATTTGAGACAAATTGCTTCTTTATCTCCTTTCATCTGAAGCTACCCATTAGAAAGTGCAGATTGTTATAAAAAATGATGCCCTTTTCTGAATGCATATGTTGCTGTGTTTTTGGCAATAAAAAATAATAGCACTTCGGATATTGGTATATATACAAAAATCTATCTATCTATCTATCTATCTATCTATCTATCTATCTATCTATCTATCTATCTATCTATCTATCTATCTATCTATCTATCTATCTATCTATCTATCTATCTATCTATCTATCTATCTATCTATCTATCTATCTATCTATCTATCTATCTATCTATCTATCTATCTATCTATCTATCTATCTATCTATCTATCTATCTATCTATCTATCTATCTTAAAGATCATGATTATTTCCTAAAAATAATTGTTTGAAAAGCAAGCTTACAAACCCAATGATACAATAAAGGCAAAGGACCATTTTAAACCATGTTAAAAAATATAGATTTGATATTAAACTTTAGCGGCAATCAGTAACTGCCATTCCTGTTTTATTCTTTTATACGTTGCCAGGTTCATAGATGTCTTGTTCATTCTATGGCTGTTATACGTATAAAACAGTGAATCTGAAGTTCAGCAAACATTCTCTGCTAGAGAATCTTCCAAGTTCATGCGTTCTAAATGACAGTGATTAATTCTCCATTAGAGAATATTTGCTGAAAGTCACATGTGCCGCTTTATAAATAGACCCACGTTACTCACCCAAAATGATAGGTTAGGACGTCTTTCACTATTTGCTTGTTTCAGGTCATTGACTTGACTTCATAATTAGTAGGTAAGCCTGATAACCACAGAACTTATAAAAAATTCAACAACAGCAGCAACCCTATGTCATTTGCAGTTCAGTTTACGTGGAATGGCCCCAGAATCTGCTTTGTAAGTCAATGTTCACTATGCAAGTTGGCCCATCAGCTAAGTTAGGCCTTATTTTTTTTTTTTTTTGTGGGAAAGATGCTGGATAAAGCTGCTTTTTATTTATGCAATATTTTGTATCCATTAATAACTTAAACATTTCTCAAAGGAAGGATAAAAAATGTGATGAAAATAGATAGGAAAACATTACCTTTGCTACTGAAAAATTTCTAAGATTTATTTAAAAAAAATAAAAATAAATAAATTATATAAAAAAAGGTTTTAGGGAGCATAGGTGAGGTCACACAAGGGCAAAGCATTTGCAATGCTTGCAATTAAATTGTCCTCTTGCATATGATGATGAAAAAGCACTTTGATTTTCTGTTGGAGATTGAGTAATGGATACTATTTAGCTTTCCATAAGGAGGAGATAAAACAGAAGGATCTGGAAGCCTTTTGAGCTTGGTCTAGCCATTTGAAGAGGTGTTACACTCTTGGTGCATATTTAGTAAAAGTCGATGTGACAATAATGAGGCTTGACAAACCCCTAAACCTATTTTTAAATATGTTTTCTATAAATATTGTCTAGCAATGTTTTTCTTTTCATTAAAATTATATTTTAAATCATTAAGATTAATCTCTAAATGTTTTAATCATAAATTAAAGATCACTCTCAGTCTTCTGGCTCTTAGATTGGTGCAGGCATTTCTCAATGCAGACTAGTGGCAGTAGGATTAAATAAAATGTGCAGGAGAAACATGCCATGCAACTAGAGTTAGTGTTAGAGCCTAATCCATATATCACATAAGTCAATGTGGCCTATACATCTTAATTTTAAGCAAGTGTATTTTCTTTATTGCTGGAGGACATACTGGCTAAGTAAACATGAACTTATGGGGAGTAGTGGGACTTAGATTGCCTCCTGTCTTTGGCTGGGATGTTTTTGTCACAAGAAAAATAAAGGAGTTGCATATACTGGAGTGATAAAGTCCCAAGATTTGAACCAAATCTTAATCTTCTCTTGCGCAAACTACAGAAGTTGATAGAATAATCTAGCGAAAGAAAATTAAAAACTGTATGCTAGAGATTTAGTCCTACAACTACCATCACTTAAGCCCCAACACTCACATTATGTAGCATGTGATGCATAGCAGTAGCTGATGCTGAACATCTGGCAGAGCTGCCCAAAAGAGATTAATTTGTTCACCCTACCCTTTTGTAGATTTTTTGTCATTGTATTAAAAAATAATGGAGACAAGAAGCTGATAACAGAGGCCTCAAAATAATGCACAATGGAAGGTGCCTTTGTATTAGGATCCCCCTTCAGGGTTGGGGTGGTAAGGGGCACAGAGGTGACAAATGAGGAAATCTGACTATCAATCCACCTGATCTTCAGCTTGCTCCAGATCATCCAGACCCTAGAGCCTCGTTCCCAACCTCAGGACAACCTGTGTCCAACTCCACCTTAAAGGATATGCTTCTGTCCCTCCGAGCATCCCTGCAGGTAGACATGGTATCATGCATTCAGGGATTTAAAGGAGATCTGCAAGCTATAGGGGATCACATGAGGCACATTGAGGAGAACATTTAAGAATATGCTTCCTCCTTTAATACTCTTGTGCATTGCTCATGCTGCCTACAATATTGACCTGGCATAGCTTTAAGCAAAAGTAGCCGATCTAGAGGCCAGGTCACGAATTAACAATATTAAGATTCCGGGTATACCGGAATCTGTACTGCCTGCTCAACTCTTCCTTTATGTACAATATCTGTTAATTTGTGTGGCTCCCTTGCTGATGCAGGAAGATCTCACTATTGACAGGATCCATTGCATTTTTTAAACCCACGTATCTTTCACAAGCTGTACCGCGAGAGGTGTTGCTCAGGCTTAATTTCTACTAGGCTAAGGAACAAATCCTTTCTGCATTTAGACACACCGACCAGCTTCCGGATCGGTTTCCCAAGCTTTTTAACACACCCTGCAATGGTGAAGGAATCTTACAACAATGAACAAAGCCCTCAGGAACCACAAAATCGTGCATCACTGGCGGTATCTTTGCAACCTAGTCAATACGCATAATGGGAAAACCATCACTGTCCCATCTCTAGAAGAAGAGTGTGGAGACAGCTTAAAGTTCAGGACTCAGACACAGGCACAGACTTAGCTTTTTTTAGCATGTCCCCTTTCCTTCTTGGAAAGCTGGAATACCTTCATCCTTTTTTTTGTTTTATTGTTATAGGCTTTAAAGTTGTCTTTTTGAATACTAGGGGATTGAATCGTCCTGCCAAGAGATCTTCCATGTGGAAATAAGCCTCCAAACTCCAAGCCGACATCTTTTGTGCTCAAGAAACTCATTTACAAGCATCCAACACCCCAAAATGCAGCCATAAGGATTTCCTGCAGGTTTTCATGGCCTTTGTCCCATGAAAAAAAAATGTGGTGTTTCAACTGCCATTAGGAATTCCTTGGCTTTTACCCTGTTGGACTCCCTGCTGGATCTGAATGGTCGATACAGTTTATCATCTTGATCTGCAAAATCAATGCCTGCCCTTACACCCTGGTGAACTTGTATGCACCAAATGCACATCAGTTAATGTTTCTCCACAAGATTTTCTGGAATATTTGCCACCATCAGGAGAAGCCAACTCCTGATTTGCAGAGACATGAACCTCACAGTGGATACCTCTATGGACTCTTCATCTCCTCCCAGAAGATCCACACCAACTCTCTGCTCCCTTCTCCACTTATTGGATGTTTGGCGCTGTCATCATGCCACTGAAAAGGACTTTACTTTCTTATCTCCCAGACATAATACTTATACTCAAATAGATATGTTTTGTTATGGATAAATTGCTTCTTCAGCAGACCTCCTCCTCCTCCATTTTAGATATTACTTGGTCAGACCTGGCTGCCATTACCCTCCAAGGGTATCAGAGACCCTTCTACTGCTAACTTGCTCACCCAACATCTCTAGGATTATTTTATTTTTAATGCCCTTCCACAGATTATTATGCCTTTCTCATGTAGAATGCCCTTAATGTTTACATGAGAAGCATATTTATACAAGCCTGTGCTTGAGCTAGGAAACAACATACTAAAGAATTAGATACCCTCCTTTCAGAAATTCATAAGCTAAAATCTCCCAACAAATTGTCCCCTGACTCTACCCACTCCTCTAACCTCCTTAACCCTAGATTGGAACTTAGAGGACTACTCTTTAAGCAAAATGATAAGGCTGCTCACTCTCTGAAAATCCAACACTACACTAGTGGAAAGCAAGCGGGGAAGGATCAAAATTTCGCATCTTATTTAGCCCCCACTCCCAACATAAGATTATGTACCCTCAAGAAATTGCTAACTCATTTGCAGACTATTAAAGCTTCTTGTATAACTCAAAACTGATGCTCAGACCCCGCAACTGTCTGCACACGACATTGATAGTTTCTTAGCTCGACTACAGCTTCCTGCCCTTTCAGCAGACCAACTCTCTTAACTGAATGTCCCCTTTACATCATCTGAGATTGTTAAGATCATTGACTCTTTGCCTCATAGTATATCCCCTGGCCCTGACGGCTTCTCCAATGATTATTACAAATTGTTTAAAACTACTCTATTGTCCTATCTTGGTGAGATGTTAATGGCTAAAGCATTCACTGCTGCCTTCCCCCATCTAAAAAAGCCATTCAAATGTGTAGCTTTCATTAAAATAATAACTAGTAATCATACAATGAACTGTTTCAGAATTGTTCTCTTGGATTGTCACTCACCATGTGCATACCTGGTAGAGACTCCAAGAAATTGTATCGGTACACCTTGCATGGGCATGGGCCACCGCTGTCACCGCTGCTTACAGGTGCAAACCAGATCATGTGTGTTATACCTGAAGGGTTTCACATGTACTGTCACTTTAAGGCTGGCTCCACCCAGGAGTGATGACAAGGGTCAAGGGGCAGAGTGGCCATCTTTAGACACATGTAGAGATGTATTGATATGCAGAGCTGTCCTGTAATGCTGTACAGTGAGTCCTGAATAAACAACCGTTGTTCCAGACCAGAGTCCTGTGTCTCTCACAACACGGAGAATATAACAGTGGCGACGAGGATGGGATTTACAAGGTTACTATCCGTGTGAGAAAGGAAAGGAAGAAAAAAAACTCTGGATTGTCAGGAATACAAAACCCACAGAGCCCAGCAGGAAAATGTCATTGATCGGGACATTAAGTGAATTTGATGGCGAACAGACAACGTGGATTTCTTGGATTGAAAGATTAGAACAATATTTCTGTGCAAATGCCATCCCAGACGACAGGCAAGTAGCAGTGTTTCTGACACTGGTTGGTGCTAGGACATATGACACTCTTAGGGATCTCCTTTTCCCTGAAAAACCAGCAACTAAGACTTTGGCAGAGCTCCTGACACTGTTAGGGAATCACTTCCAGCCTAAACCACTAGAGATTGCAGAAAGATTCCGGTTCTATCAGCGGCAGCAGCAGCCAGGTGAAGATATTAAGGCTTATGTGCTCGCCCTTCGCAGACTAGCCTCAACCTGTTCTTTTGGGGAGTATTTACCAACTGCACTGAGGGATAAGTTTGTCATGGGACTGAATAGTGAGTCTAGCCAAAAGAGACTGTTAACAGAGAAAGACCTTACCCTTACAAAGGCAATTGAGATAGCTTCAGTGATGGAAATGGCTGTGAAAGATACAGAAGCTTTGAACCCCCAGAGCAGAAGGGGAGAGGTTAAAGAGGAAGTTTTCAGAACAGCAGTCAAGCAAACTGCAGCTAACTGTAAATATAGACCCTCACCAACCAGGACGTCAGCTTGCTACCGTTGTGGGAATACAGACCATGATCACAAAGTCTGCCGGTTTAAGGATCAGCTCTGTCATAATTGTGGTAAGGCAGGCCATCTGAAACGAGTCTGCTGTAGTAAGAAGGTGCGAAATAAACAACCTCTGAACACCAGGACAAAGGCATATATGGTGGGAAGATATACATCGTCATCTGAATCAGAGGATGAGGAAGTGCTCCACAGATTGGACATACATCATATGCATTCAGCACCCTCAGCAATGACTGTAGAGGTAACCGTGGAAGGAAAGAAACTCAAGATGGATGTAGACACAGGAGCAGCAGTTTCAGTTATCACCCAGAAACAATGGAGAAAACTTCTGATCCGAACAACTGTCCGTCCAACACCAATCAAACTGCAGACATATTCAAAGCAGATACTCCACCCACTGGGGTACGTGAAAGTACAGGTATCCTACAAGGGTCAGACAAAGAGAATGCCATTATATATCCTAGAACATGGGGGACCCCCTCTTTTTGGGAGAGACTGGATTGCTCACTTTGGCATGCCAGACATAGCCATTAACCCCTGCAACACCGTGACCATCCCATCAGGGGATGAAGAGGGATGGGTGGAATCCCTGAAACAGCGATTCCCGCAAGTCTTTGATAACCATTTGGGAAAAATAAAGCATGACTGTGTGAGACTCAGGCTGAAACCCAATGCCCAGCCTAGGTTCCTTAAAGCTCGGACGGTACCTTTCGCACTCCGAGCAGGTGTGGAAGCTGAACTAAGCCGGCTGGAGGAACAAGGTGTCATCTCAAAGGTAGAGCACAGCGAGTGGGCATCACCAGTTGTACCAGTAAAGAAAGCGAATGGGGACTTACGCATTTGTGGCGATTTCCGCATGGCACTAAATTCTCAACTGGAGATAGACCAGTATCCCCTACCCAGAGTAGATGACATTTTTGCCTCTCTTGCAGGTGGTCAAAAGTTCACCAAGCTTGATCTCAGGCAAGCTTATTTACAGTTTGAGGTCCACCCTTCGTCCCGCAAGTTTCTAACAATCAACACTCACAAGGGACTGTATGAATACAATCGGATGGTGTTTGGGGTAGCCTCCGCCCCAGCCATTTGGCAACGCAAAATGGATGAGATTTTGGCGGACATTCCTTTCACACAGTGCCTGTTAGATGACATGCTCATCACGGGCCTGACGGACCAGGAACACAAGTGTAACGTGGAGCTGGTGTTGGCCAGACTCCAAGAGCAGGGTCTAAAAGTGAACTTGGCGAAATGCCAATTCATGGTACCTAAATTGGAGTTTTGTGGCCACCTTGTGGATGCAGAGGGTATACACACCACGGAAGCCAAAGTTGATGCTTTAGTAAAAGCTCCAGCCCCGACCAACGTCCAGCAGCTGCGATCATACCTGGGCTTGCTGAACTATTACCACAAATTCCTGCCGGATCTAGCACACACTTTGTTTCCATTAAACAAGCTTTTGGAGAAACACTCCAGATGGAACTGGTCGGCTGCATGCCAACGTGCTTTTGAAGTTTCTAAGCGAAAGCTGTTGGCGTCACGCATGCTCGTGCACTATGACCTCCAAAGGCCTCTCACCTTGGCTTGTGATGCCTCACCCTATGGTCTAGGGGCTGTACTATCTCACGTTTTACCAGATGGGTCAGAGAAACCTGTGGCATTCGCCTCCAGGTCCTTGACAAAAGCAGAAAGCAATTACTCTCACATTGACAAAGAGGCTCTGGCGCTCATATGGGCAATTAAGAAGTTTCATCTTTACCTGTATGGTAGGGAATTCACCATACTGACTGATCATAAACCACTCCTTCAGATCTTTAGCCCTGACAAAGGCATCTCCCAGACGACTGCAGCCCGTCTTCAACGCTATGCCCTATTCTTGGGAGCATATAGCTACAAAATCCAGTATCGCAGCCATGATGCCAACGCTAATGCAGACGCCATGTCCCGTCTGACAAGGACATTAACAGACTCTTCTCCACCTGTCAAGAGTTGTCGTTACACCAGCCTGTCCTTTCTGTCTTCCGGGGAAGTAGCAGCCCATACAGCCAAGGATACCTTCCTTAAGACAATACTCTCCTGGGTACGGTACGGTTGGCCTGCAACTGTCACACAGGATTATGAGCCTTACTTCCGTAGGCGTCTGGAATTAACTGTGTCTGGCAACTGTGTTTTGTGGGGAGACCGAGTGATCGTTCCACAGACCCTCCGGAGACACATTCTGGAATTGCTACATACTGGTCATCCCGGGGGCACACGTATGAAACAAAAGGCCCGAGGCTATGTGTGGTGGCCGAACCTCGACTCCGATATCACGACATATGTGAATGCGTGTGCTGGATGTGCACAAACTGCGAGAGACCCTCCTCGAGGGTGCGTCCAGCCCTGGACTTGGCCCACGGTTCCCTGGTTTCGCCTACACTTGGACTTTGCAGGCCCGATCAGAGGACACACCTTTTTGATCATTATTGATGCCCATTCAAAGTGGCCTGAGGTCGTTCCTGTTACTCAGCCAACGACTAAGGCGACGATTTCCATACTGTTACATCTCGCTGCTACGTTTGGATTCCCCAGAGAAATTGTCACAGACAACGGTGCACAATTCACAAGCCAGGAGTTTCAGGGTTTCCTGACTGCCCACAACATCAAACACAAGTTGACCGCACCTTACCACCCGGCTACAAATGGTCAAGCAGAAAGGTTTGTACAGACCTTCAAACGCTATTTCAAAGCTACTGTGGCTACAAGTAAACAACAGTCCCTGTCACCCCAGCAGCTGGACTCCTTCCTTTCTGCTTACAGAACCACACCACATGCAACCACTGGGAAAACTCCAGCTGAACTTCTTTTGGGTCGGCAGCCATGGACTGTTTTGGATATGCTCCGCCCTCAAACGGTCCAGGAACATGTACGGCAGTCCCAAGACAAGAGGGTCGAACACGACGAGATTCCCCGGTTTACAGCCCAGCAACAGGTATGGGCCCGATCTTATGGCGCTTCCAACACTCGTTGGCTTCCTGCTATCGTCGCAGAGACTTTGGGACCCAAAATGTATAGGGTCTGCCTGGAAGATGGTTCCATTTGCAGAAGGCATGCGGACCAATTGCGTCCTCGTTCTCAGCTGCCCGAATCCCTGACATCGGCTGCACCTCCAGTGTCTCAAGGATCTGCTCCTACCGGATCAGGAGGCATTGAGACTGATGCTTGGGGAGACTCTGAACTTTTGAACTCAGCTCCAACAGAGCCCTCCAGCCCTGGACCAGAGGTCTGCTCACCCTCTGAGCTAGGGAATCCCCTCTTGGCCCCGCCGGTGTCCATTCCGGCCAGCCCTGCTTCCTCCAGCCCCGAGTCGCTGGGTGCCCGTCCTCAACGACACTGTCGCCCTCCTGACCGGTTTCAAATGCAAGACCGGTTACGAGACTTTCGACGGGCCCGCCGAAAGTGATCCGCTGCCATTTTCTCCCCGGAGCTTCCCTGGAAGTTGTTCTCACATCCGGACATGGAAGAAACCATGTAAATCTCCTGAGTTGGAGGACTGTATTGGACAATTATGAGTACTGTTTTATGCCTGTTCTTGTTTTGTTGTTTTTTTTTTTTTGTTTTTTGTTTTTTTTTTAGGTATGGATGGAAGGTGTTATACCTGAAGGGTTTCACATGTACTGTCACTTTAAGGCTGGCTCCACCCAGGAGTGATGACAAGGGTCAAGGGGCAGAGTGGCCATCTTTAGACACATGTAGAGATGTATTGATATGCAGAGCTGTCCTGTAATGCTGTACAGTGAGTCCTGAATAAACAACCGTTGTTCCAGACCAGAGTCCTGTGTCTCTCACAACACGGAGAATATAACAATGTGTAAGTGATGCTGGAATGAGTGCAAGCAGACAGGAAGTGACTGAAAAATTCTGGAGTAGGTCAGCAACATTTAGATAAAAAAATTAAACAACAGTATTTGTTAAAAAAATAAAAAAACAAGACATGGCAATTGTTTTAATACAGTGGCTTGGCAAACTAAATGCCATCTACTAAAAGTACTTTCATTACTCTCCTTCTCTGCTGTTGAAATACAATGTCAAACCATTCACATATAAAATTACATATATTTTACATATAAGCAAAACTTTGAATACATTAACACATATTGAAGATCAAACTGTTCTTTCTTTCCCATGTATGTTTGGAAAGAAATTGTACACTGTACTTCCCCGGTAATAGGGGAGTATGTGTTAATAGAATAAAGAGTAAGATACTTATGGTTTTGACCTCAAGGTGAAGTATAGTTAACTTTTAGTAAAAACAATGAAGATCTATCTTGATATCTCGATGATATGCACGCTTCTAATTCTATAAGGAGTGAATACATTTAGCAGAAGTTCATGTGTTAATTATAGCTGTTCACAGCTTCATTCTCCCATATGTATACATATATTGTGGTAGCGTGATGGCAACTACTATAGAAAAAAGCTACATGCAAACTAGCTGCTTGCTGTAGCTTTATTATCATCATTGCCATCAGGCTTAAAGTGGAACTCCAGGCAATCAGCCAAATATACAGTATTGTTGAAATACACACATGTTCATTGTACAACCTGCCAAATGATTTGTAGTTGCTGGTAGAGAAGGGACTTAGGCCGATAATACATGGTTTAAACCCTGCTGAACCTGCTGTACCAGGCGAGATTCTATCCATTATGGGGCAGGCTGAATGTATCAAGTTGATTGATCGATCAACTTGGGTACAGCCAGCTGGCCGGATTCTCTTACGATTATCGATAGCGGCTGCAATAGCCACTAGCGATAATCATGGTCTTCTCCCAGCGGGGACAGCTTCCCTTACCTGCCTTTCCCCCCCACCAGGAGAAGACAATAGTCTGGCAGAAGAGATTCCCGTGTCAGCACTGCCTGTATCGATGGGGGAATCAAGCAAATCTCTTTGGTTGGCCTTAGCAAGCTGCATGGCTCAAAAAGGAGATAGGAATATCCCTTGCCTGGTTGTATGTGTGTGTATACGTAAATCAAAAGATCGAATATACATCCTTGCAAAATATATTATATTCAGCTGTTTACCTGGTGTTCTGCTTCAAGCTGGTCATACTCAAAGGGGGAGATTTACTAAAACTGGAGCACACAGAATTTGATGCTGCTGCGCATGGTAACCAATCCACTTCTAATTTCAGCTTGTTCAATTGAGCTTTGACGATAAGGCTGGGTTCACACTGCTCCGACTTGGAAGTAGGACCACTTCCGATCTGACTTTGCCCTACTACTTCCTGTCCGACTTCCATGTGACTTCAATGAATGGCATCTGACTTTGGGTCTGGTATGAGTCTTGAGGGGGAAACCCTATGCCAAAATAAAAAAAAAATAAAAAAAACTGTGTAGGGTCCTCCTTTAGAATCCATACCAGAACCCGTATCTGAGCATGCAGCCCAGTAGGTCAGGAAAGGGGGGGTGAGTGAGCGCCCCCCCGGACCATACCAGGCCACATGCTGTCAACATAGGGGGTCGGGTGCTTTAGGGCAGGGTGCTCTGCGCCCCCACCCCAAAGCACCTTGTGCCCATGTTGTTGGGGACAAGGGCCTCTTCCCGACAACCCTGGGTGGTGGTTGTAGAGATTTTGGGGCAGAGGGCTTATCGGAATCTGAAAAACCCCTTTCACAAGAGGGCCCCCAGGTCCCGCCCCTCCATGTGAGTACTTATTTACTCAAAAAAGTGTCAAAAAAAAATAAAAACAGTTTACAAATTTTACACAAGTCCTTTATTAAAAATGACCCTTTAGTTTGGTTTGGTATGGTCTGGGGGGAGGGCACGCCATTTTTTAAAATTTTTTATTTTGAAGGGGGGTTCCCCTGCAAGATCCTCAGAGCACAATTCATATGCCACAGGTCGGATCAGTTAAGACGATGATCCGATTTGGATGCGACTTGCATTCATATCAATGGGCTGAAATCATGCCCAAGTTGGACCAAGGTAGTGCAGGAACCTTTTTCAAAATTGGACCCACACATGTCAGACCAGTTAGGACAGCTCTCATAAAAAACCTTTGATTAATTAAATCATGTGACATGTGCTCCCAAAGTTGGAGCGTATGTCACACTAGTGTGAACCGGGCTTAAAATCTAGAAGCTGATTGGTTACTATGCACAGCTATATCAGATTCTGTGTGCACCAGTTTTAGTAAATCTTCCTTTTTTGTTTCAGACTTGATCTGTCACCTTCACAACATTTAACAACACCTATGAAGTCTGAGGGACTACTTAAAGCAGAGTTCTTCCTCCCCCACCAAAAATTAAAAGTCAGCAGCTACACATACTGTACCTGCTGACATTTAATATTAGGACACTTACCTGTCCTGGAGTCAAGCGTTGTCGGCACTGCAGCCAATGTTTCCATCAGCTGTCGGGTGCTGCCGCCGCCATTTCCGGTAAAGGAACCCGGTAAAGGAACCCGGTAAAGGAACCCGGCAGTGAAATCCTCTACATGCTGCCCCTGCTGCCCCTCCTATTCAGGTGTACAGGGGAGCCGCACGGGCCCCCTGGAGCATGGGGCCCGGTTGCAATTGCAACCCCTGTAGTTACGCCCCTGTAGTCTACAATCCATGACACAAGGATCGTGATCTTTCTAGGATCTTTGCCCCCCCTCTCCCCCACCCAAATTTCCTTTCCAAGAACTCCCATCACATTCTTTGCACTCGTCTTCTATAAATATTGCCTCCCATCATACTCTCTGTGCTGCCCTTCTGCATATTGCCAACTGTTATACACTTCTTATGTCTCTCCTTGCACATACTGCCTGCTGTCATAATTTCTGTTCTTCTCCCTTGTACATTCTACTTGCTAAGACACTTTTTTTCGCATTGTTTATTATGCCACCAACCTCACCTATTCTGGAATGGGCACACTTTTCCTAGCGTATAGAAAGAGTTAGAAGCATGCAGTGACATTCACTGGATGAACAGGGATGTATAACTTGTGCAGCTGGTGGTAATGGCAGCTGCCAGAAATCTCTGTCCATTGATTATCCCATGCAAAAAAGGGAAAGCCAGTATTTTTTTTCTTTTTTTTTTTACCAATTACATGCAAGGGAAATAGAAAAATAGAAATTTTTGCTTTCACACTAAATAATATACACCGATTTTGGTTTTTTTTTTAAAGAAATGTGGAAGAATCCATATTGATCTACGTTTATGAAGAAATATCATTTATTTGCAAAATTTCAACAAAAAAAAAAAAAACATAGTTTCATTATTTCATCATTTATATAGCAAAAAAATAAAAAACCCAATGGTGATTATATACCACCAAAAGAAAGCTTTGCTTGTGTTGCATGACTGAGTATTCATTCAAAGTTCGAGAGCACAGAAATCTGAAAATGATCCTGGATAGGAAGGGGGTAAAAGTGTCTGGGATTGAGAGGAATAGTCATGCATGTTATTCTTGTCTGGATAACCAAAACCAACATCTTCAGATATGGCAAATCTGAGTAAAGTTAGTTAAAGCGGCATTAAACCCAAACACAAATATTTATTATATTACAACTTGCCAATTCATAGATATTACTGCTGCATTCGTTGTCTTTTTTCAGCTTTCTTTCTTCTTTTTTCATCAGGTGATCTGGTCATTAAAGCTGTTGTTTTTCCAAAAAGAACAAGCTCTCTTGCAGATGTATCAGTTATAGGGGAAGAGATCAGTTAAGGTAGATGAGATAAAACATTTAACACTAACAGGGGTACTTACAAATAGGGATGTTCGAACTTTTGAAAAGTTTGGGTTAGACCAGAACACCCGAATTTCCCAAAAGTTCGGTTCTGATTCCCAGACCCCATTGAAATCAGTGGGACCCGAACTTTGGGAATCAAAAAACACCATTTTGAGTGCCTAGGGTTCTGGGTCATGCCCCAGGGACTATGAATCAGGCAAAAAAGTTCTTAAAAATTATCGTTTTTGATAGAGAGCCAATTATTGAAAAAATTATTGAAAAACACAAAATTAGATTTCTTTGGATTTAGTGTCTGGGGGGTCTAAAAAGTGTACCTGTGAAGTTTCAGCTCTGTAGCATGTCCAGAACCAGAATTATAGCATGCCAAACCTTCAAAAATGACTTTTTTGCTTAACCGCGCCTTTCTTTTGCTCCTTAATCAACTGCACAGCCAATGTGTATGATGGGGACATAATGCAGTGCACTGGGAACAAGATTAGGGTTTTTTTTGGAAAAAGGTGCTGTCTCTTTAAATGTGGATATAATTAATGGGTGTATTTTCACAATGGGGCTATTATTACCAAATGTTTTCAAGAAGTCAAAAGATGCATGTAGATGCACTTCTGCTTTATTTAGCGACAACTTTGGGTCGCATAGCAGTGTGCGTTTTGCAGGTGATTTTCACCGCACAGAGTTGCCAAAGCCTCAGTTACAACTTACAGGCTGTTCTAGTTGTAAGCGTTAATTGCACTGCAAAAGGCTTTGCTACTCTGCGTCACACACATCTGCTTTATTTAGCGACAACTTTGGGTCGCATAGCAGTGTGCGTTTTGCAGGTGATTTTCACATCGCACAGTTGATAAAGCCTCAGTGACAGCTATACATAAATTTAAATTCATCACAAAAAAAGCAGATTATAATTTCAGTAGCGCAGGGATGGTGTTACCCTCCTTTCATAAAGTGCAAATAAATAAAGTGTATAAATTGCATAAATAATCCAAAACATCCAACTAAGCAAGAACAGATTCCTTTAAAAGTCTTTGCTTATGTAGTGCCAGAGCTGGTGGTGGTGACATTGTACGGTGGTTCCTATAACTGACACCAATGACCCTGCATTAAAGGCACTGTGTGTTGCTCTGGCACTACATAAACAAAGACTTTTGAAGGACTCTGTTCTTGCTTGATTGGATGTTTTGGATTATTTATGCAATTTATGCACTTCATTCATTTGCACTTTATGAAAGGACGGTAACACCATCCCTGAGGCTTTATCAACTGTGCGATGTGAAAATCACCTGCAAGACGCACACTGTTAGGCGACCCAAAGTTGTCGCTAAATAAAGCAGATGTGTGTGACGCAGAGTAGCAAAGCCTTTTGCAGTGGACTTAACGCTTACAGCAAGAACAGCCGTTAAGTTGTCACTGAGGCTTTGGCAACTCTGCGCGGTGAAATTCACCTGCAAAACGCACACTGCTATGCGACCCAAAGTTGTCGCTAAATAAAGAAGATGTGTGTGACGCAGAGTAGCAAAGCCTTTTGCAGTGGACTTAATGCTTACAACAAGAACATCCGTTAAGTTGTCACTGAGGCTTTGGCAACTCTGCGCAGTGAAATTCACCTGCAAAACGCACACTGCTATGCGACCCAAAGTTGTCGCTAAACACAGCAGATGTGTGTATCGCTGAAATGTATTTTGCACAATAGCTGACTAGCAAGCACGTATACCTGCTGTAGATATATCAGCAGTGCAATGTGCTCACTAGACGGAACCCTGACACTTAAAACTATCCCTACAAAAACTAGATTATTGAATCTAACTACAGTGGCATACAGTACCCTAACTACACTGCATATCCCTTTCCTCACACTAAAAGAACAGCTCCATACAGCAGAAGATAATTTCTAACTGACACTGTCCCTTTCAATTTTTTTTTCTAACTCAAACAGCACAATCGCTGTATTTCTAACTACACTTACAATCTTTCTGTACGCTGACTGCTCTTCTGCTGATCTGGAGCTTTGCAAGCAATCGGCTATGCAGCAAACGTTGTTTAACACAGCAGGAGAAACACAAATGCTTCCAGTCTCTTCCAAAGCTTCTGTATTACAGTGCTAGAGGTTAGGCGGGGCAATGTTATATACTGGGGGGCGTATTCACTCCTGATTGGCCTCTGGTCCCCGTAGTCACTCCAATCACGTTCCTAGCAGACTCCTGCCCCCCCCATTGGCTTTTACTGACGTTTCTGGGCCAATCACTGGCTTTTAAAGCCCACTTCCTGTCCCATTGCATTTTGGGCGGTTCTGGTGACCCGAATTCCGAACGTTTACCGCAAAAAGTTCGGAATTCGGCCGAATTTTGTTTCAATCTTGGTTTTATTAGCATTCAAAAATTTAAAGATTACAAACATACGTGTACAGTGTTTGTGAAAGACACACATTATCTAAAACATTTAATCTCGAAACCGTCAACGTATAGTTCTTAACAATATAAATTCATTTTTGTAAGAGTAATTTGTCTGGTGTCTCTATTTTAAAGTGGACACAAAGCAAAGTCAAACAACTTATCCAAAATCCCTTATATATGGTATAATCTACAGTACTCTATGGTCAGCTACAAAGTGAGTATTTCGGCCGAATTTTGAACACCCAATGTTCGGGTCGAACCGATGGTCGACTCGAACCGTTCGATCATCCCTACTTACAAATGCTTAGTGTTGTTTATTTATGTAAAACCTTTATCCCAAAAGGAAAAAAAAACTGTTTACTGTTACTGATTATAAAGGGTTAGCTGGAGTTCATCTTCGGTTTGTTAGTGTATCTAAATCTGCTAGTACATCTAACACTACCCTCCTCTTAGACTGACATTGCTGCTTTCCAAATGTGCCAAATGTGCCCCTGTGCTACTTCATCCAGAATAGAGGCACTGTAATACAGGAGTTGTCTTACTGGCCAGATCACAGATGAAAACAAGGACCCCAGTCCTTCTTCCTGCCTTCCTAAGTTGGCCCCTCTGCCACTGCCATTTAGCTGTAATTCTTTTAATGTAATTGAGAATGGAGTAAAATGACTGAGACTTCATATGTTGCAGCTGTTCCGGTCAATACCTTTGACGGGAAGTCAAAGTACACAAATAATGATCAAATACACAAACTGGGTAAAATAAAAACACAAAATGAAATAAGCCCCACTATCCTAAATACAGCCAAATAAGAAGTGTCTGCTCTTTAAAGAAAGAAAAAAAAAAAAAAAAAAGAACAGATCTTTTTTCAGCATATTTCATGTAAACAATTCAGTGGTTGAAACTGACAGCAAAATTGGTAGTTTTTCTGCAAAATCAATTTCACAGAAATCACTCAGCTCATCCCCATTGATGAAGTTGGCCTGATCTTATTTGATATTCTGCCTGATAAAAATAATATAAACAAGAGCTTCACAAAACACAAAAAAAAAAAAGTTATTAGATTTACTTCTTGTTAAAACATTGTAGGTGAACCATTCAATGATTTATAGATGTTCTTGCTATAATTGACAACGTAACGAAACTAGCCTGTCAATGGAATTTCTAAATGTGGCAATTAGCACTTGCTTTTAGATGTGCTAAATGCTGTTTTCTACATTGTATTCATTTTTATTTTTATTTTATTTTTTTGTTCAGAGCAAGCTTTGTTTTTTCATACCATGAAACAGTAATAATAATAATAATAATGCACTTCCCTCAGTTCCTTTTTATCAAATCACCTTAAAAAGAACCTGCCTGTGCACTTTTTTCCATGTTATGTATCACAACCTTTTACTAAATAAAGAAATTATAAAAAAAAAAGAACCTGCATGTTTAGCAAAGCATCCATTGCAATATAACACCGAAACATGCTGGATGAAAAATGAAAGATAGGTCTACAAATTTAGAGATTATAAAGTGTGAGAGCATCACAGAGAAAAATATTATTTTAATATGTTAGATAAAAAAATGTACTAAGCACAAAGGCAGAGGACTTCACAGTTGAACCTAATAAAGCAGCCACCAGCATGCTGGACACACTTCAAAGTAAATGCTGCCCTTGGTGCTGTTTAACCACTTCTGGACCGGAAGATTTTTCCCCTTAGTGACCAGGCCATATTTTGCGTTTCAGCACTGCGTTACTTTAACAGACAATAGTGCGGTCGTGCGATGATGTACCCAAATATAATTGATGTCCTTTTTTTCCCCACAAATAGAGCTTTCTTTTGGTGGTATTTCATCACCTGTGTGATTTTTATTTTTTGTGCTATAAACAAAAAAAGCAACAATTCTGAAAAAAAAAAAAAAAAAAACAATATTTTTCACATTCTGCTATATAACATTCTCAAAAAAAAAAAAATTAAATCAAAATGTTTTAACATTTTAGGCCAATTTGTTTTCTGCTACATATTTTTGGTAAAAAAAACCCCCACAATAAGCATATTTTGGCTGGTTTGCGCAAAAGTTATCGCGCCTACTAACTACGAGAAAGATTTATGTCATTTTTATTGTTTTTTTTTTAATTATTATTAGTAATGGCGGCGATCTGGGATTTTTAGTGGGACTGTGACATTACAGAAGACAGATCGGACCCCTAACTGACATTTTTGACACTTTTGGGGGGACCAGTGACATTACTACAGTAATCAGTGCTAAAAATATGCACTGTTGCTGTAATAATAACACTGGCAGGAAAGGGGTTAACTTTGTGGGTGATCAAGGGGTTAAATGTGAGCCTAGGGGAGTGATTCTAACTGTGGGGGGGCGTGGCTTCTGAAATGACCATAGAGACCTGTGATCCTATATAGAAGGTCACAGGGGCTCTATAATCATTCCAGGGAGAAAAAGGGTCACCTGTGTTTACAACAGCTGACCGTTCTCTCTTAGCGGGGAACAATCGTAGGTGTCAGGTAGCAATCGGAGCCGCCTGACCCATGCATCGGCTTCCCTGCTGCCGAATGGGGGCAGGAGCATGCCGCCGCCGACGCAGGCTCGCCCCCTAGCTCCCTGTTCACGATCGATGTAGCCCTACATCGGTTTGCGCAGAAGAGCCACATTGCCGCAGTAAATAGGCGGCGGCCAGTGATTTCACTCAACTTGGAGCGTAACTCCACTTTTGGAACGCATGCTGTCTCTGATCGCCAATGGTGAGGATTTTACTGTACCAGGTGATTCATAGTGGGTGCCACTTTTTGGCACACCTAAATGTGAGTTTTATGGAATAGGAATTTCATGTGACCACTTTTAAATAAACGTACTGCATGATTATTTGATTTGTTTTTTATTTTGGGATATTTCTGCTGATGATACTGAGCCTAATCTGATGCTAAGGAAATCCATTTAAAGCTGTGAGGCCCTGGGTGACCCAGTGGCATATGGTTATCCAAACTGGTGGTACTGGATGTAAGCAGAGTCTCCCCTGAAGTGAAGGAGTTGCATATAAGCTGTGAGGGTCCTGGTGGCCCAAAGTCATCTGGTGAGTGGCCCCCTACTTAAGGTGGAGGATCACAAAAAAGGAGCACTTTTTTAAGAAGAATACAGAGCACTAATATACACGAGGTGTTTTGAAGAAATGTTACTAAGGACAGTCTTGATTTTTTTTTTTTAATACAGAACATTCTTATAGCAACAACACTGTTTTTGTTTATTATATGTATTTGTTGTTTTTCATGTGAGCACACGTTGGTACTTAAGCTAGTGCTTCAGATACAATTATATAAAAAAAATTATGGCAGCTGCACACTAAGCTAATTAGCAAGTTTTATAGGAGGCGCCATTTTATTTTATTTTTTTTCAGTAACTCCACTTTTGTTGAGAAAAAATTCCCCTTTGTGGTGATCTATGTACATTTCAAGGATTTTAACAAACTTTGTTGCAGATTCCTACCTTTTGTTATTCGGAAAAAAATCCCTGTGTGTTTCTCTGTATTCATTTGGGAAAATTAGTCTAATGGGAGTGGTTTCATAATTATTAATTAGCTGTGCACCTGTAGAGCTCTAATGAGGAAAGCTTCTAGGCTTGCATCCCTTTAGATGTGATTTCCTATTGGAAGTATCTCACCAAAAATGACCTTTTTGTTGCAGGGGATGCCTGAAATCTGACTTGTATCTTAGGCAGACTTCTAGGAAAATTGGTAAGCCAATCACACAAGCAGGAAAATATGTTTCTGGGGTGTGGTCAGTACACATTCTGTGTACAGAACACCTCCAGATAGCCATGTTTGATTGCAGTTTTAGAAAATGATTTATTTGTTTCTTTATTTGCTATTTTTTCCCCCACGAAAGTGGAGTTAACCTTTCAGCTTAAATGGAGAGTTAATTTAAAAGTTACAAAAAGGGGGCATGGGGATAGCAGGACTTTAAATGAGGTAGGTTGCTGTTACCAATCTCCAAATGGAAATAAAGTCGTTTCAATATATTCATTTATTTTTTTGCTGCACGGTAAAAATAAATCCTGCAGCAATAGTCTGTAAATAAAATCTACATATTCATAGTACAAATACAGACAATCCAGGTATGGAGATATAAAAGATAAGGAATTGTATTGCTAGGCATATAACCATAATAAATAGATATATAATAGCAGATAAAAATATCATACAACGGCTTATATATATATCATCAAATACATAGCAGGGATACATCCAGTGGCTCAAGGGCTCTTTCATAGGTAATACATAATCCATATCCTGATAAATCTTTATATTTCATATTTAATGGCTCTACGCGTTTAGTGGGATTATCATGCACTCTTCAGGAGCTTGGTGTACATTTTCTGTAAATAAGGACTAGTTTGAATTCAACAAATCTCATAAGGATAAGGAAACACACCAATAAAGTCCCTCAAAAGTTTTCAAAAATCTGAGATTCTGATACTTACATGTATTCGGTCTGACCAGACTTCTGAGGTTGAGCATCCCCCCACACACACCTGTACTCTATCAGAGTCCACCATCAAGTAGATATAGGAGGAGTCCTTTGTAGTGCATTAGCACATCCATTCCAGCAAGGAGTGTTGTCTCCAAGGGTTGGAGAGGCTGGATTCACCCCTTTTTTATGGATAGTGTAGGACCCACTGATAATGGGGTACTTTGACGCAGTGGTGGGCTTGAGCACGATATGGCCATATGGTGGGACTAAATCCCCATTTTTATTTATGGATTGTCTCCATATTTAATAGTCATTTCTTTTGCATGGTTGCGCTATTCTTTTTTAATATACATGTTGCTTGGTCCATAGCTGCACCAGCTTTAGATATACATGTTCAGGGTTTGCTCCCCCAATTTTTTGCTTGTTTATTATGTATTCGGTCTGACCAGACTTCTGAGGTTGAGCATCCCCCCACACACACCTGTACTCTATCAGAGTCCACCATCAAGTAGATATAGGAGGAGTCCTTTGTAGTGCATTAGCACATCCATCCCAGCAAGGAGTGTTGTCTCCAAGGGTTGGAGAGGCTGGATTCACCCCTTTTTTATGGATAGTGTAGGACCCACTGATAATGGGGTACTTTGACGCAGTGGTGGGCTTGAGCACGATATGGCCATATGGTGGGACCAAATCCCCATTTTTATTTATGGATTGTCTCCATATTTAATAGTCATTTCTTTTGCATGGTTGCGCTATTCTTTTTTAATATACATGTTGCTTGGTCCATAGCTGCACCGGCTTTAGATATACATGTTCAGGGTTTGCTCCCCCAATTTTTTGCTTGTTTATTATGTATTTGGTCTGACCAGACTTCTGAGGTTGAGCATCCCCCCACACACACCTGTACTCTATCAGAGTCCACCATCAAGTAGATATAGGAGGAGTCCTTTGTAGTGCATTAGCACATCCATCCCAGCAAGGAGTGTTGTCTCCAAGGGTTGGAGAGGCTGGATTCACCCCTTTTTTATGGATAGTGTAGGACCCACTGATAATGGGGTACTTTGACGCAGTGGTGGGCTTGAGCACGATATTGCCATATGGTGGGACTAAATCCCCATTTTTATTTATGGATTGTCTCCATATTTAATAGTCATTTCTTTTGCATGGTTGCGCTATTCTTTTTTAACCACTTAAGCCCCGGAGGATTTTCCTGCTAAAAGACCAGGGGGTATTTTGCGATTCGGCACTGCGTGATTTTAACGGACAATTGCGCAGTCGTGCGACGCTGTATCTAAACGAATTTGACGTCCTTTTTTTCCCCACAAACAGAGCTTTCTTTTGGTGGTATTTGATCACCTGTGCGATTTTTTGATCACGCGCTATAAACAAAAAAAAGCGACAATTTTGCAAAAATAGCAATATTTTTCACATTTTTTTATATGAAATTCCCCCCTAAAAATGTAAAAATCTAAATTTTTTAACATTTTCGGCCAATTTGTTTTATCCTACCTATGTTTGGTAAAAAAAAATCGCAAAAAGCGTGTTTTTATTGGTTTGCGCAAAAGTTATCGCGTTTACTAACAAAGGGAAAGATTTTTGTCATTTTTGTTGTTTTTTTTTTTAACGCGTAATGGCGGCGATCTGCGATTTTTTTTGCGGTACTGCGACATTGTGGCGGACAGATCGGACCCTTGACTGACATTTTTGACACTTTTGGAGTTACCAGTGACATTTCTACAGTAATCAGTGCTATACATACGCACTGTTACTGTAAAAATACACTGGTAGTGAAGGGGTTAACTTTATTTGGGAGGGAGGGGCTGTGTGTGTCCCTAGGGGTGTGCTTTCTACTGTGATTGGCTGTGGCTTGAGCTGTAAGGACACTGATCAACGGATCTACATAGTAGATCCATGTGATCAGTGTCTTTACAGCGAGGAGAATGACAGGTGGCTTGTTTACACAAGCTGCCTGACATTCTCCCTCTCCCCCGACGATCGCCGAGTGACCGGCGGACATCGGGTCCGCTGGTCACACGCGCGGGGGGGGTCCGTGACCGCGCGGGAGCGGGAGCGCGCGGGAGCAGGCGCGCGCTCGCTCCCCAGACCCTACCAGGCTAGTGACGTTAATTAACGTCACTCTGCCTGGCAGGGGCT
Source organism: Pelophylax lessonae (assembly GCF_965119305.1). Classification (NCBI taxonomy): domain Eukaryota; kingdom Metazoa; phylum Chordata; class Amphibia; order Anura; family Ranidae; genus Pelophylax; species Pelophylax lessonae. The sequence continues at coordinate 290,761,845 of NC_138768.1, read as the reverse complement.
GACCGCCACAGTAAATCTACTTGCGGCGGTCGGCAAGCGGTTAATATACATGTTGCTTGGTCCATAGCTGCACCGGCTTTAGATATACATGTTCAGGGTTTGCTCCCCCAATTTTTTGCTTGTTTATTACATATTAAAAACACAAAAAGTCGCAGAAAAAAATCGCATCATCTCCCGTCGCTGGGTGCACTGTGTGGGTATACGCCTGATCCGGGGCTGAGGCGGGTAAACGCCAGATGGTCCAAAAAGTGGGGGGGGGGGAGGAGAGAGGAAGACAAAAATCCCACAGAAGAAATGGAGGAACCAGTGATTTCATCACATCAGTGACCAAGTAATCTTACCATTAACAAAGAGATGTGAAACAAGAAGCAACCGTGTTACAGGGATAGTCCTAGTGCAGTCAGAGCAGGAAGGAAAGTGTCCAGAAACTCCCTAGCTATATACCCCCACGGGCCAGGGCGGATCACCGCCAGCGCCATGTGGCCATCGCAGAGAGGGGTGGTGAAGGAGTGAACATGGTATCCAGCTGTATACTGGAAACCACTCACCACATAAAACACCCCCAGCGATCAGAGATGGAATAACAGCCCAAACCAGGTTATCCACCCAAGGATCACAGGCTGAGCTTAACATGACGCCGATGCTCAGCGTGACAGCCCTGCCCTCCGTCCAAAACTAGGGAGCAGAGGACAGGGCGGCAGACCGAGCATCGCAGCCCCGGAAACAGGCAACCACACAGTGATCTCAATCCTATAAGGCCGACGGCATGAAACACAAAAATATGTAATATCATAAAGTATGGTTTGGGAAAAAGCGATAAAGTGGGTATACGTTAATATGCATCAGGGACAAAATTAGGTGTGTTAACCAGATGCTGCAGATCAAAAGGAGGGGTCGGGTGTCTTCCACCCTATTAAACTGTGTAAAGAATAAATAGGAAATGATCTGAAGCATCACAGCAACCATCTCCATCCTTAATATTGTGTACAAAAAAGGGGGCATGGGGATAGCGGGACTTTAAATGAGGTAGGTTGCTGTTACCAATCTCCAAATGGAAATAAAGTAGTTTCAATATATTCATTTATTTTTTTGCTGCACGGTAAAAATAAATCCTGCAGCAATAGTCCGTAAATCAAATCTACATATTCATAGTACAAATACAGACAATCCAGGTATGGACATATAAAAGATAAGGAATTGTATTGCTAGGCATATAACCATAATAAATAGATATATAATAGCAGATAAAAATATCATACAATGGCTTATATATATATCATCAAATACATAGCAGGGATACATCCAGTGGCTCAAGGGCTCTTTCATAGGTAATACATAATCCATATCCTGATAAATCTTCATAGTTCATATTTAATGGCTCTACGCGTTTCGTGGGATTATCATCCACTCTTCAGGAGCTTGGTGTACATTTTCTGTAAATAAGGACTAGTTTGAATTCAACAAATCTCATAAGGATAAGGAAACACACCAATAAAGTCCCTCAAAAGTTTTCAAAAATCTGAGATTCTGATACTTACATATTAAAAACACAAAAAGTCGCAGAAAAAAATCGCATCATCTCCCATCGCTGGGTGCACTGTGTGGGTATACGCCTGATCCGGGGCTGAGGCGGGTAAACGCAAGATGGTCCAAAAAGTGGGGGAGGGAGGAGAGAGGAAGACAAAAATCCCACAGAAGAAATGGAGGAACCAGTGATTTCATCACATCAGTGACCAAGTAATCTTGTCAGGGGAATAAAATTGAAATATGTATGTGTTCAGATTTATTCAAATCTCGTTCAGATATTGGTGTTATATGTGATGAAAGCAGGTGAGAGGACAAAAGAAAGTAAGTGGAAAATACCTGTGCCAAGTGCAGCATAAATGAAAACCAGCAAGTAACCCAGCAGAAGCAAAGGGGAAAAAAAAAATAAATAAATAAAAAAAAAAAACCCCAACAGGTGCAGAGCATAATTAAAGTAGAAGTGAAAAAACTAGTAGGATGGTAATCTTACCATTAACAAAGTTTTTTGTTAATTTAAAAGTTAGGTTTAATACTATGGTGGTAATTTGGCTGAGAATGGCATTCTAGTAAAGTCTCACAGTACAAAATTGTCCTTTACACCCCTAGGGTCAGGAAGCTGATGTTATGAAAATGCAATGTTTAGGTTCTGACACAATCAGACTATGTCCTGATATAAAAGACAATACGGTCTACTATTAAACGCAGTCCTAAATATATGGTGAAAAAAGTTACAATTCAATATAAGTCAAATAGAGAAACATAATACCTTGAAGGCTTCTGCCTGTCCCTTATTCTTTTATCATTTCAGTTTTAGTTTTCATTTTGTCTTGAGTTCATATACTGTACCTATAAAACATTAACATATAATTTAATCTCATCCCACACACTCTTTGACCAATTTTAGAAGATGTCAAGCAACCTACTACTATGCAGTTGGAATTTTGGAGGAAACTAAAGAAAACCAAACATGGGGAGAGCATTCAAGTTGCATGCAGATTTAGTCCTATATGGGATTTGATCCCAGATACCTAGAGTTCCAAGATCCCCCTAATACAAGCAATTGGGTCTGGTTAATTTCAAGGAAATGCACAAGAGCAGGGAGAAATGACTATAGAGATAATTGGTACTTCTGTAATATGGGTTCACATGAGCGCCAAACCAGCAGATGTATGCACAACCAACAGTCACCCTTTACTGATCTTCTAAACTCTACATTCATGTTCTATGTATGTATTGCACTCCCTGTTTACAGTTTGCATGAAACTTCCAAACAGTTCTGCTTTTGTGTCATATACAGTGTACAGATAAACATTCATATGTCACATTACCTGAGGAAGGTGTCCTGCGAGACTCCAAATGTTACTCTCTCATTTGAGTTCTTCTAATGCTTCAATAACAAGATGCTGTTTATAAAGATTATGGTGTTCCAGGTAAACTATTATACAGTATATTTCTATTCTGATAGGTTGTTAAGATTCTACCTTCAAATTGAAAGAAAACACACAATGTCTTGTTTCTGCATTAAATGTCTAATATCTAATATCTAAATGTCTAATATCTAATAGATGTCAAATAGCCCCAAAGTATTACAAAAAATACTGTTGGGTATGCAAGCATTGATGTGTGCTCAAATGTTGGACTCTACACTCCTTGGCAAACAACATTTGTTAGTGAGTCTGCAAATTGCATTCTATAACTGACAAGTGTGTGTCTGTTGCACTATTGTGAGATTAAATAAAAAATGTAATATTCAGCGATGAACGTTATGTAAATTGGATACGGACTAGCAGCTGGACACTCAAGGGCAATCACATAAAACCTTCTGTAGACATATATAATATAGTGCAGCGCAATCCTAATAACACACATTACACAGTAATGAATGCATACATTTTGTGTTTACAATGAATCACATGTGTAATAGGTGCAAAGGAAACTCTGAATGGTAAGTGCAAAAAATAGGTGAAAGAGAAGAGTCCTTCCTTGTGGATGATGAAAGCAGAGACCCAGAACAGGCTGGCATGCACTCCAGAAAGATGTAAACTTTGATGCTCATATCTTCCCACCACCAGGTATTCTCTGCCTCTCACCTTAGAAAACAGACCCCATAGGGTCATTCATCATTCAGTATCCAGACCAATCTCCACTGTTAACATACACGGGGCCAGTCAGCAATATCCGGAAATCAAAAAGACCTGACTCTTCGAATGTGTGGTTCACACATTTGTCTGATAAGGAAGTAGCATGTCAGAGAAAGTATTTCCAGGATAGCCATCCCCATGAGGTGAAGAGTCTGAGGTCTTTTTGATTTCCGGATATTGCTGACTGGCCCCGTGTATGTTAACAGTGGAGATTGGTCTGGATACTGAATGCTGAATGACCCTGTGGGGTCTGTTTTCTAAGGTGAGAGGCAGAGAATACCTGGTGGTGGGAAGATATGAGCACCTAAGTTTACATCTTTCTGGAGTGTATGCCAGCCTGTTTTGGGTCTCTGCTTTCATCATCCACAAGGAAGGACTCTTCTCTTTCGCCTATTTTTGGCACTTACCATTCAGAGTTTCCTTTGCACCTATTATACATGTGATTCATTGTAAACACAAAATGTATGCATTCATTACTGTGTAATGTGTGTTATTAGGATTGTGCTGCACTATATTATATATGACTATTGTGAGATTACAATTGGGTTTTTCATTTTGCCCCCCTTACATGTTAATGTAATCAGGCTCACTGTGCCATCCAATTATGTTTTTTAATATTTTTATTTGTATTTTTTTTTTGTTGGTTCTTCAGATAATGCCTACTATATGAGATATAGACAAGACTATATTCTGATCCCCCGAATAGGACACCATACAGCTAAAAATAAAACATAAAAGAGTTATCCTTCTCTAATTTATCTTTGAAGAGGTCCATATTTTTATTAATCTCTTTCCCCAGCACACAAGATACATCATCCAGTGTCAGGTCAAGATGCAACCTTTGAGCTACACTAACCATAACAGTTATTTCCTATATTATGCTGACAAAGCACACTCTGATTCAAATTTAAAATGTTACCAGCCTTAAAACATTGGAATGTAAATATTACTCCTGAGGCACGGGAAATGATTGACCAGAGGTCAGTGAAAAGGAAAAATAATGATGTGATATTAAAATGATCAATTGCCTACATGTCTGTTGACAGGGCAATTTTTACTAAAGGGTAAAAAGCAGGACAGAGTTTCCCAACTTCATTAGATCTTGTATAAGTCAAGCTTGTATGGCAAAGATCTTACATTGCTTCCACCTCAGTCCAGGTCCTAAAGAGAGAAGCTTTAAAGTTACCTTGTGTAGCACTACCCACAAAGAGGCCACTGGTATCAACTGGGTGTTCTCTAACAGCACAGGGGCTGCCAGTCACCAAAGTACCAATCCATTTATTCTACCTCCAATAACACAGTTTACGATATGTCTCTTAAAGATTTATTGCTTGAAGAAGCTTTAGCAGGAGAGGGGTTAGAGCATGGGATACTCAAAAATGATTAGCACATAGCAATAAAAGGACAATCTTCTCCTTAAGTAATTGTGAGTATTGGACTGTGTAAGGCCTTACAGCTGAAGAATATGAGATACCTTTCAGTGCAGTCTGAGGCCTCACAACTGGGGACCATGAGGCAAGTTTCTTTTGCATCTGGGTATTTTGCTCGTATGCACAACAACTGGTATCCAATGTGATTTTCAGAACACTGTACAGCCACAGGGATCAATTTTGTCCCCAGGACAGCTGCCACCCTCCAGCTTCCTCTAGATATGGTCCAGTGAGTGAAACAGTTCTTCTCCAAACCAGATTCCTTGTGGTGAGGTCCAACAATCGGCTTCTAGCACAATCCAATTTAGGCCCTTAGCCGTGATCTTTCTAAGTAACAACTGGAAGGGAAGGGAGTACTTCTGGTTGAGGATATCTTGTAAAGTAACAGATGAATTTTATTATTGTAAATGGTAATGCAAATGCAAGTGGGGGTATCATGAGTAAAGCTCCACTCCAATCCAGTTTATTGAAAAAAATGATAAAACATCAATAAGACAATGTTAAATTACACTTGTGTGGGTGTCAGGCTGAGCCCGTGTACTTGCCCCACTGCTGTTAGGTCTTGCGTAGCCATGACCCCATGGAAAGCAGCATCCGCGCCTCAGCTGGAATGATGTTCCAAGAGGTGGATGTTCTGTATGTCCCGGAGATGGAGCGATGGGGTGTGCATCTACATGCGGTTAAGTGAAGACAGTGGCGCCGTCGGCGCTGGGGATGATGTCAATCACCTGTGCTCAAGGAACAGACTCAATAGGACAGCCCCTTAAGTGTAGAAACAAACAGTCCCATCTAGTCTCTTCCATTTTTTTCTATTCTATTCTTTTCGCCAAGCTGCAGGCGGGGGTGGATCAAACAGCGGTATGTCTTCCTGCCAGCCAGGGAGCTCTGTTGGGGAGATGTTGAGATCCATGCAGAAATGATCCAGGTCTTCTGGAAAGTGGAGAGTGGCTGAACACCCATCCCTGGTGACAATGAGACAAGCGGGGAAACCCCATCAATAGGGGATGTTAATTTGTCTGAGTTTTTTAGTAAGAGGTGGTAAGGCCCGATGACGATCCAAAGTCTCTCTAGCTAGATCCAGGAAGAAGGACAGGGTCACTCCGTCCAAATCCAGTGTTTTTGTTTCCTTTTCCTTGCGCATAATCCTCTCCTTCTCCTCATAATAGTCAAATCTGTAGATCACATACCTAGGGGCCTCAGCAGATAAATTGCAAGGGCGCAGGGCACTGTGGCTCCTATCAACCTGGATGGGATCATCTGCAGGGTTGCCCAGTAATTTTTAAAGATGCCACACATCGTGGGCAGCAGGTCCTCATCTTTTGTAGCCTCTGGCAGACCCCTTATCCTGATGTTGTTTCTGCGGTTTCTGAATTCCTGATCCTCAATTTAATACAGAGCGATCCTATGGGCCAATGTCAGTCTTTTAGAATGTTGCTGCAGGCTGCAATAGGCAGATTCGTGTTTGTCCAGTCTCAGCTCAGACTCCTCCACACGCTGTAGAACCTGACTAAGGTGTGACCTGACCGCTGACACCTCCTTCTTGATAGCTCACTCATACCATGTAGCATAGAAGCCAGTAATCCGCTTACCAAGGCAGCCACCTCGGAGCATCGTGGAGAGTCTCCCCTCCGTTGTAGCAGTACGAGGAGGCCAGAGAGTCACACCGCGATGGAGCCCTGCGTCTATTGGTGGAGCCTCCCTCACGAGGCGAGCGGCCTAGTTCTCCCGCTTCCAAGGGGTCCTCTGTGTCTGCCACCAGGAACAGTTTAATAGACCCCGAAGTGGGGGGTTTCGATTCTAGAGACTTGCCCGTGCGTTTCCCCATCAGGTTTGGAGTAGCTGCACAGAGTTAAAGCTTGTCAGAGCTGGTAAATATGGGTACCTCTGGAGGAGCTTGCTGCCAAAGCGTCCTCACTGCTTCATGCACAAGCCACATCCCCAATTTATTCTATTTGAATTTCAGTTTATTCTATCTGTTTGGAAGATGAATAAATTCTTTCTATTTTATTCTGTTCTATTGTCTATTCTATTGTTTTATTTTCAATTCTATTCTATTTTAATCTTTTCTATTCCTTTCATTTCTATTCTATTGTATTATGTTTTTTATTTTCTATTCTATTTTGTTCTGTTTTACTCTATTATTTTCTGTCCTATTTTTCTCTATTCTTTTATTTTCTACTCTAATATTTTCTATTCTCTTCTGTTATGTTCTATTCATTTATTTTCTATTCTATTTAATTTTATTATTATTATTTTTATTGTGTTCTGTTTTACTCTATTCTATTCCTTTCTATTCCATTCCATTTTTATTCCAATCTTGTTTTTAAATTTGATTTTGAGTCCGATTCATATTCAAGCCAAATTCGATTTGAATTCAAATTTTGGACGAATTTCATTTAGTTATTTTGGATTTGTTTAAATTCATTACTATTGTAATTCAGAAATTCAGATACATACAATACAAAAAATGTCTCAGAATTTCGATTCAGAACGAAACTAGCTTTACATGTCTAATTCTGGCTTGTTCTTGGTAGGCTGAAAAAAAAGTCAGGTGCTACGTATGATTGAACTCCTATGTGTGTACAGTATTCCAGTTGATAATATCTACCAGCTTTTCTCCACTGGAGTCTAGACAGGCTGAGCTTTTACCCATAATCAAAAATGTATTTATTCAGGATTGGAGCTGAAATGCAGCTCACATGCTTTTTTATGCAATGGACCTACTAGATCTGAACAAACTAAGTGGTGGGGCAAAATACAAAATCAGTTGGAGAGTCCTGGAGTGAAGCTGCTTAGTTACATGGAGGCTGATTTATGCAATAAAGTATGTGAATATATACTTCAATGATCCAATAATTTGAAAAGCAAATTTTTGTTCAGTTATTTGATATGCAAGTGATTGGATAACCGCAGTGAATATTCTAAACTCCTTCAGTAAGTCAACTGTAGTGGTATTCCCATAAGAACCGCTGGATAAGATTATTCCTCTGTTCTTTGCCTCAAGAACCTTAGCCCCTCTGACACACCAGGTTGAGTAAACAATCATACAATATCACAGGAAATGGCTGAGAGTAATACTAGTACCCAATAGTAGTGCTATATTAACAAAACCAGACTCAAAACCAGGTAGTAAATGCAAACTTAATATATTGTCACCAAATATGGTTGGTAACTAGGTAAGCATAAAATGGAATAACAATGGTAACAACACAATTTAGCATACAAAATCATTAACGCTAAGGACTAGGCATTAGATGACATTTAGCATCCAGATCAGCATAAACAGTAACAAGGCCACATCAAGTGCAGCAGTGAGCAGTATTAAAATGTAATATACCAATATACTGCCAGAGCACATTCATGGGGGCAATGCTAGTCCTAGACCAACTTGGAATGCACTGTCCAAAAGTAAAGGAGAATGGTAGTGGAGGGGGCAGGGGAACAAAGAAGGCTTGCAGAATGATTTTTACGCCAGGGGCTGTACTTTAAGATGTTCTTCTGCCAGATATCGTGGGGCAATTTCAGAGCATCTTTGCACTTAATGACAGTCCTTGTTCTGTCCTCCCTATGTGTGAGGGTACATAGATTGACAGGCAGTATAACCCTGATTTCCTTCAATGCATTGACAAAGGAGCAAGGTCCAACTTCAACTTTTATTGCAAGGAAATACGTGAAATTAGAGTGTTAAAACTGTGGAGCAGAAAAGAGAATACACTTACTAATGTATACTGACATGTGGCAATGCATATAAGACATTACTGTACATAGCAATGCAAATACAAGAAATGTGCACAAGATGTAAGTTACACAAGACATAGATACAGGATGATAATGTTAAGCATCCATAAGAGTATACACACCAGCGATGCCGCCATAAACTAAGATGAGGGAGGATGCAACTAGCTGTGTTTCCTCTAGCTGAATTTCCTGTAGAAAACAAGATATGGAGGGAAGATGATGTCACCAAAGTTCATAGGAGAAAGCTATGGTAGCTGGGCTGGGACAAAAAATTGTTCCAATATGTAATATGTGAATGTCCACTAGATGGCGCTGGTACAACATGAACAGTAGGTTACACAGTAAATTACACATTGTGAAAACTCTCATAAGAATAACATGACAATATAATGATGGAGACATGACACTCCCCGCTTGGTATCCCAAGGATACCACATTAACTATTCTCTGGAGAGAGTAACAAAATCAGTTCAGTAACAGGTCTCTGGAAGAGTTTAGGCTCATTTTGCCTGCAGACTTTCACTTCCACCTTCCTGACTCTTCCATCTTCACTTGGAAATACTTTGGTTATCAGTCCCAAAGGCCAGTCATTTCTTTTTGACTGAGAGTCTTTTACAAGAACAACATTACCAACCTTCATGTTGGGTTTACTGGTTTGCCATTTATTCCGGGACTGTAGAGTAGGGATGTATTGTTTTCTCCATTTATCCCAGAAGGCATCCGCTAGAGTTTGCACTCGTCTCCACTGACACTTGTACAAATCTTTAGTGCTAAACTCACCAGGGGGAGCTGTAACCGTACCAACCTTTTGGGTGAGGATAATAGAAGGAGTGAGTAAAAGAGGATCTTCTGGATCACTGGATATTGAAGTCAAAGGTCTGGCATTCATGATCGTCACTACTTCGGCCATAAAGGTTGTAAGAGACTCATGGGTAAGCTTCAAAGTCCCCAGCTGTAGAAAGATAGAATCAAGGATCCTGCGGGCTATACCAATCATACGCTCCCAAGAGCCTCCCATGTGAGAGGAGTGTGGGGAATTGAATGTCCATTTACAGTCTTGGTCAGCAAGATATCTCTCTACATGGTCACTGTCGATGTTTGAGGGGATCTGCAGTTCCTTACAGGCTCCCACAAAATTAGTGCCTCTGTCAGAGCGGATTTGTTTGACCGGGCCTCGAATAGAAATGAAACGTCTGAGAGCATTTATGAAGCTGGATGTGTCCAAAGACTCAATGACTTCTATATGCACAGCCCTAATACTCATGCAGGTGAATATGACTGCCCAGCGTTTGCTGTTTGCACGACCTCCTCTGGTGTGTCGTGTAGTGACAGACCAAGGGCCAAACACATCAAGACCAACATTTGTAAAGGGAGGGTCTGTACTGAGTCGGTCGGCAGGAAGATTAGCCATTTTCTGTGACTGAAATATACCACGTAGTCTTTTGCAAGTGATACATTTGAAAATTAGACTACTCACAAGTCTTTTTGCTCCCACTATCCAGAATCCAGCTGTCCGTAAAGCTCCTTCAGTGAACAAACGTCCCTGGTGCTTGGTCTTTTCATGGTAGTGTTGCACAAGTAACGATGCAATATGACTGTTTGGAAGTATTATTGGGTTACATTCCTTACTCTCAAGTTTTGCCTTAGAAATACGTCCCCCAACTCTCAACAGTCCATTATCATCTATAAATGGGTCAAGTCTCTTAAGGGAACTGTCTTTAGGAACGCATTTTTGCTTTTGGAAGTGTTCAAGATCTTGAGCATAAACTTCTTGTTGCATACACCGGATGATAGCGTCTCTAGACTGTGTGAGTTCATCCAATGTATAGGCTTTATGACAGTAATGCCAACCTTTACAATGTTCTGATCTTGTAGATGTGGCTCTAAAAGATCTGGCTATGTGGATCAAACCAGCTAATGCTCTGTTTAACGATTTCCATGTGGAAAACTTGTTAAATCGTTCAGATCCAAGATGTCTGTTAGAAACTGTTGTGGTGAGTACAGAAACGTGAGGACGAATCTCTGCATCAGAATTCGGCTCTGACAACTCAAATGTATCTTCCTCAAGAGTGTCCACTACTGGTCTGTAGATGAATGTTGGCCCTGTGAGCCAGGTAGAGTCTTTGAGGTGGGCTGCAGGAACAGCTCTTGTGGCATGATCTGCCGGGTTTTGGTCAGTTGGTACATAGCGCCACTGGGTAGGCTGTGTTGACCTCCTAATTCTTTGCACTCTGTTGTGTACATAGACGTAGAATCTCCTAGTCTCATTGTAAATGTAGCCCAACACTACTTTGCTGTCTGTATGAAACACTGTATTGTCAAGTTGTATGTCTATTTCTGACACAATAAGCTCTGCTAGTTCTACTGCCAGAACAGCAGCACAAAGTTCCAACCTTGGTATGGTGAGCTCAGGACATGGTGCCAGCTTCGCCTTGCCCATTACAAAGCCAATTTGAACTTGACCTTTATTGACTATTGTTTTGAGGTAAGCGACAGCAGCAATTGCTTTTACTGAAGCATCACAAAAGATGAACAGTTGCCTAGACTGAACCTCTGCTGGAGAGAGGTGGGTATATGACCTAGGTATGTGTAGGTTAGATAATGACTTTAAAGAGTCTCTCCATGTTATCCATAGTGCCTCTTTCTCTGAGGAAAGTGGAGAATCCCAATCACATGTATCTGTGGTTAACTCTCTGAGCAGAGTCTTACCTTGGATGATCACGGGTGCTGCAAACCCAAGTGGGTCATACAGACTGTTGATTGTAGATAAGACACCACGTCGTGAGAAGGGCCTTTCCTCTTGGTTGACCTGAAAGGTAAAGGTGTCAGACTTGAGATCCCAGCTGAGTCCCAGGCTGCGCTGCATGGGTATTGTGTCTGTAGCCAAGTCTAGGTCTTTCAAGTCGTTGGCGTGATCTTGAGTAGGAAAAGCTTCCATAACAACTTTACTGTTTGAAGCTATCTTATGCAATCTGAGGTTTGAACATGAAAGCATAGTCTGAGTCCTCTTGAGTAGGCTGATTGCAGCTTCTGGTAAAGGAAGTGACTTTAGACCATCATCAACATAAAAGTCCCTTTCAACAAACTTCTTAACATCCTGTCCATAGTCTTTTTCACCTTCTCGGGCAGAGAGTCTGAGTCCATATATTGCGACTGCAGGAGATGTGCTGTTGCCAAAAACGTGTACCTTCATGCGGTACTCTATGATGTCCTTGGTGGGGTCATTGTCTCTGAACCAGAAGAATCTCAGGAAGTTTCTGTGCTCCTCTGTAACTTGAAAACAATAGAACATTTGTTGTATGTCAGCAACTATAGCGATGGATTCTTTACGGAATCTGATGAGGACACCTAGAAGAGAGTTATTGAGGTCTGGTCCTGTCAAAAGAACATTGTTGAGGGAGACTCCCTGATATTGTGAGCTGGAGTCAAACACCACTCGTATTTGACCTGGCTTCTTAGGGTGATAAACACCGAAGATTGGCAGATACCAGCATTCTTCTTTTTCTTTCAGAGGTGGAGCTACCTCTGCATGGTTGTTTTCAAATATCTTGCCCATAAATAAGAAGAAATGTTCCATCATCTCTGGTCTTTTCTGGAAATTGCGTCTAAGTGAACAGAAGCGTTTTAAGGCCTGATCCCTGTTGTTAGGGAGACAGCGTCTCCGAGTTTTGAATGGAAGTGGTGCAACCCAGGTGTTTGTTTCATCCTTGAAAATTCCTTGTTCCATTATTTTTAAAAAGGTCTCATCTTCAAAGGAGGGAGCTATCTTGTGATCTTCTTTTGTCCTCTGGAACACTGTGCATCCTAAGTGGTCTAGGTCTTCACCACAAGAAGGGTTCTGGATTTCAGTAAAGTCCGAATATAGCATACCTGCAGGCTTCTCTCTTACAAGGAATTTGTTAGGGCAAGGCTGAAAGAGGGATGGACGTCCATTTTCCAATGTATGCGTGTAAAAAGAATTTACAGTGGTTGGCTTGTGGACATTCCCTAAGCAGACATCACCTATAATGACCCACCCTAGGTCCAGCTTCTGAGCATATGGAGAATTGTGAGGACCGTTTATCTGTTCTCTCACCTTGTGGACTCTTATGATGTCTCTTCCCAGCAGGAGTATTATTTGAGCCTCTGGATCAAGTGCAGGAATGAGATGAGCTATGGGTTTCAGATGCCAATGATGCGATGCAGCCTCAGGTGTAGGAATCTCTTCTCTATTGTTTGGAATCTGGTTACATTCGATCAGGGTAGGCAGAGGCAAGGATGCTTCCCCATTTACGGATTCGATTTGGTAACCAGTAGCTCTTCTGCCTTTTTCTTCACTCACACCTGTGCAAGTTTTAAGTGAGTATGAAGAGTTATGTCCTTTAATACTGAAGATATCAAAGAAAGCTGAGCTAGCAAGAGATCTATTGCTTTGATCATCAAGGATGGCATACAACCTTATGGCTTTCTCTTTGTGACCAATGGGGTACACTGTAACCAGACAAATCTTAGAGCATGATTTGTTACTAAGACCTTCTCCACAGACTTGGGTGCACTGGGGTGTCACTTCAGGAGGTTTTGTATCTCTCTCCTCCCCGCCGTGCTCTGCAGCCTGGTCTGAAGGTGTGAGAGTCCATGGAGGTGGCCCAGGGTGTAAAGCTGTAATATGCTCTCCACTGTCACATTCTGAGCATTTAATGTTCTCTGTACAGTCTTTTGCGAGATGAGAGGTAGATGCGCAACACCTGTAGCAAATATGGTTTTCCTTGAGGAAGGTTTTGCGTTCCCTGAGAGGTTTTCCTCTAAATCCTCTGCATTTCAGCAATGAGTGTGGTTTCTTATGTAGAGGGCACTCTCTGTGCAGGTCTTTTGTTGGGACCTTCTCAGTCTCTGTAGTACTGTAAGTTTTGATTGAGGAGTCTTTAAGAGATACACTGGTTTTGTGTACTGCAACAGGTGTACCTTTCAGGTTGCGAGGTGAGACAGGTTTACCTAGTTTAGGGTATGCGGTGTCAAACATTGAGAAGTCAAAGCTAGGATCATTTCTGGTCTTTGCTTGTTGGTGCACAAAGTCCACAAAGAATGAAAATGGAGGAAATTGGACATTGTACTGCTGTTTGTACTTGGAGCCTTGAGCGATCCACTTCTCTTGTAGACTAATAGGTAGTTTTTGTACAATGGGGTTGACACCACGCGCCGTATCTAAGTATGCTAAACCTTGCAAGTCTCCTTCGTCCTTGGCAACTTGGAGTTCCATCAGCAGATCGTTTAGTTCTCTAAGCTTTTGATAACCTTTGTTATGAATTTTGGGAAAATCTTGAATTCTTTGGAATAGTGTGTTCTCTATTACTTCTGGTGAGCCATAACACTCTTCAAGTCTCTCCCATATGGCGTTCAGCCCTCTAAATGGATAGTTAATATTAATGTCTCTAATCCGCTTTGCATGTTCTGCTGACTCATTTCCTAGCCACTTGACTAGAAGATCAACTTCTTCACTTGCAGACAGATCTAGATCTCTGATCGTATTCTTGAATGATGATCGCCATGATCTATAGCCTTCAGGTCTGTCATTAAACTTGGAGAGCCCCTTGGTTATTAGCTCACGTCGGGCAAAGAATTTAAGGAAGTCTGACATACCTTCATTTCTGCTTGATGGACCCGGAGATAAGTTGTGGTGTAAAGGTCCCGGCGGGCTGGTATAGCTTTTTGGTGTCAACTTGTTGCTGTAATAGTCACCATCTACTTCAGGTTGCACTGAGGGATGATGGTATGCAAAATTGCTCTCTTGCTTAACATGAGGAGAATGGTCAGCAGAAGTTGCTTGCCGTGTGTCAGGATTCTGCTGCTCTTTAGCAGGGGTTGACTCTGCTCCTGGTCCTAAATGCAGACTGTCACCTGACTTAGAGTGCTGCAGTATGTAGTCTGTAGTGCGTTTCATGTTATCAGGATGACCAGGTTCAGGCCCAAGCATGTTGCTGAGTCTATCACTTGTGGAGTTTGCTGCTTCTTCTAAAGCTTCTGCTTCTGCGATAGCGGCTGCAGCTTCCTTCTCCACTTCTAGCTTTTCCAATGTTGCCTGTTGTTCAGCTAGGACTGCTTCCATGCGTGCTTTCTCTATTTTCAATTGTCTCTCTTGTTCAGCAAATGCTGCTCGCATTTTGGCGGCTTCAGCCTTTGCGCGGGCAATAGCAATAGTGGAGCTGCTCACTGACCTCTTTGAGCTTCTGGAACTGGCTGAGGTGTGGGACCTTGTCTCCAATGGATCAGACTTGCTTGTTGACATGGTAGCAGGTTTGCACACTTGCACTGTGTGGGGTTCAGTATCACGTGGTCCAACCTGTACTCGGTTGCTGTTTCACTGCAGCTTGTGAGAGGTCACAGCGTCTTGCATCAGCTTGTGCAGAATCTGCAGCTTTACTGTGTCTCTAGCTTGTTAGGAGGTCGCTGTTTTACTGTTCTGTCCTCCCTATGTGTGAGGGTACATAGATTGACAGGCAGTATAACCCTGATTTCCTTCAATGCATTGACAAAGGAGCAAGGTCCAACTTCAACTTTTATTGCAAGGAAATACGTGAAATTAGAGTGTTAAAACTGTGGAGCAGAAAAGAGAATACACTTACTAATGTATACTGACATGTGGCAATGCATATAAGACATTACTGTACATAGCAATGCAAATACAAGAAATGTGCACAAGATGTAAGTTACACAAGACATAGATACAGGATGATAATGTTAAGCATCCATAAGAGTATACACACCAGCGATGCCGCCATAAACTAAGATGAGGGAGGATGCAACTAGCTGTGTTTCCTCTAGCTGAATTTCCTGTAGAAAACAAGATATGGAGGGAAGATGATGTCACCAAAGTTCATAGGAGAAAGCTATGGTAGCTGGGCTGGGACAAAAAATTGTTCCAATATGTAATATGTGAATGTCCACTAGATGGCGCTGGTACAACATGAACAGTAGGTTACACAGTAAATTACACATTGTGAAAACTCTCATAAGAATAACATGACAATATAATGATGGAGACATGACAGTCCTAATTAACCTGCGTACAGTATAGGTACAGTAAAGTCTTGGCACAGGTGAAAGATAGATTGGGTTGAGATGCGGCAAAGGTTCTGCATAATGCGTTATAGTCTTAGTATACGTAGGTACAGTCTAGGTTTGGAATAAGTGTGGTATAGAGTGCAGTATGGGTGTTGTATGGATTGGTTACACTTGGTGTACTGTTTTCAGTGGCTCAGTCCCTGCTAGCAGTAACAACGATGGACAAATAGCCCTCTCACTAGTCCCCTGGGTGCTGTGGTGACCTCTCACTGTAGAAGGGGAGTCCCCCTCTTTCTCTCTGAATGCCTCTGGTGTTTTGTGGTGATCTCTCTCTCTGACTCCCTTGATGCCAAGAGGAAGAGGTCTCTTGGTAAGTGTAATAAAAATCATTTCTCCACTCCTCCTACTGCACAGTGCCTGTTGGGATTTGTATTGTAAGAGGTCTATTTATCCCATTATATGACTGCTGTCTCAAACTATAACTCCCAGGATTCTCAGCATCTGCCTAGAAGTGTATGGGCTTGCTTGGCTTTAACTCTCCCCCTGCTGGCTGGAGGAGAATGGTGCAGCATGACATCAGTATTTCAGTGAAGGGAGAGAAAAAATAAAGCCAATGTCTCTTTCGCCCATATTGCTGTAGCCCAGCACCTGACTTCACAACCTAGCTGCCTCTAAGATTTCATAGGCTTAATAAAATCTAACATAGTTTTTAAGTGACACCATCAGGTTAAAAAATACAGATCAATGGTTCCTGCAATAGAAGGGCTTTTATAGCCACCTTTCAAGCAGATCCTCAATCCTACCTTCCCACCATTTCAGGGCTACAGTCTACAACAGTCTCTTCCGGAAGTGTTGGATGCCACATGATATGGTTCAAATATGTCACCACAGGACTACACTACTTGCGATGAAGAAGAGTTGTACTGGTGACATCTACGGTTATTGGATGTATTGACAATGGTCATCTGTTGTAAGTCACCACAGCAGTCACTACATGAGGTCCAGAAACCATTTGGAGTGCATATCTTGTATGTCTATTTTCCTAAAGGACAAATCAGAGAAGGAACCATAATGTGTGGTGGGAGATACCTGAAAGTGACAAATGCCAAGGAATCTTATGGAGGCTGCATCTCTACAATGGAGGTATCGTAGAAGACAAGGACCCCATGGGAGGTAAGATTCATTACATTGCAGGGGCCTTGACCTTGTTTTCTTTAAGCTTAATAGCATCATTTTAAACAACAAGCTTGAATAATTTATGTTGCTACAGGTCAACAGTTACAAAGAGAAAGTCACATCTGAGACACTGCGAGGATATGCTGGGAATGAGATAATATTTAGGTGACTTACTAAGAAAGTACATTTTTTACTCAACTAAGCGAGCCTGTGTTTTAAATACCAATTTATGCACAGAAGAATTTACAACAATTAGAATTCCTTTGCAAATGATTTGTTGATTGACGTGAATACAGCTTTATTTAACAAAGTGAAAAGTGTACTTCTAAGTCAAGCCACTGTTTGTAGAAGGGAGCATTAAGCAACATGGCTTCATCTTTGTGAGGAGTGAAAATTTTAAAGAAAAAGGAAGCGAAGAAAAGAAAGAGGTTTGGGAAAAATGTTTGGGCTTTTCTTTTTTCTAAACACCAATGAAAATCATAGCCAACGGGACTTTTAAAGAGACACAACCCACGAATTAAAAACTCAAAAATGTATTTTAAACACACAAATATAAGGTACATATTAAAACTGTATCATAATAGATAATTGCCAAAAGGATCCAACTCTAAAAGATACATAAGTAAATAGCACGTAGATATATCAAGATGTAATCATTCCAACAATCCTAGACAGTCTGTGCTGTTTTTTCTCTACGCGTTTCGCAAGATAGGAAAGCTTGCTTTCTCAGAAGAAGCACAGATGAGGATCTAACAACATAAACATAATAATTTAGAGAGAGAGAAAAAAAAAGGGGTAAAGAAAGGGGGAGGGGAGGGAAAAGGGAAAAAAAATCCTACCTTGTGACTAATGACTTGCAATTTATATGGTTGTCAGAACCTCCAAAAGTTTTCAGTAAATAATGGATACTCAAGTGTACTTAATAAACTGTCCAAATAGCTTAATTTGTAGCACCGGACAGGGCCAGCCCCTGGTCCACAAACCCCCCCCCCCCCCCGGGAGTTGAGGAGGGGAGGAGATGAAAGCTACAAGCAATCACCTAGTGCCCAGGCACCCCCACAGACCAGTGGGTTGTCTTTGTAGGATCCTAAAACTGAAAACATTACCTTATCAGCTTAAAGAGATAGATATAAATATGAGAACAAAGAAAATGGGAAAAAAAGGAAAAGTGTAATAGGATGAAAAATGGAAATCCCCCTAGTGCTTGTTAAAGCAGTATGCAAGAAAAAATGTGAGATGAGGGAGTGTACTGACTAGAGAATCTACCCATGAAGGAGTGAGCGATTTAAATATGTGTAAGACAGGACCCAAAAAGGTGCTAACAATAATGAAAGAATTCACCTGCCAAAGAAGGCTTGGATTAGATAGATGAAGTGAAAATAGACTGTTCAAATAACCTTCATGATGTGATATATAGAACAAGTGCCATGCATAATACAGGAGGCTATACCAAAACTTTTCCGATGTACACCCCTGTAAGTGAGCATTCAAAAAAAAGGGAAGCTGCTGTGATAAAAAAAAGTGAGACAGCGCATACATATATAGACCAAAGCAGAGAAGTATATGCTACACCATGAGTGCTATAAAAACATCTTGTAAAAAAGAAATGCAATAAAAGATAAATCTGTGCAAACATCTTGTATAAAAAGAAGTGCAATCCTCCATATCTTCTGGGAATGCCCAAGGCTGCGGGGACGCATTTATGGTATGGTCAGGCGAATCACTGGTCTTGCGGTACATCCGTCCCCTTCGCATGCTCTTTTGGGTCAGCGCATTCCTACAATTCCCAAACACACCCAGGCCCTCATTTTCTACATCTTCCTCGGTGCCAAAATGGCGATAGCCAGGCAGTGGAAAAAGCCTTCGGTTCTGTTGCAGCTGGCTAAGCGTAAGATTTCATGGATAATGGCACAGGAGAAGATGTATAGCATTCTTGACGACTCCAGAACGAAATTCGAGCGGATCTGGGAACCCTGGGCTGCTTATGTTAACGTTACCATTTGACCGGGTTTGGGCCGCTGGAACCTTCTACTCCCTCATGCTCTTCCTCTCTTTCCTTCCTCTCTTCTCTTGATGCCTGTCAGTTTCCTTTCCTATCTATTCTGCCTTCTTCTTTTTCCTTTTCTTTTTTTCCTCTTGATTGCTCACATATGGTTTATGTTGTACTCATACAGTTTGGTTGCTAACTCCGCTTGGTGGGGTCTCTTGGTTTAGGCCCGGAGCCCCCGCCAAATGTTTGGAATGGGTCTTTGATAACGATACTTTCTTATTCCTCTGCTCTTCTCTATGATCGGGAATACGGGTCCATCTCTGATTTAGTGAGGGACTAGGACTTGCTTACCTATAACTGGTTCTCCTTTGGAGTCCTGGTGATTGGGATTCCACACGTTTCAATGATATTGGTCGGGTGCTCTTACCTCGAGGCACAGTATGTTCCCTTTTGGGGTGTCTCGGGGGTGGAGCTCTACCATTGGGGGGTCGCTCCTGTTATCCGCTAGCTAGTGTCCCACTTTTTAGGCATTTCTGGGTCAAGTTTTGGTCCCACTTACCCTGACCTATTCCTGGATTTTATATACACTCATTGCTTGTTGCATACCCTCCCCATATTGCTGTACTTCATATTTCTACTACCGCATGTTGTGTTACAGTTTTCATTTCTGTACCATTCCAGTTACTGTTTGTACTTGATATTCTCGAATAAAAATTTATTGAAATTAAAAAGAAGTGCAAAAAAAGAAAAAACAGTGCAAACATCTTGTAAAAAAGAAGTTCACAAAAGATAAAACAGTGCATACCAAGGTGAATTCCAGGTATACTACAGTATCTAAGACGTAAAAAAGAAGAACAGGAGAGTGCCTCTATGTGCAATATTTATTAAGCATAGAGCAGAAAGGCAAGTAGAAACTCACATAATCAAAAAAAGTAAGGCTCATCCAGGGCTGCGTTCCATTCAGCGGCCCACAAAGCAAGGATCTGGAACTCATCTATCCTCGCCGGAGACAGCATGCTGGGTCGCGGCTCCCCATCTCTAAGGTTGGACACCTGGATTTCTCTGCCCCTGGAGCTGCCTCACCACAGATGGGCCTTACTTTTTATTGATTATGTGAGTTTCATTTTAGCTTTCCGCTCTATGCTTAATAAATATTGCACTTCGAGGCGCTCTCCTGTTCTTCTTTTTTACATGTGTTCCTGAGTTGGCTTCACTTCTGAGGAGAAGCTTTGCCCTAGTGCTGAGCATTTATTGACTACCTACAACTCACCTATCTTATTCAATATGGACAATTAATGGACTATATGGACTTCCTTAACCCATACAGCCTATAATTTGATTATGCCTGTGCACCAGCATTTTATGTTTATGCTCACCATATCCCAGACAGTCATGATAATTACCCTGAAATCCTATGATCGTGGGTCACACAAGCTACATACCACCTGAACCTCAGAGAAAAGTGGTGATAGAATAGGGGCAAACAGGTGGCAATGGAAAGGACCCCCCCCCCCCCAGCATCACAATGATGGGAAACCACCATGGGGCTCATAGTGATGTAGGAAAGGCAAGGGATTGCTTCCCAATGGAGGCTAAGGCTGACGGAACATGAGTGGCGACAGGGATGGCACACAGCCAACGCATCATCAAGCTGCATCCGCCGGTATCTGGATCAGGAAGCTCACGCGCATGCGCAAATGATGTGCACAATGGAGCCGCTGCCCCCTGGCCAGGGAGGCAGGGACGAAACACACAGCGATGGTGAAGAGACAGATAGGAGCAACCCTGGCTGAGCGTGACTGACATACCTACAGCCAATAACAAGAAAATATACAAATCTGTGTCTGAAATAACAGTATAAAATATTAACTTGTAATACAGCAAAAATATAAAAGTCACAACAAAAATGAACTCCAGGTGTACTTATAAAATATAGTTTTCATATACTATACCTACCTGTGAATATATGTGTAAGTTTAATGTGAAAATGTAGAAACTACACAAAGTACATGACAATGTGCAGATTCATTTCCATTTGCTATAGCAAAGGTAAATGTATTATGTTATCTGCAACTTAGCCGGCTACACATACTATTGATTAACTGTCTAGAAGAATCATTTTCGTAAAACATCACCAGGGACTAATCCCATATGCTCTGCTGCAGATGATCATTGTCATGTATCATAACTACTTTTTAACGTGTGACTTGGAAAAGTCATCATGGATGAAAGACACAGTGCATAAAATGAATCTAATTTGTTCACCATACATGTACAGATTCATGCCAAGTCACCATCTGTATTTTGCAGTATAGAAGCCCAACGCATCAAATTGATTCACTCTGCTCATGGAGATGCAAAAGCCTGAATAACATGTACTGTGCAGCATCCATTACAGTAGGGTACAATGTCAAACTAAAGGTTAAGTCAATATAATATTTTTCTGAGAACTGTATATAAACATAGGTAAACAGCTGAGGTGGAAAACATACAGCTGTTCATGGCAATGGCAGATTGGGTCTTTCCACTACGATGAACATAGTGGCTTGATAGGTGATTATTGATAAATTATTGATATAGATAATTTTTTTTTTTTTTAAGTTAGCTATGTTAAGCTTTAAGAGACAGGCTTAGGGTTCGGAGTAGTTGCTTTTTGTTTCCAGGAAAAAGTTAAATTCTCCCCAAATATCACATAATCAATTTGGTAATACTTGAACTAAACAATAGGGATGATCGAACGGTTCGGGTCGACAATCAGTTCGACCCGAACATTGACTGTTTGAAATTCGGCCGAATTCCAAACTTTTTGCGGAAAATGTTTGGAATTCGGCAACCAGAACCGACCAAAATGCAATGGGACAGGAACTGGGCTTTAAAAGCCCGTGATTGGACCAGAACCATCAGTAAAAGCCAATTGAGGGGGCAGGAGGATGCTAGGAATGTGATTGGAGTGACTAGGGGGTCCAGAGGCCAATCAGTAGTGAATAAGCCCCCCTATATATAACATAGCCCCGCCAAATCTCTAGCACTGTAATACAGGGGCTGTGGAAGAGAGTGGAAGCATTTCTGTTACTCCTGCTTCAAAAGTGTCATTTAGCAATTATTAGTGTGAGGAAAGGGATATCTAGTGTAGTTAGGGTACTATTTTCCACTATAGTTAGATTCAATAATCTAGTTTCTGTAGGGAAAGTGTTAAGTGTCAGGGTGACCGTAGTGTAGTGTAGAGTGAACTGACTCTGACTGCTATGGCAGGTTGACCAAACTCTTCCATGTCAGGGTGACCGCCATAGAAAAAAGATTGTTTGTCTTAGAATTGCAGACAATTCTGCAATTGAGAGCAGTAGAGCAGGCATATGGCTCCGCAATTGAGAGCAGTAGAGCAGGCATATGGCTCCGCTCCTTTCACACCTGGCCATTTTTGTTGCAGGCGTTTATTGGGCTTTTTTTTGGATGTCTTTGGAGGCAGGCATGACATCTGAACTTCTGTGTAGGGGTATATATACACACACAAATATATGTATATGTACACATACACACATATAGGTGTGAAAGTAGCAGAACCCTATGCCTGCGCTAATAAAATTATTTGCAGGCATAGGGCTCCGCACCTATCACACCTATATGTGTGTATGTGTATATATACATATATGTGTGTGTGTATATATACCCCTATACAGAAGTTCAGATGTTATGCCTGCCTCCAAAGACGCCCAAAAAATGCCCAAAAAAAGGCCTGCAACAAAAACGCCCAGGTGTGTTGTTGCAGGCGTTTTTTTGGGCATTTTTTGGGCGTCTTTGGAGGCAGGCATAACATCTGAACTTCTGTATAGGGGTATATATATACACACACACATATATGTATATATAGACATACACACATATAGGTGTGATAGGAGCGGAGCCCTATGCCTGCAAATAATTTAATTAGCGCAGGCATAGGGTTCCGCTACTTTCACACCTATATGTATGTATGTGTATATATACATATATGTGTGTGTGTATATATACCCCTACACAGAAGTTCAGATATCATGCCTGCCTCCAAAGACGTCCACAAAAAAGCCCAATAAACGCCTGCAACAAAAACGGCCAGGTGCGAAAATAGCAGAGCCATATCCCTGCTCTACTGCAATTCTAAGACAAACAATCTTTTTTTTTCTGGTTCTGGACATGCTACAGAGCTGAAACTTCACAGGTACACTTTTTAGACCCCCCAGACACTAAATCCAAAGAAATCTTTTTTTTTTTTCAATAATTTTTTCAATAATTGGCTCTCTATCAAAAATGACAATTTTTAAGAACTTTTTTTGTGTGATTTATAGTCCCTGGGGCATGACCCAGAACCCTAGGCACTGTTTAGGGGCATTTATTGGGTTTTAGGGCTTCAAAATGGTGTTTTTTGATTACCGAAGTTTGGGTCCCCTTGATTTCAATGGGGTTCTGGAATCCAGACCCGAACTTTCGGGAAGTTCGGGTGTTCTAGTCAAACTAAACTTTTCAAAATTTTGATTATCCCTACTAAACAACTGCGATGTACGCAGGAAAACATCCCACCCATTAAAGCGTTACTAAACCCCCAACAGTAAAATCAGTCTGTATGTGCAGGGAAGCATGCCTGTTATGCTCACTGTGGAACCTTAGGGGTTAATCCTCTGCATTGTGTAAAAAGACTGTTTGATCATGTCTTCTCTGATCCTCCCCTTCTTGCATTGTCCCCAAAACATCTCTGGATAAGACAGAGTTAGTGGAGTCAGTCTGCACATGCCCAACTTGGTGTGTATTGCTAGAGAGGTTTTTTTTCCTTGGGAAAGTGCATGTGATCAACACAGGGCCAATCAGCACTGTCCAGACATAGGGTCAGGTATCTTGCACTGTAATAGGACAGTCAGAGGAGAATAAAAACTCCTCCTACAAAGCTTTACCCAAACACTGATAGAAGTCACAAGACTACTGCTGATGAAAAAGGTCTTTAGCAGTTTATATTTAATAAAACAATTGCATTTCCATGTTCTGTGTACTGTGGGAGACCAGATATAGTGAATGCAGGTTCTGGGTTCAGTAACACTTTAATGCTTTGAACCTTTGCAGCAGCTGGGACAAGCAAGCATTCAATCCTATGTGGGAAGAAACATAGACTCTGAACACCTTGTTTAAAGTCTGCAATCATCAAGTATATGACCCCACCCAAGCCTTTTAACCAGTTCTGGACCAGAAGGGTTTGCCCCCTTAATGACCAGGCCATTTTTTGCGATTCTGCACTGTAGCACTTTAACGGAAAATTGCGCGGTCGTGCGACACTGTACTGAAATAAAATTGATGTCCTTTTTTTTTCTCCCACAAATAGAGCTATCTTTTGGTTGTGTTTGATCACCTCTGCGATTTTAATTTTTTACGCTATAAACAAAAAAAGTGACAATTCTGAAAAAAAAATCTATATTTTTCACATTCTGCGATATATAATCCCCCCCCCCCCAAAAAATAAATACATTTTAAAAAAATCACAATAAGCGTAATTTGATTGGTTTCAAAAAGTTATCGCCTCTACAAACTAGGTGAAAGATTTATGTCATAATTATTTATTTATATTTACTAGTAATTGCGGAGATCTGCAATTTTTAGCTGGACTGCGACATTGCAGGGGACAGATCGGACCACTAACTAACATTTTTGACACTTTTGGGAGGACCATTGACATTACTACAGTAATCAGTGCTAAAAATATGTACTGTTACTGTACTAATGACACTGGCAGGGAAGGGGTTAACCTAGGAGTGATCAAAGGGTTAATTGTGAGCCTAGGGGAGTGCTTTCTAACTGTAAGGGGAAGGACTTCTGAAATGATCATAGAGACCTGTGATCCTATATAAAAGGATCAAGGTGCTCAGTGATCATTTCAGAGAGAACAATGGTCAGCTGTGTTTACAACAGCTGACCGTCCTTCTCTCTAGGCGGGAAGCAATCGCAGGTGCCCTGAGGCAATCGCAGCCACCGGTCGCATGAATCGGCATCCCCGCTACCTAGCGGGGGCATGAGCGCCTTTCCCCCCAGCACCACTCCCACGAACCGACGTGCCCCTTTTCACATAGAAAGTGCGTGTGATTAACATTGACAACTTCTGATGGATTAGGAGCCAAATTCTGTTTCCAGTGCCTGGTAATAATTGATCTAGCAGATAGCAAGATGTTTGCTACAATGCCACGATATGGGACAGGAAATTCCTCAATACCCATATTGAGTAGAGCTAGAGCTGGGTCAGTAGGAGTTAGAACTCCAGTTATGTATGAGATTATTTGGAATGTTTTCCGCCAGAAGCTGCGAATACTGTTGCAGGACCAGAGAATATGCAATAGGGTACCCGAGGCACAACAACCAAACCAACATAATGGAGAGGATGTGATATACAGTAAATTTTAGCTAAACAATAATCATTGAAGGAGCCAACCCAATAGGTGTACCTAACCACTAACTGCCGCTCCTTTAAATATGAACCAAATTAAAAATAAAAACAACCAAAATAAAGTAAGGCACTGTTAGAGAGGTGGAAATCTTCCTTAATATAAAGTGCTTATATAACCAATATATATGTGATAATGAACTCTCTTTGATGTTCATGCATCCCCAACGTTGAATATTGGGCTTGAGAATACAGCAAACTAAAAGTAACTAATAACAGCAAGGACATATTCTATTGTAGTCCAAAGGAATAAAACTAAGTGCAAATAATCCTTTCCTATAAGTGGCAAAAGTCTATATAAATCTGCAACAAATAATGTGTACTGTTCTTCAAATAGTGCTCCACCACGTGAATGGACAAACTTATGCGCTCACCAGAGTCCCCAGGTCCAAGGGACCACAGACCTTTATTAGGGATATAAATGTCCAAGCAGCCAGGGATTCTTTCCACAGCAAGCTCTTAAACTTTCATCCATATACCCCTCGTGGATCGCAGATGATATGGATAAGAGGGTAGAAAAATACAGAATGATCGTGCAATACAGTTTATTAAAATCTTCCACACTAATCATTGAAATATGCTTACATAGACAGTGCCTAGACCGGCATCAGCTTGAATCGCCCTTTATGCATCCCACAGAAACTATCTCACCGGTAAGGAGACTTCCCTCACTCCGATCCACCGGCCGGCTGGCCTGCATTCCACGGAGTGACCGGACATGACATCAATGGTTACAAAGGGACTAGCGATAGCAACCAGAAGTCAATGCATTTCGCCATCCACAAGGCGTCATCAGGGATTTCCTGATCTGCAATCTCGGAAGAAGTTTTTTTTTGCAGCAGCTACTTATCAACTAAAAAGAGATCAATTCTTGAATAAGAAATAAACCTATGGTAATAGTAAGTGTAATTACTCTCCGGGGCGTGTAAGCGCCTCCAAACATCATAAACATCCTCATGTTGCAGAACATTGGACAGGACAGATGCACAGGGTTTCCTTTTTGAAGTGGTGTCTAGCTGAGGATCAACCACCGAGTTCATATCACCACATACTATTAAACAACCCTGTTTAGCAATACATTTAAAGAGTTCACATAAAAATTTACCTTGGCTGGAGTTAGGCGCATAAACCCCTACAATAGTATAATCCTCATCATTGATCGTACATACCAGGATTACATACTGACCACCCTCATCTATGACAGACGAATGGAGCTTGAAAGCAACAGTGTTCTTAATAGCTATAAGAACTCCCCTTTTATTTTTGAGGAGTATGAAGATGAGAAAGTAAATGGGGGAGTCTTTATGACAATATTTCAAAGTAACTAACATCTTGAAGATGGGAAGAACTTACTCAGGAAAGGGAGAAAAAGAAAGTCCCTTGCGTCTCCATGGGGGTAGATGACCTGAAAGGAGATAAACAGATTTAGGTGACATTGCCCAGCATTTGTTGTTTCTTGGTATCATGCTTGCCAGGATTCCTTTTCCGAACCCCAGGATCTGGGGGGAGGGTGAGAGGTATTAGGATTAAGTGAATCTTCTGGAAATATATTCCATTCCTTGAGAATGTGGAGTCCTTCCGAAAGTGTGTTGCTGGTAAACATAGAACCTTCTCATATGATTTTCAGTGTAGCCGGATACTTCCATTGATATCCGATGTCATGATTTCTCAGGGCATTAGTGATGGATATCAGATTTTTGCACCTTTGCAAGGTATGAGCTCAGGAAGCACTTGCATGAATGCAGCTCGCTCAGGGAGGTGATCTTTTTTTCGGAAAGCAGGAAGGATTGTTTCTTTCACTTGATAGCAGTGCATCCACAAGAGGACATCTCTGGGCACCCCTGAAGGAAGAAATTGATCTTTGGGAATTCTGTGGATACGATTCGATCCATTGTGAGATCTTCTGACAGAGAGGACACTACAGCATTAAATAGGTCACGGACATAGTGAGGAAGCTTGGAGGGTTGAAAAGGTTCTGAAATGCCCCTCAGTTTAGAGTTGTTGCGCCTATAGCGATCCTCCAAGTCTGCTACTTTTGATTTCAGCCACCCAATGTTCTCAGAATTGGCTGAAGGCGCATCCACCATGTTATTGTAGGATTCCATACATGTGCCCATCGGGTCTTCTAGATAGCTTACTCTCTCTTGCAAATCTTGAATCTCTGCATTACATTTTTTTGAAACATGCAAACATGTCCACTTGGAGGGATGAGCGGAGGGGTAGTAGCTTGTCTTTCATGACTGTGTCCAACATGGACTGTCCCACTGTGGGGAAAGATGCTCACTCTATGGGTGCATCTTGACTGGGCTCCTGGAGCTAGGAGAGGTGGGTGGCGATCCATCGCCATTTTCTGTGGGATTGGCCGTGTCTGCAGCATTCTGGGGAAAGATAAAGGTTGCTGCAGTCACTAGAGGTCCGTCGCCAGGTGGGATGGATTTTCTCCTGTCGCCATTTTTTTGGAGATTTTTACAGGTCGGTGTGAAGAAACCAGACAGTTTTTGCAGTTGTGGTTCCTCTTGGTGTCGGCGAGACATCCTGGGCTTGTGCGGAGGTGGACAGGATCACTGTGGCTCATTGGGCCTTCTCTGGGATGTGGATATGGGCTGTTTCCCCTGGGTGGACTGAGGAGCTAAGGAGGCATGCGGCTAGCCAGGTCAGCAGTTGCCATGCCCCCCACCACCACTGGGTTTTGAATTTTTTGCTATATAAATAAAAAAAACTATTTTTCTTAGTTTCTGTCATAAAATTTTGCAAATAAACTTTCTTCATAAATTGAGGTAAATTTAGGTCAAAATGTATTCTGCTACATTTGTTTTGGTAAAAATAACCCAAAAAACGTGTATTCTATTTAGTTTGTGTGAAAGTTATAGAGTCTACAATCTATTTTTTACATAAAAGTTGTCAATGCGGTAAGATATTTCTCACACAAGGCATGGGTATATTTAGAATTACACCCCAAAACACATTCTGCTACTCCTCCTGAGTAGGGGGATACCACAAATGAGGCTTTTTCACAGCCTAGCCACACAGAGGGGCCCGAAATCAAAGAAGCACCTTAACCACTTCCAGTCAGGGCCAATTCTGAGATTCCTCTGCTACATGTATAAAACTACTTGTAACCCCCAAACATTATAAACTTTTTTAAGCAGAGACCCTAGAGAATAAATTGGTGGGTGCTGCATATTTTTATGTCATACAATTTTTTCCACAGCATTTTTTCAAACAATCATTTCTTGGGAAAAAATACACAGAATACACATTCACGTTTATGGTTCAATCATTTTTTATTAAAATATTAAACAATAATACAGAAAAGATTTATAAAGAGGCATTTATATAATAGTAGCTATAAATATATATTATATGCTTACCGTGTTATCACTTATAAGTTCAACTATAGTATAAATGGCAAAAGTAGTTTTAAAAGTAAATATAGAGTCAGTCATACATAGAGTTAGTTTAGCATAGATAAATGTATAAATGTTGATGTGAGATCAATTAAAGAGATGGAAAATGAAAGAGAAGAAAAGAGGGAAACTGAATATAAATGTAGGAGGGTCTGGGGAGGCAAATAAACATGAAATGAGCATGTGGACACTAATATAAGCAATCTTTTGTTTTATATGCATAACAAGGACCTATAAAAGTATTTCGGAAGATAGGATTCAATCCAAGGAGACCAGATTTTCTCAAATGTATGGGATTTATCGTGAACGATGGCAGCAGGTTTTATCCATCCAAATTTTTTTTAATTTTGTGACAATCACACCAAATATGTATGAAGGTTCCTTTTGCTTGAAGCATTTGCCTGAAGCATTTGTCAGATATCGAAGGTTCAGATCTGGCGAGGCGATGGAAAACCATATACTAACGCATTAGTAGCTTATAATTGCAGCAATAATATTGGAGCAATGTGCAGTGGTGTGCCATATATGAAGCTAGTCTGTGTCTTCAATAACTTTTCCTAGATCATCCTGCTATTTTACCTTTCAGTGTATGAATGTGGATAGGGGTTGCATCCATATAATATAGATGCATAGATAAATTTAATAAGACTTTTGGTCATGGGTTTTTTAATTATATTTCAAAGGGAGTAAGATTATGAAGAAACAATGATGAACCAATAATTCAAGTAACATCATTTTTAGTTTAATTTGAGAATATGTAGGAATTCCCGGATGAGGTAGGTTGTGCAACGATCTAATAGAGGAGAGGCTTAAAACATTTGTAGAGGAAATTAGGTTATAGATTTCATACATATTATGGAAGACCCACTATTTAAGTTTGGTTGGTTCAAGAAAATCTGTAATCCTCAGGGAAGACATGTGATCGTGACGATACGCGTGGGAGGAGTCGGGTGACAGAGGACTGTGTTTGTGGAACATACGAGAGCAAACGGGAGTTGCTGCCCCATCAGACAATTTTTAAAAGCACACAGTCTCAAGTTTTATTGCAAGTGGATATTATGCAATAAATGGGAAACCTTTATATACTACACAATGGGAGTGTATCTTTTATACTGAGGGGACGTGGAGGAAAGGAAGTCCAGACAAAGCCAGCTCAGTGAAGAGAGAGGAGAGTAGAAGGGAATTGAACAGCTGAGGAGCCTGGAATTAACCCCTGGAATTAACCCCAGCAGGAAGGCGATTTTAGACCTGGAAACAGGTCTAAACTGGAGGTGAGATCAGTGGTGAAAGGTGGTGGGAGTCACTGCATAATTGTATTAACTGAAATCCACAAGGGTGAAGGTGGAAAAGCTGAGAGATATGAGAAACACTTTAACATTTAAAGGGAAAAATATTTGAAAGAAGAAAAGCACTACTAATTGAATTATAGTCATTTGGGACTGTCACATTTGTTTTATTTTATTTAATTGTACAAAAAGAATAGATTTCCCAAACCCAAACATGTTCCAGACAACATCCCACAGGATACCATCACAAGGATACATTTTTTTCACATTTAGGAGAAACTAATGGCAGCAGCTAGGAGCAAAGATTCCTTGCCAGACAGCATGATTAACCTCTCCTTCTTTGCAGACCTATCAGCATACACCATGCACCAAAGACAACAACTAGCAACAAGCACCAAGCCACTCTTTAACCACCACATTTCATATAGATGGATCTACCCGGCAAAATTGCTAATCACCAAAGATGATTCCACATTTGCTATCGCGTCACTTAAGGAGGGTCTTCGCCTCCTGAGAGATTGGAACATTTTGGACCCCAAACCCCACTTTTATCCTGCTTCCACTAGTTCTCTCAGGAATGCCCAGTTGGGCTCTGTTGGGGACTCAGGATGACCCTGCACTTCAAAACCACTCAGGTCCCATTCAAGGCTGGTAAGCCTTTGAAAACATGCTTTTTTTTTTTATTCCTCATTACCCCCTCATTATTGCTGCAAAAGTACTTCCGCTCGGATTCAGTAAGAATTGTCATTTTATTATTTGTGACATTTCACTACATTTTCTATGGTTAACACGATTTTATAGTGCACAAATGTTACTCTGAACAGTTCACCTTGACTATATAACTTTACTCTCTTTTTTTTTTTTCCTTTATTTTACCTATTCAGTGTACCTGGGACTCATAACAAATTTTTTCAACAGTTGTCTACAGTCATATTACCGCTGCACTTGGAAGAAGACACCCTCACTAACTGTAAGCTTCTCAAACCCTTTTACATCCACATTTATTGATCAACATCGACTATAGGGCCCTCCGACATGGCCTTCAAAATCTCATCCCTTAATGTGAAGGGTCTGAATAGCCCAACAAAACGAAGTATGGTATGGTCTGAAGTTAACCGCCTAAATTGTGATATACTTTGCTTACAGGAGACACACTTTTTTTCCCATAACCCACCTGCCTTTACAAACCGCAAATTTCCACACTTGTTTTTTTTCTAATGCTCCAAAAAAGAAATGGGGGAGTGGTGATTGCGGTTAGGCAAATAGATGTATTAAGTGATAATAGCGGTAGATATGTTGCGCTTGTTTGTGAAATCAACAGCAACATATACACCCTGATTAATGTATATCTCCCCAATGTAAATCAATTGCGATACCTCAACAAAATTTGGAAGAAGGTACTCTCCATACATCATGGGCATGTGATTATTTGCAGGGATTATAATGCTATCCCCAATCCAGATCTGGAATGACCCACTTCGGGAAGATTCCAGAATACTAGACCCACTTTTAAAAAATTAATGTCATATTCCAATGTTTTTGACGTGTGGAGATGGCAACTTGGCATGGAAAGGGACTTCACTTACTCTAGAATTGACCTTTTCCTGGTAGACACATTTTTACTCCATAAAATCAGAAGATGTAATATACACGCCATCACTTGGTCTGGCCATTCCTCTATATCGATAACCATGGGGGACGTTCAAACTGAAACAAGGGCTAATAGATGGAGAAATGATGTCTTTATACTTTCTCACCTGCCTCCTTCCCTTCGGAAATGCTAGAAGCTACAATAATCACATTGCCAAAACCAGGTAAACCCCCGAACGTACCGCAAAACTTTAGACCAATTTCAATTTTAAATGTAGATGTCAAAATTTATGTCCAACTAATAGCAAATAGGCTGCCTAAACTCATGCCCAAACTGGTAAACCACTGCCAAGTAGGATTTGTAGCAGGGCAACAAGCTCCAGATGCTACACAGAGGCTGATAAATTTAATACATTTGGCTGAAAACCAAAAGGCCTTCTCTGCTCCTAACACTGGATGCAGAAAAGGCCTTTGATAGAATTCACTGGGGTTATCTATTACAAGTATTGGGGAAGTTCGGTCTCAGAGGCCAGATTCACTCTGCTATCTCAGCTCTTTACTCTACCCCCTCCGCCCATATGTTCTCGGAAGGCCTATTCTCCTCCCCATTCAAAATTACTAATGGCACAAGGTTGACAAGGTTGCCCATTATCGCCGTTAATATTCAACCTCCTTATTGAACCACTAGCAGAAAAAATCAGATCAAACCATATGATTTCCGGAATCACTTCAAAATATTGGCAACATAAAATAACATTGTTCGCAGACGATATCATTTTATCTATCACTGAACCCCTGCGCTCTCTGACAATGATTCAGGAGATTCTGCAGGCAAACAATGCCATCTCATATTATAAAATAAATCCCTCTAAATCCCAAATTCTGGGCCTGGGCATAGATGAACACACAAAAAAATTAATTACCAACAACCATACATTTCACTGGGAATCAGATTGGAATACATGTTTGGGCATCAAACTGACCTCCAAAACCTTTGACCTTTTTCATACCAACTTTCTCCCTCTTTTGTCACAAATCAAGATAGAGCTAGCAAGCTTGAAAAAGTTTTATATGTCATGGTCTGGCAGACTAGCTGCCTTCAAAATGGTAATTTTACCCAGAATCCTTTACTACTTCAGAACCCTACAAATTCCAATACCCAACTCTTTTTTTAAATACACAATCCCTCATTTCAAAATGTATTTGGGCAGAGAGCAAGCCCAGGTGTAACCGCAGAACGCTGATGAAGGAAAAATGGGTCGGGGGAATGGGATTACCCATCATAAGAGACTATTACACAGCTTCTCTCTTAGACCACTTAAGAAATTGGATTCCCCCGTCACAGAACAAGCCATGGTTTAGGTTAGAAAGGGATGTAGTACACTCAAACTCGTTAAATAATCTTTTATTAATAAGCTCCCACATAAACAGCAATACTTTCAAAAACCACGCAATTAATAACTATTCACTAAACACGTGGAGAGAGCTATTACTCCATCATTCCATGCCTAACTCTTCTAAAAGAATACAAATACCCTTACTATCTTCACAATTTTTAATAAAAGACATATCTCTCAGGGAATGGAGCGAAAGGGGCATTCAAAATATTTCTGATCTCTACTCAGATGGTAGATTGTCCTCATTTGAATCCATCGCAAGCTCCTACTCCCTGCTAGGGAAGGATAAATATACTTATATTAGAATCCAACACCTACTTCAATCCACCCCCCAGATAGAGGTATCCATTCCTGCATCGGCTTGGGGATTTTGGAATGCAGAGCATACCAAATGCAAGGTTATCTCCCTGTTTTACAACATACTACAAGCTAAATCCACTTTTAATAAATCCTCACAGATGTTAAAATGGAAAAGAGACCTGGGTACCTAATTTACAGATAAACAATGGCCAAAAGCCATCAAATGTAACTACCAGTATACAAAGTGCTATAACTACTGGGAAAATGCCCAGAAGCTCCATCAAAGGTGGTACTACACACCATACCTTCTGGCCAAATTTTCCAAAACAACCGAAAAGTACTTTTGGAGGGGTTGGAGGGGTTGTGGAAGGGTAGGCACACTGCTTCACATAACATGGACTTGTCTCCACTAGGGGTGATCAAACTTTTGAAAAGTTCGGTTCGACCAGAACACCCGAATTTCCCAAAAGTTCGGTTTGGATTCCAGAAGCCCATTAAAATCAATGGGACCTGAACTTCTGGAATAAAAAAACATCATTTTGAAGCCCTAAAACCCAATAAATGTCCCTAAAAAGTGCCTAGGGTTCTGGGTCATGCCCTAGGGACTATGAATCAGGCAAAAAAAAGTTCTTAAAAATTGTCATTTTTGATAGAGAGCCAATTATTGAAAAAATTATTGAAAAAAAAAGAGATTTCTTTGGATTTAGTGTCTGGGGGGTCTAAAAAGTGTACCTGTGAAGTTTCAGCTCTGTAGCATGTCCAGAACTAGAAAAAAACAGATAGTTTTTCTTAGAATTTCAGTAGCGCAGGGATGGTGTTACCCTCCTTTCACACCTGGACGTTTTTGTTTTAGGCGTTTTTTGGGCGTTTTTTTTTACTTCTGTATAGGGGTATATATATATATATATATATATATATATATATGTGTGTGTGTATATATATATATATATATATGTGTGTGTGTGTGTGGGTATATATATATATATATATATATATATATATATGTGTGTGTGTGTGTGTATATATACATATATATATATATATATATGTATACCCCTAACCCAGAATCTGCATAGTGGGGTCACCCTGACATGGCAGAGTTCGGTCACCCTGACATGGCAGAGTCAGATCACATTAAACTACACTACGGTCACCCTGACATGGCAGAGTCAGATCACATTAAACTACACTACGGTCACCCTGACATGGCAGAGTCAGATCACATTAAACTACACTACGGTCAACCTGACATGGCAGAGTCAGATCACATTAAACTACACTACGGTCATCCTGACATGGCAGAGTCAGATCACATTAAACTACACTACGGTCACCCTGACATAACAGAGTCAGATCACATTAAACTACACTACGGTCACCCTGACATGGCAGAGTCAGATCACATTAAACTACACTACGGTCACCCTGACATGGCAGAGTCAGGTCACCCTAAACTACACTACAGTCACCCTGACACTTAAAGCTATCCCTGCAAAAACTAGATTTTTGAATCTAACTATAGTGGTATATAGTACCCTAACTACACTGCATATCCCTTTCCTCACACTAATAATTGCAAAATGACACTGGAGCTTTACAATCAGCAGGAGTAACAGAAATGCTTCCACTTTATTCCACAGCCTCTGTATTACAATGCTAGAGGTTTGGCGGGGCTATGTTATATACTGGGGGGTGTATGGGGGGCGTATTCACTCCTGATTGGCCTCTGGACCCCCCTAGTCACTCCAATCACAGTCCTAGCAGACTCCTGCCCCCTCAATTGGCTTTTACTGATGTTTCTGGGCCAATCACAGGCTTTTAAAGCCCAGTTCCTGTCCCATTGCATTTTGGGCGGTTCTGGTGGCCGAGTTCCAAACTTTTACCTCAAAAAGTTCGGAATTCTGCCGAATTTTGAACACCCAATGTTCTCCACCTACGTAGCTACTGGGCTGCAGTATTCAGACTTATCTCAAGTGTCACAGGCTGTATTGTTAGACCTGATCCAGTCCTGGCCATTCTAAGTTTGGATGTTAATTCTATCCATAACTCCATTAGACCAATCTGCATGCAAATTATATATGCGGCTAGAACGATTATGACAAGGAAATGGAAAACAAATTAGGTCCCTGAGATCAGAGAGGTAATTAGACTAGTTAATAAAATTTATTCTTACGAACAACGCATGGCTTCTAAAGAAGGCCAGATGACAAAGGTGGTCTCAAACTGGTCACCCTGGCTCACATAGTTTGGAAAAAAATTGTTTTAATTCTTATGGGAGTCTCCCTGGTACACCCTTTCTTCTTTCTTGTATTATTGTGTGTATAACCTTGATTACCAATTGTACTTGTTATTTTTCTTTCTGTTCACAAAAATGTTTGTCTCATTTGCAAACTGAGCCGAATAGGCTAATTTTTACTTTTCTATATGTACTCTTATACCAGAATTGTATTATTTTGGATGTTTGTTACAAAAATTCAATAAAAAGATTTTGAAAAAAAAAAAAGTGCAGACCAAATCCAATTTTTTTTAAAAAGAAAGTTGGCCAAATAACTCTGTAAAATGCTTTCCTAAAGTCCAAAGACAAGAAGAAAGCAGGATTTTTATAGTTTTCTTGATATAAATGAATTGTAAGTTTCTTCATATATTATTGCTTGCTTGTTTGCCTCACTTGAAAACCAACTTGGTCTTTACCTATTAATTTATTGATACCAGTGTAAGACAAGTTGCCAGTATTTTAGCAAAGATCTTGGCATCGTAATTAGGTAAAGTGATTGGGTGGTAATTAGACCACGATATAGGATTGCAATTTTGTTTAGGTAACATACATATAGAAGCAAGAAGCATATCAGATTTCATGACTTCTCCATTTAATAGGGCATTATAATAAAATGATAAATGAGGAGCTAGAATATCAGTACATTTTTTTTATAATAAAGGGACAAAAGGCTGTTAGGGCTGGGTTTCTTTTGTGTTGTAAGTGATTTAATGGCTAGCTTAACATCTAAGACAGAGATAGGATTTTCAAGGAGTTTGAAAAGTGATCCAGGTATCAAGGGTAAGTTTATAGAAGAAAGATATTTTTCGGCTAGTGAGTTGTTGTAAGTACCAGGGGTTTGACATAATTTAGCCAACTGAGTATGAAAAATATGTATAATTTTGATTGTGTTGCCTGTTATAGTGTATTGATTTTTTTTTAAACGGATAGGTTTAAAAATAGGGTACGATTTGTGCAATCTATTGGCCAAAAGAGTATGGGGTTTATCAGTGTATATGTAAAATGTTTTTTTTTTTTACCATATGAGGGGTCAAAGTATGGGGTTCATCAGCGTATATTGAAAATGCTTTTTTTGACCCTCTGAAGTGTTTTGCAGCCTGCGCAGTCAGGCATAAATTTGATTGTGTGTGTATTGCAGATCATTTTTTAAATCTTTTCAATGCGTTTTTTAATTTGAATAACGAGTTGAATAAATTTACACTTTTGACAGTTTTATGTGTGCATTACGATTCGTTAAGAGATATATATGTAGTAAAGATTTGAGTGCAAAATATTCACGTAGTGAATCACATATTTTATTGTAAACATCAGGATTACTCAATAGGGAATCATTCAATGACCATCTAAAATGCTTAGGTTAGCTATAGAGTGAGCCAAAAGTGGTTAAGATAGCGTCATATTCCGGCCAAAAAATAGCAATAATGTTCCATGATTGTATTAGTGGTAAGACATTTAAGGGTATAAAAATATGGTCAATCCTACAATAGATTTTATGAGAATTAAAGAAATAAGTGAAATCTTGTTTCCTCGGGTGACGTTCAAGGGAGAATATTGGGAGAGGAGCAAGTACATGTCACGAGAAGAGGAGTTTAGAGAGGCAATGGAATAATTAAGGAGAAGTTTTTTTGTCAAGACGAGGGGTTAATACAATATTAATTATTAATGTATCATTAGCGTGTTTATGGATTAATGCAAGATGTGAAAAGAAAGGTACTTGTTTGTTATTTGGGGTGTAATATGTAACAAAGGCTAGGTATATTGTCAATTAAACCTTGCACAAGAAAATATCTTCCTTCTGGGTCTGAAATGGTTCGTTCAAGAGTGAACAGGGTATTGTTCCAAAAGCCAATCAGGACTCCTCTTTATTTAGTTTGGGCATTAGCAGAAAAGATAGTAGGATATAAAGGGTATGAATTTTGAAGCACAGAAATACAATGTAAAACCCCATTCTTTTGTATAATATAAAAGATGATGTTACGCTGATACAAACATGTCACATTTTAAAATTGCCTCAGCTCGTGGAAAGGCGCCAAATTATGGTACCTACAAATCCCCATAGGTGACACTTTATAGGATAGCAGTTTGGAGTTACATATAAAATTGAAAAGTGCAGTGCTGTATTACAAATATTGATCACAAATAGCATGTGAAATCATAAACATAGCAGTTTAGGGTTACACACAAGGTCTGGAACTAGAATTTTTGCTCTCACTCTGACTGTCACAGCAATACTTCACATGTTTGCTGTGATCGCCATGTACATATGCATGCGGGACCAGTGCATGCGTTTGCAATTTGTGCGTGAGCACAGGTGATCGTAGCACTTTACATTTTTTATTTTAATATTTATTTTATTTAAAAAAAAAATCCCTTGTGACAGCACGGGGTCTCTGAAACCACAGACCTCTCCTCTAGCCTCCAATGCAGCCAATGAGACACAGATTGGTCTGATCTTCTGCTTCTCTGGCTGGTAACAGAATAAATCAATCACTTCTGGTTTCTAATGTCACACAGTGGGAGGAACAACATCAGTTCCTCTCCTTGTGTGCCCTGAGCAAGATGCCACCCATCACATCCTCACTGAGCTCCCTAATTGCTCAGAAGAGCCCAGTAAAGGCAGCGGCGGGAGGTGGGGCCCCTCCCCCGCTGCCTTTACTGGGCTCTAAGTAAGTAAAGAGCCACTAAGTAATTGTAGTGGCTCTTTGGCCACTCGGATTATTTTTACCAGATTTGAAATCGCCGGTACTGGTAGATCGATGGACTGGAAGTGGTTAAAGTGTTCTAGTGGCATAAATTAGGTATCTAATTTCCTGTCTATCACATTTTTAGAGGACAATGGTATTGCTTATGGTAGTGATCAAAACACTGGTATGGGGTATGGCAGTGATCAGGACGTGATATGAGATATGATGATGATGATCGGGACGCTTGTATGGTGTATGCCAGTGATCAGGGCACTGATATGGTATATGGCGCTGATCAGGATGCTGGTATTAGTTATGGCAGTGATTAGGATGCTGGTATGGAGTATGACGATGATCAGGA
This sequence comes from Pelophylax lessonae, assembly GCF_965119305.1. Taxonomy (NCBI): domain Eukaryota; kingdom Metazoa; phylum Chordata; class Amphibia; order Anura; family Ranidae; genus Pelophylax; species Pelophylax lessonae. The sequence goes on along the minus strand of NC_138768.1, from coordinate 290,723,054 downwards.
CAGTGGTATGGGGTATGATGGTAATCAAGACACTAGTATGGGTTATGGTAGTGATCAGGATGCTGGTATGAGGTTTGGTGGTGATTAGGGTGTTGGTATTGTTGGTATGAGATATAACAGGGATCAGGACGCTGGTATGGGAAAGGTAGTGATGAGGAGGCTGGTATGGGGTATGATGATGATCAGGATGGTGGTATAGGGTATGGCGGTGATCAGGACACTGGTATGGCATATGGAGGTGATCAGGACACTGGTATGGCAGTGATCCAGATGCTTGTATAGCGTATGGCGGTTATCAAAATGCTGGTATGGCATATGACGAGAATCAGGGCGCTGGTATGGCATATGGCAGTGATAAGGGTGCTGGTATGCATATGGCAGTGATCAAGACACTGATATGGCATATGGCAGTCATGAGGGCACTGATATGGCCACTGGCAGTGATAATGGTGCTGGTGTGGGATATGGCCATGGCTAGAATGCTGGTATGGCAGTGATCATGATATTAGTATGGTATATGGCTGTGTTACTGTGAGCACTGGTGACACTAGGAGAGGTGACAGGGGCTGGCTGCAGATTTATTGGTCTTAACTTGGAGCAATCATCAGGGGACACTGGAGCAGGCTTGCACTGCAGTCTGTAAGTGTACATACAGTGTGACAGGCTGCTGTAAACTCACAAGCTGCAACAACGGTTCTTCTACTCTCACAGCCAATCTGTGTAAGAACAGAAAGAACTGATGTTTATGTTCGGTTTCTATTGTTTACCATGTGATTTCTGTAATTAGATCCAGCAATCACACAGTACAAGACCATGTGATCACTCAGATGCAGCGGTAATGTGATCCACGGTGTCCAGGGGACACACCAATTACCGTGGTCCAGGTTGCACTCTCTGTGAGCCACGCAGGAGCCTCTGATGCAAGAGGACATTCAGGAATGTCCACCCATATACTGTAGGTACGTATCCTGCCTGTATGTACATGGACCGGACAGGAAGCAGTTAAGCTAGTCAAAGATAGGTGATTTTTTTTCATTCAGCCAGTAAACCGAAAAAAGAAAAAAAAAAATTAACAGATTCCTGCATCTATACAAGCAAGGTGGATGTAGGAATTCCCCCGCTAAGAAATTGTATTCTTGTATTCTGACATTTGGACTCTCCACTTTTCGAATACACTTATCAGCGACTGCATCCACTGATCGACAAAAGTTTCCAACAATTCCATTTGACAGAAATCGAAACCGAATTTTGATTTATTTCTGGACAGAATTACTTACCATTGCTTTGTGCTGTGCAGCTTATCATACTGAATTTACACTATGTTAGCTTACGCAGAGAGGTGTCTCTGACCATGTCATTGCTGTGTGGGGCTACTCCATTTACACTATGTTAGACCAGGGAGAGAAAAAGTGAGTGCTAACTTTTTAACAGTTTTTTTCTAAGCCCTCTGTCACTATGTCATTGCTGTAAAAAAATGCCATGGGGTGTTTATTAATTTTTTATAAGGCAAATACATGTTTTCTCTAGTGACAAAGTGGTTCTGTGACATTGCTTGTGCTGTCCTTTGTCATTTGTTTCTCGTATTGATGTTAAAACAAAAAAAGTTGAAATATTTCTTTAACCACTTTCAGACGGGAGGATTTGGCTGCTCAATGACCAGGCCCTATTTTGTGATTCGGCACTGCGTGATTTTAACGGACAATTGCACGACCGTGCAACGCTGTACCCAAACTAAATTGACGTCTTTTTTTCCCCCACAAATAGATCTTTCTTTTGGTGGTATATGATCACCTGCACGATTTTTATTTTTTGCGCTATAAACAAAAAAAGAGCGCCAATTTTGAAAAAAAACACAATATTTTTCACATTCTGCTATATGAAATTCTCAAAATAAAATTTGTAAAAATTAAACTTTTTTAACATTTTAGACCAATAAGTTTTCTGCTACATGTTTTTGATAAAAAAAATAGCATTAAGCATATTTTGATTGGTTTGCGCAAAAGTTATTGTGTTTACAAACTACGGGAAAGATTTATGCAATTTTTATTGTTTTTTTTTCTGCGATTTTTTTGGGCTACGACATTGCGCTGGACAGATCAGACCCCCTAACTGACATTTTTTACACTTTTGGGGGTACCAGTGACATTACTATAGTAATCAGTGCTAAAAATATGCACTGTTACTGTAAAAATGACACTGGCAGGGAAGGGGTTAACAGTACTGGTGATCAAGTGGTTAAATGTGACCCTAGGGGTATGATTCTGACTGTGATTCTAACCTATATCGCAGGACCCTAGGGGCATTATTCTAACCTATATAGCAGGATCACATGACAGCTGTGATAACTTCAGAGAGAAGTACGGACGGCTGTGTTTACATCAGCCGCCCGTCCTTCTCTGTCAGGGGCAGAAGATCACGATTGGCCGGCGGCCATTGGAGCCACCTGCCACACGCACTAGCTTCCCCGCTGACGATCGGGGGCGGGAGTGTGCCTCGGGCGGCGTGCGATCACCCCCTAGCTCTTCCCAGGTGAGCGCCGTACATGTACAGGCTTTTGCCTGGGACCAGTGCAGCAGTCCAGGGATTTGAAAGACCAGCTCCTATTCCCCATCTCTCATTAGGGCTTCCAGAATGGATATAAATTATTCAGATTAGTCAAAGAGATCACATGCCAGAACGTGACCAATAAGAATCACTCTGATCCATCCTGGAAGTCCTAACAAAAAATAGAGAAGGGGAGGATGTTAGTTTACAAATAGTAGTAGGAGGTGGTAGATGATGAGGTGGTTAATACAATATGGATTTAAGGCAGACTTGCAAGGTGATTTGAAGAGGGAGGATGGGAAGGAAGTTGCACAGTAGAATCATCCTGGTGCTAGATGCACAACAACAGCTGGCGTCCAGGGCAGTGGGCATCTGCTAGGTAGCATGCCATTATCTGTCAACAGAGGTACAGTATGCAGGAAATGCTGTGGTCCACTACTAGATCTGATTACTTTGGAGGGATTTTCTCTCACTTTCTTCTTTGGCTGTGGGAAAGGAAGTGAAGGGAAATCTCCCCAGAGGGGCACGAATTAAAATTTTACTTTAAGAAAAGCAAACTTTTAGTCAGAACTAAATGGAGAGAAGGTGTCTCGAGGGCAGAGAGTTTGGCTTCTGATGCAGCTGTAGTGCAACTAAACTAGTATGACTTCACAACTTTAAAGATTCCAGGCTTGCGTGCCATTTCTTACACGCTTCTGCTATCTCTCTAATTAAAGAAAAATACAATAAATACTAATACTTTACAAATATTACACTAAGTATTAATAATATTTAATAGTATTAATATTTAATAGTATATAATAGTATTTATTAGTATTTAATAGTATAATACATTGAATAGTATTTAATAATATTAAAGTTGCAAACATTTGGAAGAAGGGGTGAGTGACCCCAGTATGAGTATTAAGACCCCTATCTTCTCATTGTCCTCTTTTGCAAGTTATTTTTCAAGAACACCTCCTGTACCTGGTTTTCGACCTTGTTGAAATTAACCAAAATTGGTAAGAGTCTGAATAGTTACTTCTCTGAATGTGATTTGATATTTTTTTGAATGAGCCAAAGGTAACAGATTGCCAAGGTAGTAAAAAATCCTTACACCTCTGGCTGGTGCAAGGCAAAGCCACTACGGATAGCAGCACCTTCAGAAAGGTCCTGGGTGTGGTTGACAGGCTGAAGAGCAAGGCAAGACTGAAAAACAAAGCTTCAAACATGTACCATGAAGCAAACCCTTTTGCTATTGATATATGCATCTATGTATCTTTTTAGTCTAGTGTCCAAAGCTAGTCCACTGGCATCAGTGTTTGGGCTATTGTCTGCATTGATTCAATCTTAAAGTGCTTCTTAACAATAGAATGATTCAGATGTTTTAAATCGATGACCTGTCTCAAGTCCCCCTTTTTTTATCATGAATAGAAGGATATACACTCTGTCAAACTTTTGAGCATTGAGTACTTTAATAATAGTTCACGGGACTAAAAAATGCCAATATGCTGGTAGGATTTCTGTCTTCACTGGCAACAACAAAATTGAGGTTGTTGTGAAATGATTGCTTGGAAGAATTTCCATATTTGTCCATTGTCCATGAGTGTCCATTTGAAATAGATTAGAATAGCCATGGCTCTGGGATGCTCTCTGTCCAGACCTACCTGAAGGTTTCAAGTCTTGCTTGGCCTAGATATGCTTTCCTTCAAAAAGACTCAAAGGATGAAGGTTCCACAGGGGCTGGTTGTTTCTCCAGTTTTGCTGAAAGGTTTATAGGATTTTGCCTCTCTATTTAAATTTCAGTGCTAAAAATCATTGAATATTTATTTCCATTTGCCTAACTAAAGCAATGTCAACCAGTTGGCAGGTGCAGTTCATCCTCCATTCTGTAGGTAGCACTGTACTGTTACACCACTGAGCAGATGGCGTGGAGGCTGAGAGGAACATTATCCCTTTGAAGACTCACTATGGGTCACCAGGGAAGTAATGGTCCAATTGGACACTGCAACACTGAGTAGCCTTTGATGACCATCTTTAGTATGGGCAGTGGTAATATATACCAGTGTCCTACTGCATTTAGCATGCATTTGTGAGTGGCTAGAGTAGGGAGAGCAACCCTGCTTGTCATGGTAAGTGACATAGCAGTAGGGTGAGTTTCCTGTTTGAGGAGGGAGAGAATAGGGACATCATTGTATGCTCTGCTGCTGACCAATCTCTGGAATCCCTGCATAGGTCTGATACAGCTGCTTCAGTGCCTGCTTGTTCTACCACCTGCTATTCAACCACCCCTCTTGCAGATTTCATGCTTTCATGCATAGGACATGGAAAAATAGCGAAACGACTCAACTATATACAAAATCTTAGGAATTTGTTTGAATTTTTAAATCATCAATATGATCGGCCACAAACATTTTTCTTTTATAAATATTACAGCTAAAACACATGATTCAGGTTAAATTCAGTACCCTTTATTCAGGATTTTACTATTGCCAGGACTGAAAGGATTAATCTCCGTACTTTATTTACATCTATTGAGAGCTATTGATTAAAAGATAAATGGCAGGATATCTTTGCAGATATGACAGAAAACAAAGGATAGGAATGCAAGGGTCCCTAACGCTCAATAGGGCTTGCCCTATTCTTTCTATTGCAGGGTTGCTATTGGTGCATGGAGGATTTACCCCCTAGCAACGGGCTGCAATTAGTTTAAACTTGTGTGCATTTATTATGGGGTTGTTCTGAAATTGAAACTTATTGGAAACAAGTAGTTGACAAATTGTCAACTATTCTTCATAGGTAGGTTCCGTTCACACCAGAAGTATGTCTGTTTGGATTAATAGATGATGAGGTATGGCCTGGATATGTTAAGGTTTTGAAATATTTGGTAGTAACAAAAGGCAATTTGTTCGTGAAGGGCTGGAGAGCGGTGCAATAATGAGTTTCTGCAGGCAACAGTGAAGCATAGTGAAGGTTCCTTGCAAGTGTGGGGTTGTTTTTCTGCAAAAGGAGTTGGAGATTTGGTCAGGATAAGTGGTGCCCTCAGTGCTGATAAATACAGATACTTATTCATCATGCTATACCATCAGTGAGGTGTGTGATTGGTCACAAATTAATTCTGCAGCAGGACAATGACCCCAAACATACAGACAATTTCATTAGGAACTATATTAAGTGTAAAGAATAAGGATTCCTGGAAGTGATGGTTTGGCTCCCACAGAGCCCTGATCTCAACATCATTGATTGAGTCTGAAATTACATGAAGATGCAGATGGATTTGAGGCAGCCGACATCCTCAGAAGATCAGTGCATAGTTTTCCAAGATGCTTGGAACAACCTACTTGCTGAGTTCCTTCAAAAACTGTATGTAAATGTAACTAGAAGAATTGAACAATTGATGCTGTTTTATTTTTAACGGCAAAGGTTGGTCACACCAAATATTGTTTCGATTTGATTTGGATTTCTCTTCTGTTCATTTAATTTCCAATTTCTTAATTGGTAAAATTAAAATATTACCACTTCTATTTCTGAAAGCATTCATAACTTACACCATTTTTTCGCACCTGTCTAAGACTTTCCCCCGCCAGCCAGGCTGCCTCAGTTGACGGGGGAAAGGCAAACTTTGCTACTCTGGAGTAGCCCCCTGTTGGGTGAATTAGGTTGTGCTACTGTCCTATATATGGGGAGCCTAAACAGTATTTCTTGTCGGTTCTATGCCGATTCCTACAATTTCAGTACTACTCACCCCTACATCCATGAGCACAGGGTCCTATGGAAGCAATTAAAGTGAAACGTGTCAAGTTCTCTTCTCTTGGCTGATTGTTTTGGGGCTCAAGCAATATTTGAGTAGTATATTATATATGATGCCAGTCTTCCAATACACAGGAGACCCAAACAAAAAGTGTAGTTTTTGTTCATTTAAATATGTGATTTAAATATAATAAACTTTATATTTGTTTATATTTATGGAATTGTCTGTCTTATCTGTACCATTATGGACAATCAAAATGTTGGTTCTAATTATTGGGAAGTTTACGGATGTGGTACATTTTTAAGCAGCCAAATCTTTAGAGTTCATACTTGTGCACAATACTCACCCACACCAATGAGCCATAACATTATGACCACCCAACATAACATGAACACCCACCTAATATTGAGTAGGTCCCCCTTTTGCTGCCAAAACAACCCTCCCACATCAAGGGATGGACTCCACTAGACCTCTGAAGGTATTCTGTGGTATCTGGCAACAAGCCATTAGTATCAGATCACTGCCTTAACTGGCTTGTCCTCTTCCCATACTGCACCTTGGTGCCATCTTTTCCCCAGGTAAGCAAGGCTCACACAAACCCAAACATCCACATGATGTGAAAGATCAGACCAGGGCATTCTCTGCCATTACTCTATTTCCTACTGGTCACGTGTCCTTTGTAGGTGCTTTAGGCTGTGGGAAGGGGTTTCCATGGGCACCCTGACCGGTCTGCAGTTATGCAGCCCCATACACAACAAACAGCAGTGCGCTGTGTGTTCTGACACCTTTCTATAGGAAACTGCTTTAAATTTTGTCAGCAATTTGAGCTACGGTAGCTCTTCTATTGGATCGGACTACATGGGGCAACCTTTGCTCCCCACGTGCATCAGTGAGCCTAGACTTCCCATGAACCTGTGCTGGTTTTCCAGTTTTCTTTCATTGGACAAATATTGGAAGGTCCTAACCACTGCAGACTGGGAACATCCCATAAGGCCAGAAGTTTTGGAGTTGCTCTGACCCAGTCGTCTAGCTATTACAATTTATTTGGCCCTTATCATAGTAACTCAGATCCTCATGCATGCTCATTTTTTCTGCTTTCAACAAATCAACTTCAGGGTCAGGGTCAACTTCAGGGTCAACATGTTTACTTCCTGCTTATATATATAATCACCTGATGGCGAACGACATCACGCCTCTTAGCTCTTGGCACACAGCGGTGGTATACCCGCCCCGTCTCTGCCCAGAAGCCAGGAGTCTTTGGATAGTGACTCTGCAGGAACGCCGCAGGAAGTGTTTTTGCTGTCATTTTAAATGTTGGTTTTGACCAGATCAAATGTGAGTTTTTTACCTTGTTTTATCTATTAAAGTTAATATGTTTAATGCACTATGGGAGTATCTTTGCTTATTGTGTGTGTCATCAGGCTTTCATACCACCCTGAGCAGTGAGTTCCTTTTATTTGATTGTATTTCCTATGCACACTGAGGGGGGTGAGAATTGAAGAGCTGCTGCCCTATTATTGATTGGGCTGTCTGGTCCCACTGAGGGTTTCAGCCTTGGATACAGAGTTTAGCCCTGGATCATCTGAGTGCTATACTAATGCTGTCAACCACTTATAATTTATTGGTCATTGGGATCTGGTAAGGAGATAGCTCAATCACATCGGGTGTATTTCCCACCTCTGAGTTTTCTAATCACACCTCCATCTGTGTGCGATTCTCCTTTGGGAACTTTGGTGTTATCTACTATTCCCTCTGGACTTTATATGCTATAAATGGACTTTTCATGTGGCTATATATTTTCATTATTTACTTTTTAATTTTTTCTGTGATTAGCGCTGCACTATTTTGTGTTGATATATCTATTCAACCTATGAAGCTCTGGTGAACTCCATGCCCAATTAAGTTAAGGCAGTGCTGGAAAATAATGGTGGCCACATAAAATATTGACACTTTGGGCCCAATTTGGATATTTACAATAAGGGGTGTACTCACATTTGTGGGCACCAGTTTAGACATTAATGGCTGTGTGTTGAGTTACTTTGAGGGGATAGCAAATTTACACTGTTATACAAGCTGTACACTCACTACTTTACACTGTAGCAAAGTGTAATTTCTTCAGTGTTGTCACATGAAAAGATATAATAAAATATTTACAAAAATGTGAGAGGTGTTCTCACTTTTGTGAGATACTGTATACAGTATATACAGTATATATATATATATATATATTGTTTTTATATATGTATTTTTTTTAAACTGTATATATGCATATTTTGTGGAACCAGAGCTTCTGCTTCTAATGCAAATTGTTAAAACAATTTTTTTTTTTTTTTAATTGCTGGTAAGTGTGCTGGGAATTTTTCTTTTTTGTTTTTCTGTGCATATTACTGCCGTGTGCTCCTTATTCTAAAAGCTAGTTATAAATTGGGGTGGCAATTATTTATTTAGCTTGTTGTAACTGGTGCAGGGTCTAACTAGAAGGTTTCAACTGCCATTGTGCTTTGCTGGACTTCTAGTGTGCCCTTAATTTATCCATTGCTATATATGCTCCAACATGGCAGCTCTTATAGACTAGATGTAGGACCGAAAAAGGGGCCTTGATGAGGCAGTGTGGCTTCCACATATTTTTGCAAATGCTGTGCGACTAAAACCTCTGTTTTTAAAGTGAACTGTTAGACAGTGTCTTTTTTGTTTTTGTTTTTTTTTTTTGTTTTTTGCTCACTAGTTGGTAAGTATGCTGGATGAAATGTGTTTTGTTTGTTCTGTGGAAAGCCTTTGCATGTGCACCCTACTCCTTTTTTAATGCATTTAACACCTGTAATATACTGTAATGTCTATACCTTTCAGTTTCAGAATTATTTTTATATTATATAAGACGTCAAGATGGGTAAATCAGTAGGGAGGATGCTGAATTAAGACACACACACTATGACTTCACAGCTAAAAAGGGTTAACTCACCTTGAAGTCTTAGTCTCACTTTAAATTCATAGACAACTCTAGTAATGTCAGTGGCAAATGGCCCACAATGAGCAGGTTGCCTCACCGCCTCTAGGATTTGAAAAGAACATGTCAACAGTGCTAATCTCCACAAAGCGTGGTTATCTCCAGCAGCTGTTTGCTGGAAGTGCAAGTTATTGCTCATGTTTAGGGCTTGCCTACGTACTGTGAAAATTTGGCAAGAAACTGTAAATGGAAGCATCAGCCAAATTCAAAGTGTTCCAAAAAACAAAACTGTACAAATAGATTTTTATATGTTATCCAAAAGGGGGTCACACTGTTAAAGGGCCACTAAACTCAAATCACATGTTGTTTGATATAAGGAATTTGTTGATAATCTTTTAAAAATATGTGTACCTGTCCCTATACTTGAATGCATACAATAACTTAAAAGGACAGATAATCGGTGGAATGATCAGGCAGGGAGTAACTGTAACTTGAAGTTTACTAAATAGGTACAAAGTTAGAAGCAATAATGAAAAGGTTCAGGATAGAACAGAACATGCATATACTGGAGAATAATAGAAAACAGATTATGCAAGTTTCAATAACATGTACTCATCACAGCAATTTCCCTGTAGCTCAACCCAGGTAACACCTCAGGTTACCTGGGTGAGGTATGTGCAGGCACCCCTAGGTGAGGTACAATATGTGCAGACATCTTTAGGTGAAGTATGTGCTGGCACTTCTAGGTGAGACATGTGCAGGCACTAGAGATGGCCTTGCGGTTCGCCTGGCGGGAGGGTTCGCGGCAAATTTTGCTTGTTCGCTACCCGCCAATTTTGCGAACACATGGCGTTGTTCGCGGTGGCCATATTAGTTTACATTGGGGAGAATTTTGACCCATGACACAGACGTCAGGTGGAACGGGACAGCCAATTGAAACATTTCAGCACATGGACATGCATCCTACCCTATAAATAGACCAGAGCTGTCGGCCATTTCACATTCTGCTTTTTGTCAGTGTAGGGAAAGGTCTGCTGTGTTCATGAGGGAGAGATTTCTAGTCCTTTTCAGGGCTGGTATTTTGGTATAGGTCTACTACAGTCTCTTTTGAGTTTAGGGACAGGTATCCAGTCTGTGCTTTAGGGGCAGTTAGAGAATGGCAGCAGTGACACAAATCGCTCTGTTAATGTCCACAAAAGTCCTTTTCAGGGCTGGTATTTCGCTATAGGTCTACTACAGTCTCTTTTGAGTTTAGGGACAGGTATCCAGTCTGTGCTTTAGGGGCAGTTAGAGATCGGCAGCAGTTACATAGTTACATAGTTACATAGTTAGTGAGGTTGAAAAAAGACAACAGTCCATCCAGTTCAACCTATGATGTGTGTGTGTGTGTGTTTGCTTTTAACCGTACATTGTATACCCCTGTATATCCAAAAGGAGCAAGTGAAACGGACACAAGTGGGGACTAAAAACACTTACTCAACCGGCGCTATTACCAAGTACCTATATGTATATAGAGTGATATATAAAATGCTAAAACAAATAATATATCTAAAAGCTGCTGCTATAAATCTAACCACATAAAATGAAGGTGCATGATAGTGACAATCAAATAGGAAGTACTAAAACACACTAGCAGCGCTAAAATTCATAAATAATAAATAAAGTGCAGTCCACTGGGATAATGTCCATATGTTCATATAATCATGCAATGTGCCCAGAAACCGTGAATGGATATATTGCACTGGACCCTCCACCGCACCAACGTGCTCCCCCTAATGAGAGACACTCACCAGAAATCTGGTCATACAAGGACTTGTAATGCCAGCCTATCTCAGGCTCAGAAAACGATATCCACAGGAATTTCCCAGGACAAACGGCCCTCGATCAGTCTCAATCGGATCAATTAAGTCTCACTCATAGCTCTTGACCACTGTAGACACCAGGTCATCTTTTCCTCTGAGGTATGCAGATGTGTGGGTGTCGGGATCTTTTATATCCTGTTTTACACTCACATCGAAATGATCCAATTGTGTTTACACATCGGCTGTTTTTACAAAGCGATCCTCTAGGATTCTTCTGTCTGCACTCATCCAGATCATTGCACTTCGTCCGAGTGATGTCTAGCTGGAAGCCTCCATTGCACTCACATGAAAACCTTTGTGGGCCTTTCACACAGCGACCATTCAGACAAGAGCACTCATTTGACTCCTCTTTTGAGCTATCTTCACCAGATAATGTGGGTCCTATATGCCTTACGACATAAGGACCATTCGTGCTTGATAAGAAATCCTTTACAGGTCCGTATTCACTCCCCCTAGGTATAGAAGCCGTTCCTCTGCAGGGTCCAGTGCAATATATCCATTCACGGTTTCTGGGCACATTGCATGATTATATGAACATATGGACATTATCCCAGTGGACTGCACTTTATTTATTATTTATGAATTTTAGCGCTGCTAGTGTGTTTTAGTACTTCCTATTTGATTGTCACTATCATGCACCTTCATTTTATGTATACCCCTGTATGTTGTGGTCTCTAAGGTGACCATCTAAAAGTTTTTTGAAACTATCAATGCTCCCTGCTGATACGACTGCTTGTGGAAGAGAATTCCACATCCTTACCGCTCTTACAGTGAAGAACCCCTTACGCATTTTAAAGTTAAACCGCCTTTCCTCTAGTTTTAGTGAGTGGCCACGCGTCTTATTGTATTCCCTTACTCTGAATAGTTTGTTCCTTATGCCAGGGTCACCAGTACAGTATTTGTACATTGATATCATATCCCCCCTCAATCTTCTCTTCTCCAGAGAGAATAGGTTCAGTGCTTGTAGCCTGGTTTTTGGGTTGATCTCTGGAGAGTTATAGTTGTGTTTTGCCTCCGTCCCTTAAAGTCTAGTATGGGGTATGGGTTGGTTTCTCAAGCCAAGGGGTGGGACTTTTACTGGCAAGTGAAAAATACACGGTTTATATAAAATAAATGGTTGCAATTTATTACGAATACAAGTGTATATTCAACAAAGGAGAAAATATTTTTTAACTGGACATTTATAGTGATATGAAGTGTTAGGGTTACAGACCCAAGGTGCATAGAAGAATGCTAGGTTTGGAAAAAGAGTTTCCGTGACAGTGGTGAAATATATGTGACTTTGGTTATTTTTTGATGAGAAAGACTGTTTCTCCAGGCTGGATTGCTTGGATGTTTCACAGAGAAATCATCAAATGTTGACCCGACGCGTTTCGGCTAGCAGAGTAGCCTTTGTCAAGGGTTTTGTGTCACCAAGTCTGTAGAGATAGTGACGGATTTAATAGTCATCTGTATATATCATAATATTTGGTTACATAATGTCGGTGAAGAAAAACAATGGGAGTACATACGTTTGACCTGTTTTGGTGATATTTATTCAAGTCTAGAGGATCCACAGCGAGAACCAAATGGGAGCTACCTGAAGGTATAGTGGGTGGTAAGTATCGGGAGGTGATGAATGAAACGATTTTGAAAAAGTCTGACACTATTGATGGTGGCGTCAACTTACTAGATATTGGTTGGATAATCTGTTCCTGCCTGGATGGACAGGCGAATTTTGGCGGCAGAAAAATATCTGTACGTCCTTATATAGTGGCCAATCTGTGGGTGTATAATATATACATAGTGTAGGTGTCCAAACTTGTTTGGGGAGGTGTATAAAAAGGAAATAAGTATTCCACTACTTACAAGGTATGTTGCAAGTTCACAGTTTCTGGGCAGCTCAGGATAACTTAAAAGTTATTTTTTCGGCTGAAGGTTAGAAAGATAAGCATATCTGTGTTTAATGTATATAAACACAGTGTATATAATAAACTGATTGTTTAGAAAGGAGTGATTAGTAGGTACTTACTGCACTGGTGCAGCCGTCCTCAATGTCCACTCTGTATTTTTAGGTTTTATGCAGGTATCTAGGTGCTGGAATTACATATGACCTGTTGTGGTTAGAACTCCAAAAAAACAGGCAATGGAGCCAAGTATAGTGCTTTTATTGAGAAGTGGTGATTTAGCAATGAAAGATAACACTTACAATTGTTTAGGGGGTTCGCTGCAGGTTGCGTCCGCTCTGTCTCCTCGTTTCCCTCGGTGTGAGGGTGATGTGAGGAGACGCTGGTTCCCCGGCCTTTTTAAAGCCCGTCACGCATGCGCACTGTGAGCCGCACGTACCGAGCTTCTTGTGCGGCTGACGTCATTCCCTGTTGTACGCACGCGCCTGTGGGGTGCGTGCGCATCGGGAGACTAGTCGCACATTATTGGCCGCCGACACGGGAGGAAGGAACCAAGATCCCGGGAGGGGGATCTTACGGGAGATGGTATGTTCCGAGGTGCCTAGTTTAACCCCTGGCTTGCCCAGGGGCTTTCCGTGCCGGGTGCGTTCTTCATGACTGAAAAATTTCATCAGAGGTCAAGAAATTATACCAAATATATTACAAAAATATAAAAATACAGTGAATAAATGCAGAGTATATATTTTTTATATAGTCATTTGTATCATAAGTTTTAACAGCAGAAAGAAAAAGGGGCTCATTGGAACCTGGAGAACAATCATGTTTGGAGGTCCCGTGGAAATGAAGGGGGGGGAAGGGGAAGGGGAAGGGGAAAAAAGGGGGGAGGGGAATGGAAAGAAAGTGGGGTTTTTTTTGTCAGAGTTTTGTATATAGTCATGAATATGTATGTTCATAAAGGGGGAGGGGATTTTTGGACATAAGGTGAGTTTTAACCTATTTTCTAATATTACGCTTTTAGAGAGGTTTATGTTTAATCCGTTTTGCCTGATACAAAACCCTCCAAAAAAGGGCGATAACTTGCTATTTCGTTTAGGCCCGGGGGTATGGTGGCTTTTAGACGTTGTATCCACCGTAGTTCTATTTGGAGGAGGCGTTTATTCCAATCCCCCCCTCTCTGTGGAATATGAATCCTGTCTAGAGCCATAAAAGTTATTTTGGGCATTTTGTAGCCATGTTGATACGCTACGTGTCTTCCTAGTGGGAGGTCAGGATTACATAGTTCCATGTTGTTTACATGTTTTCCAATTCTTTTTCCCATTTCTTGTTTTGTTTTCCCAACATAGTATGCTCCGCAATCGCATCTCATCAGGTAAATCACTCCCTTCGTCTTGCAATTTGCAAAATGTCTTGGTATAAATTTTTCCCCGTTTGGGATACCTGGATTATAAAGGACAAAGAGGGCACTATACGAACAACTTTATATAGAAAAGAGACAGCAGGAAACACGATTCTACATGCTACCAGCTTTCACCCGACACCCCTCAAGAGAGCCATCCCATACAGTCAATATCTACGACTCAAACGGAATTGTAGCTCAGATAAAGACTTTCAAAAAGAAGCAAGACTCCTGACAAACAGACTACTCCAAAGAGGCTACACGAAGACCACACTTAAAAAAGCCTATAATAAAGTGAACCAACAAGAAAGACAACATATCTTATTTTCAACCAAAAAACCAGGTGGTAAAAAACGCAAAGAAAAAGTACAAGAAAAAGACAGCACACGGATCATAATGAGATATACCAACGAACATCCCACCATAAAAAAACATTCTTCAAAAACACTGGCCCATCCTAAAAGAGGACCCCAAAATAAAACATCTGGTTTCTGACAACCCATCAATAACATATCGGAAAGCAGGTTCTTTACAACAAAACCTCATACACAGTGAATTCAAAGAAAACACCAGGAAAGACCCTTGCAAAACCAAAGGAACGTACCCCTGTGGAAGTTGTGCTCAATGCAACGTCATTAAAAAATGTGTGGAAACTATACTACCAAATGGGGAAAAATTTATACCAAGACATTTTGCAAATTGCAAGACGAAGGGAGTGATTTACCTGATGAGATGCGATTGCGGAGCATACTACATTGGGAAAACAAAACAAGAAATGGGAAAAAGAATTGGAAAACATGTAAACAACATGGAACTATGTAATCCTGACCTCCCACTAGGAAGACATGTAGCGTATCAACATGGCTACAAAATGCCCAAAATAACTTTTATGGCTCTAGACAGGATTCATATTCCACAGAGAGGGGGGGATTGGAATAAACGCCTCCTCCAAATAGAACTACGGTGGATGCAACGTCTAAAAGCCACCATACCCCCGGGCCTAAACTAAATAGCAAGTTATCGCCCTTTTTTGGAGGGTTTTGTATCAGGCAAAACGGATTAAACATAAACCTCTCTAAAAGCGTAATATTAGAAAATAGGTTAAAACTCACCTTATGTCCAAAAATCCCCTCCCCCTTTATGAACATACATATTCATGACTATATACAAAACTCTGACAAAAAACCCCCACTTTCTTTCCATTCCCCTCCCCTCCCCCCTCCCCCCTTTTTTCCCCTTCCCCTTCCCCCCCCCCCTTCATTTCCACGGGACCTCCAAACATGATTGTTCTCCAGGGTCCAATGAGCTCCTTTTTCTTTCTGCTGTTAAAACTTATGATACAAATGACTATATAAAAAATATATACTCTGCCTTTATTCACTGTATTTTTATATTTTTGTAATATATTTGGTATAATTTCTTGACCTCTGATGAAATTTTTCAGTCATGAAGAACGCACCCGGCACGGAAAGCCCCTGGGCAAGCCAGGGGTTAAACTAGGCACCTCGGAACATACCATCTCCCGTAAGATCCCCCTCCCGGGATCTTGGTTCCTTCCTCCCGTGTCGGCGGCCAATAATGTGCGACTAGTCTCCCGATGTGCACACACCCCACAGGCGCGTGCGTACAACAGGGAATGACGTCAGCCGCACAAGAAGCCCGGTACGTGCGGCTCACAGTGCGCACGCGCGACGGGCTTTAAAAAGGCTGGGGAACCAGCGTCTCCTCACATCACCCTCACACCGAGGGAAACGAGGAGACAGAGCGGACGCAACCTGCAGCGAACCCCCTAAACAATTGTAAGTGTTATCTTTCATTGCTAAATCACCACTTCTCAATAAAAGCACTATACTTGGCTCCATTGCCTGTTTTTTCGGAGTTCTAACCACAACAGGTCATATGTAATTCCAGCACCTAGATACCTGCATAAAACCTAAAAATACAGAGTGGACATTGAGGACGGCTGCACCAGTGCAGTAAGTACCTACTAATTACTCCTTTCTAAACAATCAGTTTATTATATACACTGTGTTTATATACATTAAACACAGATATGCTTATCTTTCTAACCTTCAGCCGAAAAAATAACTTTTAAGTTATCCTGAGCTGCCCAGAAACTGTGAACTTGCAACATACCTTGTAAGTAGTGGAATACTTATTTCCTTTTTATACACCTCCCCAAACAAGTTTGGACACCAACACTATGTATATATTATACACCCACAGATTGGCCACTATATAAGGACGTACAGATATTTTTCTGCCGCCAAAATTCGCCTGTCCATCCAGGCAGGAACAGATTATCCAACCAATATCTAGTAAATTGACGCCACCATCAATAGTGTCAGACTTTTTCAAAATCGTTTCATTCATCCCCTCCCGATACTTACCACCCACTATACCTTCAGGTTGCTCCCATTTGGTTCTCGCTGCGGATCCTCTAGACTTGAATAAATATCACCAAAACAGGTCAAACGTATGTACTCCCATTGTTTTTCTTCACCGACATTATGTAACCAAATATTATGATATATACAGATGACTATTAAATCCGTCACTATCTCTACAGACTTGGTGACACAAAACCCTTGACAAAGGCTACTCTGCTAGCCGAAACGCGTCGGGTCAACATTTGATGATTTCTCTGTGAAACATCCAAGCAATCCAGCCTGGAGAAACAGAGTCTTTCTCATCAAAAAATAACCAAAGTCACATATATTGCACCACTGTCACGGAAACTCTTTTTCCAAACCTAGCATTCTTCTATGCACCTTGGGTCTGTAACCCAAACACTTCATATCACTATAAATGTCCAGTTAAAAAATATTTTCTCCTTTGTTGAATATACACTTGTATTCGCAATAAATTGCAACCATTTATTTTATATAAACCGTGTATTTTTCACTTGCCAGTAAAAGTCCCACCCCTTGGCTTGAGAAACCAACCCATACCCCATACCAGTGCTTGTAGCCTTTCCTCATAGCTGATGTCCTCCATTCCCCTAATTATTTTTGTTGCCCTTCTCTGGACTCTTTCCAATTCCAGCACATCCTTCCTGAGGACCGGTGCCCAGAACTGGACAGCATACTCCAGATGTGGCCGGACCAGAGTCTTGTAGAGTGGAAGAATAATCTCTTTATTTCTGGAGTGAATCCCCTTTTTTATACATCCCAGTATTCTGTTGGCTTTACTTGCAGCGGCTTGGCATTGCATGCCACTGCCAAGCCTGTTGTCTACCAGTACCCCCAAGTCTTTTTCCATCTTAGACTCACCCAGAGGTTCCCCCCCTAGTGAGTAGCTTGCTTTCTGGTTTTTGGCCCCCAAGTGCATTACTTTACATTTTTCAACATTAAACCTCATCTGCCATGTAGTTGCCCACCCCGTTATTTTGTTCAGGTCTGCTTGCAAGGTTTCCACATCCTGCATAGAAGATATTGGCATGCCTAGTTTAGTATCATCTGCAAATACCGAGATTGTACTAGATATCCCCTCCTCTAGATCATTTATGAATAAATTAAACAGGATTGGTCCCAGGACCGAACCCTGGGGGACCCCACTTTCCACACCCACCCAATCCGAGTACTCCCCATTAATCATCACCCTCTGGACTCTCCCCTGGAGCCAGTTCTCTATCCAGGTACTCACCTTATGGTCCATACCTACCTTCCTTAGTTTGTACAGTAAGCGTTTGTGGGGAACGGTGTCAAAGGCCTTTGCAAAGTCCAGATACACCACATCCAACGGCTTACCTTTATCTAACAGAGTGACAAAAATCACTCTGTTAATGTCCACAAAAGTCCTTTTCAGGGCTGGTATTTCGGTATAGGTCTACTACAGTCTCTTTTGAGTTTAGGGACAGGTATCCAGTCTGTGCTTTAGGGGCAGTTAGAGATCGGCAGCAGTGACACAAATCGCTCTGTTAATGTCCACAAAAGTTATTTAAAGGGCTGGTATTTCGGTATAGGTCTACTACAGTCTCTTTTGAGTTTAGGGACAGTTATCCAGTCTGTGCTTTAGGGGCAGTTAAAGATCAGAAGCAGTGACACAAATCGCTCTGTTAATGTCCACTAAAGTCATTTAAAGGGCTGCAATTTTTTTTGGTATTGGTGTGCTTTGCACTATATGGGGGGGGGGGGTAATCCATGGTATAATATACTTTGTAGAAAGCATATTATAGTGGATTGATAGATGGAGGTGTGGTGACTGAGCTTTGCTGCAGCAATACTACAAACAGTGACAAAAGCACTTTTAATGTATTATAACTGGTGTGATAGACCAGTTGCCCCCCCAATACCACATATTGAAGTGGGGTGTTATCTGAGCATACTTTTACAAGTGTATTTTGTGTCCTGCAACAAAATTGCCTCTTTTGATGTGTTAAGTCTGATACACACAGTGCCAAACTCACTGGCCAATTTCTTGAACAACTGGTGTGATAGACCAGTGGCCCCCCAATATCACGTATTGAAGTTGGGTGTTATTTAACAGTATACTTTTCTAAGAGTGTATTTTAGTCCTGCAAAAATGTGGCCTCTTTTTCTGTGTTAACTGTGCTACACACAGTGACAACAGTTACTGGCCAATTTTTTGTAGACTGGTGTAATAAACCTGTGGCCACCCAATACCACAGATTGAAGCAGGGTGTTATCTGAGTATACTTTCATAAGTGTATTTGTGTCCGGCAACAATATTGCATCTTTTGCTGCATTAACTCTGATACACACAGTGCCAAACTCCCTGGCCAATTTTTTGAACAACTGGTGTGATAGACCAGTGGCCCCCCAATACCACATATTGAAGTGGGGTGTTATCTGAGTATACTTTCATAAGTGTATTTGTGTCCTGCAACAATATTGCCTCTTTTGCTGAGTTAAGTCTGATACACACAGTGCCAAACTCACTGGCCAATTTTTGGAACAACTGGTGTGATAGACCAGTGGCCCCCAATACCACATATTGAAGGGGGGTGTTATTTAACAATATACTTTTCTAAGAGTGTATTTTAGTCCTGCAAAAATTTGACCTCTTTTGCTGTGTTAACGGTGCTACACACAGTGACAACATATACTGGCCAATTATTTGTATAACTGGTGTGATAAAACTGTGGCACCCCAATACCACAGATTGTAGTGAGGTGTTATTTAACAGTATACTTTTCTAAGATTGTATTTTAGTCCTGAAAAAATGTGGCCTCTTTTGCTGTGTTAACTGTGCTACACACAGTGACAACAGTTACTGGCCAATTATTTGTAGAACTGGTGTGATAAAACTGTGTCCCCCCAATACCACAGATTGTAGTGAGGTGTTATTTAACTGTATACTTTTCTAAGATTGTATTTTAGTCCTGAAAAAATGTGGCCTCTTTTGCTGTGTCAACTGTGCTACACACAGTGACAACAGTTACTGGCCAATTATTTGTAGAACTGGTGTGATAAAACTGTGCCCCCCCCCAATACCACATATTGAAGTGGGGTGTTATCTGAGTATACTTTTACAAGTGTATTTGTGTCCTGCAACAATATTGCCTCTTTTGCTGAGTTAAGTCTGATACACACAGTGCCAAACTCACTGGCCAATTTTTGGAACAACTGGTGTGATAGAACAGTTGCCCCCCAATACCACATATTGAAGTGGGGTGTTATTTAACAGTATACTTTTCTAAGAGTGTATTTTAGTCCTGCAAAAATTTGACCTCTTTTGCTGTGTTAACTGTGCTACACACAGTGACAACAGTTACTGGCCAATTATTTGTAGAACTGGTGTGATAAAACTGTGGCCCCCCCAATACCACAGATTGAAGTGAGGTGTTATTTAACAGTATACTTTTCTAAGATTGTATTTAAGTCTGGCAAAAATGTGGCCTCTTTTGCTGTGTTAACTGTGCTACACACAGTGACAACAGTTACTGGCCAATTATTTGTAGAACTGGTGTGATAAAACTGTTGCCCCCCAATACCACAGATTTAAGTGAGGTGTTATTTAACAGTATACTTTTCTAAGATTGTATTTTAGTCCTGCAAAAATTTGGCCTATTTTGCTGTGTTAACTGTGCTACACACAGTGACAACAGATACTGGCCAATTATTTGTAGAACTGGTGTGATAAACCTGTGGCCCCCCAATACCACAGATTGAAGCGGGGTGTTATATACCTTTTCCAGATATACTGCGATTCTCTAGAGACTTTTGTCACAGGGTAATTTAAAAACACGACAGGCAGAGGAAGAGGCAGACACTTACGCAGGGGTGGTAGGGGTAGGGCAGGAGCAGTAGGCCGGAGCCAAAGTGTGAAATTCCAAAAGCCTCGTGCAATTACGTCAAAGAACGCACCAGACTTGGTTGAGTAGCTCACTCAGCCTTCCTCTTCTGCACCCTCCTCATCCTCTCTATCTGCACCCTCTTCACTCTCTGCTGTGTGCACCTCCAAAGACCTCCACCACCACCACATACCCTCTGCTTGAGTCACTGGAATTATTTTTCGATCCATCACAAGACATTTGCAATGCACAGCCATTGTTGGCATCGGATCAGGAAGAGGAGGTAGCCGCCACTCAGCAGTCTGACGACAGTACCCAGACCAGCCCAAGGAGATTGGTTTTCGCTGTTGCTGCCTACTCCGAGATCTCGAATGTTAGTGGTGGGGAAGGTGACGTGGATGATGACGTGTCTATGGACATCATGTGGGTGCCCACAAGAGAGGAAAAGGAGGGGAGTTCAGAGGGAGAGACGAACCAGCAGATAGGGAGGAGAGGCAGGCAGAACTTGCATTGCACAAGAGGTACAAAGCAGAGTGCAAATTTATCAGAAGCGAGCCATCAACCATGTACAGTCACATCTGCCGCTCCCAGGGCGTAGGCACATGGCTCTGCAGTGTGGGCTTTTTTTAGTGTGTCCATTGCTGACAACAGTGTTGCCATCTGCAGCCTTTGCAGTCAATGCATAAGTCGCGGTAAGCCCAACACTCACCTAGGGACAACCGCATTAAGAAGGCACCTGAACTCCCATCACCGAGCCTAGTGGGAGCAACACCGTCAGAACCCACAAAGCCACACTCCAGGCTCTCACCGTCCAGCCTCTTCTCCTTCTCCATCTCCTTCTCCTCTCTCCTCACATTTGTCCTCTACTCCACCTTCCATTATGCCATTGTCACGTTGTTCTGGAAAAAGGCAGGCTTCTGTGGCCCAAATGTTGGAGTGTAAAAAAATGATGACGCCGGATAACCCTCTTGCCCAACGTTTGACTGCTGGCTTTTCGGAACTGATAGTCCACCAACTACTGCCATATCAACTGGTGGACTCGGAGGCCTTTCATAAATTTGTGGCCATTGGAACACCACAATGGAAGGTCCCAGGCAGGAAATATTTCTCGCAGAAGGGCATTCCAGAGCTGTATGGCCATGTTCAGCGGCAAGTGAATATATATCTGGCTCACAGTGTTGGTGCCAAGATACATCTGACCATAGACACATGGTCTAGCAAACAAGGGCAGGGAAGGTATATCACTTTTACTGCCCACTGGGTGAACCTTCTGATGGCCGTCAAGCATGTAACCCGTGGCACCCATGTAGATTTAGTTGTACTGCCACGGATTGCATGCAGGCCTGCCTCTTCTTCTCCTCCTCCTCCTCCATGCTCCCTCTCCTCCTCAGCTGACTCCTCCTTTTCCGCTGCTACCTTCTCTTCCACTGCGCCACCCAAGATCCCCAGAACCTATTCCACATGCCAGGTGAGACGTTGCCACGCTGTGCTGCGTCTGTTGTGCCTGGAAGCCAAGAGCCACACTGGTCCTGCACGCCTTTCAGCTTTGCGTTCACAGGCAGATCAGTGGCTGACACCGCTGAATTTGACAGTTGGTAAAGTGGTGTGCGACAACGGTGCCAATCTGCTGAGCGCACTGAAACAGGGCAAAATAACACACGTGCCATGTATGGCACACGTCCTGAACTTGGTGGTGCAGCGATTCGTTGCCAAATACCCTGGGGCCCAGGACATCTTGCGGCAGGCCAGGAAAATCTCGGGCCATTTCAGAAGATCTTACACAGCCATGGCTCGCCTTGCTGAAATTCAGCGACGACACAACCTGCCCGTCAGGCGTCTTATTTGTAACTGCCCGACGCAATGGAACTCAACATTGCATATGCTTGATAGGCTGCTCCAGCAGAAACGTGCAGTTAACGACTACCTGTACAAACTCTTCAGATACGTCTGTGAGAACGCCATTGGCTGGCGAAACGCGTCAACGCAATTTCCGGCTTACACCCGTAGCAACGTCACTTCCGGTAGCGGTGGAACGCACGCCGGAGCCAAGCCCCGCTGCGCACCATCATCCAAAGAGGATCTACCACCTTGTAAACCCATCGCTTGTCTTTCTCATACGAAATGTGAGTTTTATACTTTGTCTTGCAAACTAATAAACGTGTTGTAGCAGGATTACGCTATTGGTATTCCTTTCTTCCCCTATATGGCCACTATCCGGTGAGAGAACTTAGGAGACTCATATTGGTTACCAACTCGGTTTCAAGGATAACTGCCCGGATTATATACCGGACTCTGCCTGTGAGATCCTTACGCTGTATGGCCTAGGGGTCCACGCCGTCCGGTAAGTGGAATCACTCTTGGGGAGAGGAGCCACGTTAGCATCGCACCACCGCAGCATGTGTTTGCCTTTCTAGCACTTGAGCACTTTATTCGGCTGTTGTTTGGAGCTTTCACTGGCTACTTGCTGAACACATATAATTGGGACTATTGTTTAATATATTGCAACACCTCTTCAGACTATTAACTAGCACCATTCTATTGTATTTATTTATATATTTATTCTTATTATTCATATCACTGGGTTGTAATCACATTATTGGAGGATAATTTATATATCTGTATATATATATATAATTTTTTGATTATTCACCCCATTCTTTGTTACACTGACCATCCCCACGAGGTTGGCCACACCAATTTTTGCGCTGTTTATATTTTGCACCTCATCTTCCTAAATCAATTTGATTTATGCACAGCAGCACTTTTTGGTTATATTTTTTGGGCATATTTTATTTTATTTATTGCCATAGCGCGGCATTAATCTTTGTAACACAAACTCTGCGGCAGGACAGGTTCTGGGGAGCTTGGGTTTTTTTCACCTCGCCAGTGGCTGCTCATGCAGGATGCATGCAGACTTCTGCGGCCATTCGATGAGATCACCAAACTGGTCAGTCACAGCCAGGGCGCCATCAGTGACATCATACCTTACGCCTTCTTTCTGGAGCATGCATTGCGTCGTGTCATTGATCAAGCCGTCGAGGAGCAGGAAGATGAGGAAGTCGCAATGCTGGATGAATTCCCAGTGGGTGCTACTCCATCTGAGACAAGTCAACAGCAGGAGTCTGAAGAGGAGTCAGAGGAGGATGGTGCTGGGGGGGATGAGGAGGAGCAAGAAGAGCATGCTTTAAACCTTTCTGGGATCCCTGGTGTTATCCGTGGTTGGGGGGAGGAGAACGAGGACGACATTATCCTGGATGATGAGCTGGAAGCAGGCCACTACACCACTTCCAGTTTAGTTTGAATGGGGGCTTCATGCTCCAGTGTTTTAAGGGGGACCCCTGTATAAAAGGCCAAGGACCAGTACTGGGTGGCAACGTACTTAGACCCCCGGTACAAACAAAAAATGGCGGAAATGTTACCACAATCACAGAGGGCGGTCAGAATACAGCACTTCCAGGCCTTGCTGCGTGAAATGCTGCATTCTGCTTTTTCGTGCGCTGGCAGAGGAATTTCCAGTCACAGAGAGACAGTTGCGGGTAGCAATCCAACAGCGCCTGCAAGAAGAGGGCAGTTTGAAGATGTCTTGGTCACTTCAGATATGAGATCCTTCTTTCAGCCGAACCATCGGCAGCTGTACTCCAGATCCAGCATCAGGGAACGCCTAGACCGACAGGTGTCCGACTACATTGGGTTAAGGGCCGATGTGGACGCTCTGAGGAGTGATGAACCCCTGGACTACTGGTTGGGCAGGCTTGACCTCTGGCAAGAGCTTGCACAATTTGCAATGGAAATGTTGGCTTGCCCCCCGTCCAGTGTCCTGTCCGAAAGGACGTTCAGCGCAGCAGGGGGGATTGTGACCGATAAGCGCACTCGCCTAGCTCATGACAGTGTAGACTACCTCACATTTATAAAAATGAATGAGGCATGGATCTCTGAGGAATTCAACACATGTGACCAGTAGACCAGGTTTCATTGAAATTCCTCATGCCAGGCCACATTTCATGTCCATTGAATGGCAAATTTTTGGGGCCTTTCAGGGCCGACAATTATTTTTTCTGTGAATGCCTAATGTACCTCCAGCCACAGAATACAACTTTCTTAGCTGTCAGTTAAACCCATGTGGGCTAATTTTTGGGGCCTATACAGGCCGACACTTACTTCTGTATCCTGTGAATGCCTAGTGTACCTCCAGCCACCAAATACTACTTTCTTAGCTGTCAGGTAAACCCATGTGGGCTAATTTTTGGGGCCTATACAGGCCAACACTTACTTCTGTATCCTGTGAATGCCTAATGTACCTCCAGCCACCAAATACTATGTTCTTAGCTGTCAGGTAAACCCATATGGGCTAATTTTTGGGGCCTATACGGCACATCGCAGATCTGGCAGACAGATTATTGTGCGGGGCTGGGGATGACCCAGCGGTCATTGTGCATGTGGGCACTAATGACAAAGTAAAAGGTAGGTGGAGGATCCTAAAGAACGATTTCAGGGACTTAGGTAATAGATTGAGGAAAAGGACCTCCAAGGTGGTTTTCTCTGAAATACTGCCTGTACCTGGAGGTAGTGGGAACCATTAAACAAAAATAAATTATTTTGTAAAATGAACTCTAAACAGCCCAATATGAATTCAATGAAGGCCCAGTCTTAAAAGGGGTCTTTGAGGAAGCACTCTCCGCACAGCTGCCAGCCCCCAGGTACCTGAGCCACACAAGAGAGGCAGAAGGAGATTAGGGAACTTAACAAGTGGCTGAAGAATTGGTGTAGGAAGGAGGGGTTTGGGTTCCTGGAGAACTGGGCTGACTTCTCAGTTGGCTACCGGCTCTTTAGTAAGGATGGGCTGCACCTTAATGGGGATGGTACAGCTCTTTTGGGGAGAAAGATGGCCACCAAGTTGGAGGAGCTTTTAAACTAGGAGACGGGGGGGAGGGCTCAGAAGTAGAGTCAGTTAGGAGGGAGCAAAGGACTGAAGGCAGTTGTGGGGTCAGCAGCGACAGTAGGTCCACAACGTCAATTGGTAGGTCTGCGGGAGAACCTCAGACCAAACAGGAATAAACATAACCACCAATCACGTTTAACTTCCGTAAAACTAAGAGGGGTATATGCTAATGCCAGGAGCCTAGCTAATAAAATGGATGAGTTGGAAATATTAGTACATGAGGAGGACATAGACCTTGTGGGAATAGCGGAGACTTGGTTCGACCCCTCACATGACTGGCTGGCAAATATCCAAGGGTATTCGGTGTACCGGAAGGACAGGGTAGGAAAAAGAGGGGAAGGGGTATGTCTCTACGTCAAGAACAATGTAAGGGTGATTGAGAGGAGTAACATTACGGAAGGGATGAGTATGGAGTTAGAATCCGTATGGGTAGAATTCCATAGGGAAGGAGAAAAGGGAAAAGTAATTGTGGGGGTTTGCTATAGGCCACCTAAACAAGGGGAGGGGGTAGAGCTGGAATTTTTAGCACTATTGGGTAAAGTGGCAAAGCTAGGATCAGTCATCATATTGGGGGACTTCAATTATCCCGACATTGACTGGGGAGAGGGGACTACACACTCACATAAGGCCCGTCTCTTCACGAAAACCTTACAGGATAATTACATGTCACAGTTGGTGGATTCTCCTACTAGAGAAAACACAATCCTGGATCTATTGATCACTAATGACCCAGACCTAATCTCGGAGGTAGGAGTCCAGGACTACCTGGGCTCTAGCGATCACAGGATGATCACATTTAGCGTAAATAACAATATAGCAAGGCAAGTGGGGAACATAAGAACCCTTAACTTCAGAAGGGCAACCTTTCCAAAATTGTACTCATTGATGGAAAGGGTTAACTGGGACCAAACCTTGGGATCACTGACCACAGAGGGAAAATGGGAATGCTTTAGGAACATATTAAGCAAATGCATCTTGCAGTGCATTCCTATGGGAAATAAATTTAGAAGAGACAAAGCCAAACCTGGCTGGCTAAACCGTAGCGTTAAAAAACTTATTAGGGGTAAAAAATTGGCCTTCAGGAAATATAAATGAGAGGGCACAGTATTGGCTTTCGACCAATACAAGGAGGCAAATAAGAAGAGTAAACACGAAGGCGCATGCGCGGTAGCTCCCAAGATGGCCGCTTAGGACCGGAGCTCCGCGCCATCCCGGCACTGTCTCCCGCCCAGCGCGGTGAAGCGGCACACTAGCAGACCCAAATCGGGGTCCGCACCTCCACCGGACCCGCGGGAAACGATCCATGCAGGCCGATCGGGTCAGTAGAAGCCTAACGGAGATCTTTACCTCAGGCTTTCCGGCGGCCGAGCATTCCAATATGGCGGACCCGTCCCCGCAGCGTGAGGAGATGGAGGAGGGGGACTCCGCTCAGCCACACTCGGACTCTCAGACTAGAGGACACTGCCTAACTAATCCTCAGGGACCTGTGAGTAACCCCCTGCTTCTGACTCCCTCTCCAGCCTCCACTGAGTCCCTCCTGAGCAGGGTGCTGGGGGATTTCTCCCCTGCCAGCTATACACCAATAACCACCATCAGACCCCCTGCCACAGAGGGATCCGGAGGGCTCTCCCACTCAGATTATGAGGATCTTCTCCTCAAAATGTCCATCATGATGGAGAGGGGTATGTCACAAATTGCTGACAAAATTACCTCAAACTTAAAAGTGGATTTTCAAAACCTGGGGGACAGGATGGAAGCCATGGAGAATAAAATTGACAGGACAGTGACAAAAACTAACCAGCACACTACCCTTATACAATCACTTCAGGATCAGCTGGACTCGGCCCTCCTTAAGGTGGAAGACCTTGAAAACAGGTCTCGCAGGTACAATTTTAGACTGAGGGGTCTGCCGGAATCGATTGCGGATGTCCAGACCGCTGTGCAGGGGCTCATTAAGGATCTAATCCCTGATATACCAGCACACAAACTTGAACTTGACAGAGCGCACAGAGCACTGGGTCCCCCAAGGCGGGACGGTAATCCGAGGGACATAGTGGTCAAACCCCACTTCTATATGATAAAGGAAGAAATTGTCAGCAGAGCAAGGAAGGTTCCAAATCTTACTTGTCAGGGCCACGCAGTCCAGGTTTTCACTGATCTAGCCCCCTCTACAATACAACGGTGGAGAACATTGAAGCCACTTCTTTCCATTCTGTCACAGAAGGAGCTTAAATATTGGTGGGCTTTCCCCTTCGCCCTCAAATTCACTTACAGGAATAAGACCTATACTTTTTCCAGCTTCACGGAGGGAGAAAGGCTACTTCAGCATCTGCAACTACTGCCACAGCCCCCGGATCACCCGACATCCTCCTCCGGATCAGGCCCGTCAAAACGCCCTAACCCATCAAGCCCCATTGCTCCCCTTTGGAATGGATCCAAATTTAAGCGCTCTAAAGATGGTAAACCTCCCTGATCATCGCCGCGGAAGCTTCTAGCAAGAGTTCCTTCACAGTGGAGTTCCTCCTCATGTGTCTGTCTCCATCCTCCTGGTTCGAGATTGATGTCTATGGAATTTCATGGCTTTTCCTTTTTCTCTTCAGACTAGACCCTGTTGGACTGGCCTTCAGACGTTCCGTTTACTTTTTGGCTTTTGTCTGCAAGTACTGCACCCCCCTTTTTTTTTTTTTTTGGATGCCTGCTGTTTTTGTTTCAGCCCCTTGAGCGGGTCCCCCCTCTGCGGGGGGGGGGCCCTGATCGAGGCAATTCGCAGCCGGTACATGAGCCTGCTACCAATTTAGGTACTCAGCAGTGGACTCTGACGCCACTCTTGGGGACCCTTCCGGCTGAGTAGCTGGGGGGTAGCGGAGCCCCTGAGGGTCGTGCGTTTATTGCAGTCAATTATTTTTGCATGCTTTACCACATTTGTTTGTTTTATCTCTACAGCATTTTTTTCTATGGGGCGGGAGCCCTGCCGGAGTGGTCGGATGACGCCTCCACCAGTCACGGGAGAGGATTTCGGTTTTCTTGCGTGACTCTCTCCAGCCCCCCTTTCCGGGAGGCTGGAACCCCGTACTTAACCTTGTCGGGTTGGTGTGGACCTCAACCCGGCATTGGATGTCCTTTTTGGACGCAGGTCCACTCTCTCTCCCTTTCTCTCCTCTTTCCTATTTTCCCCTGTTCCTCTTTCTTACTGCCTCTCTTCTTTTCTCACAGCTGGTCTCCGGGAGGATATCACATACCACTTCAGCTCTAAACTGGATCCTCATGCAATATCGACTCTGCACTCCAGATATATTGTCTTGGAACGGGGTGAGTGAAAAGATTCTTCAGATGCACCAACACTGCCTGCCTCATGTCTCTTTCTAAAACTATAGCCCCATACCTCAAAATAGCTTCCCACAATACCCAAGGTCTCAACTCTCCCATGAAGCGAAGGAAGGCATTTCAGGACTTTCACCGCAGGGGGATAGAGGTCTTAATGATCCAGGAAACTCACTTTCCCCGATCTTACTGTCCCTCGTTTATACACGCTAAGTACCCCAATTTTTTTTTAGCTAATGCAGAGGACAAAACGCGGGGAGTAGCTATCCTTTTTGCTAAATCTTGTAATTTCACCCCCCACTATGAACTACGGGACCCCGGGGGGCGATTCATCCTTGTTAAAGGGACCATAGAGGGACTATTGTATACTTTTGTCTCCTACTACGCGCCTAATCAGAATCAGACACACTTCTTCCAGAATATGTTTAGCCGGATTATGCCACAACTAGAGGGCCACGTCATTTTTGGGGGGGACTCCAACACGGCTTTTGATTATGGCTTAGACAAATCCAAACCACCGGGTTCTCAAACGGTCAAACCACCCAAACGTAGTTCACAGATTGCCAAATTGATCAATCAAATGGGATTGGTGGACAGCTGGAGGGAATTACACCCAACCTCGAAAGATTACACACACTTCTCTCATCCACACCAGACCTTTGCTCGCATAGACCATGTTCTGGTCTCTCAGGCCTTGATCCCCTCACTGGTTATGGCATCTATCAAAGATGTGGTCTGGTCGGACCACTCGATGGTGATAATTAAGATTACTGGATCCTGCGCCCCTAAGGGCCCATTTCACTGGAGACTTAATGAGTCCATTCTTAGCGACCCATGTCGAGTGACGGAAGTTGAACGCGCAATTTCGGAATATTTTTCTTTGAACGACCTAGATGGGATCTCTCCTGAAACCCTCTGGGCAGCTCATAAATCGACCATTAGGGGGAAACTGATACAGATTTCGTCCAATATCAAAAGGGAACGGAAGGCTCACCTATTGAGCCTGGAAAAGGACTTTGCGGCTTTAAGTGCCGAACACAAACGTAAACCTTCCAGGGCGTCTCTGAGGGCTCTCGACGCAGCCAGGGCTGACCTCAATATGGCTCTGACCAGCTCGGCTGAGAAGCACATTAGATGGCAGGGAGCTAAATTCTACCATCAGAGGGATAAAATAGGGACACTACTTGCCCTGAAACTTAGACCCAGGATGAGACTCCACGCAATGCCCAAAATGTCCATCGGGGGGGGAGGTAAAACCCAGAACCCAACACGCATATTGCAGGAATTTGCAACCTACTTTCAAAACCTTTATAGCGATGCCCGCTCCGACAAGTCACAAGCGTTACATTCCTTTCTAGACAACTTGCCTATCCCTAGTATATCTAAACAACATAAGGAGGTCATGGAAGCACACTTCTCTGAAGCGGAGATTAGAGGAGTGATTAAAGACCTTAAATTGGGTTCTGCACCGGGACCAGATGGTTTCCCTAACATTTACTACAAGACATTCTCTGAGTTGCTCTCCCCCTACTTAACTAGGTACTTTAACAACCTTAAAGAAGGTAGTCCGGTCGACAAGCAAAACAATCAGGCTTTCATCTCAGTACTACCTAAGCCAGATAAGGACCCAGGAGAAGTTAGCAACTATAGGCCCATCTCGCTTATAAATAATGATTTAAAGATACTTACCAAACTACTAGCGAATAGGTTAGCGTCCTTTATTAATCTGTACGTTCATAAGGATCAGGTAGGCTTTATCCCGGGTAGACAGGGCCCTGACCAAGTAAGGCGGGCGATCGACATCATCTCTATACTACAGTCGGGATGGGCTGGGGGGGATCCGCAGGAAGGATTACTTCTTTCTATAGATCTTCAAAAGGCATTTGACACTGTCGAATGGCCATATCTATTCACAATTCTGGAAAGATGGGGATTTGGCACAAGCTTCATGGGCATAATCAGGGCTCTTTATTCCTCCCCCGAAGCAAGGATTAGATATCAGGGCTATTACTCTGACTCGTTCCCAATCTCTAAGGGGACGAGACAGGGGTGTCCCCTTTCTCCTCTTATTTTCGCGATCGCGATTGAGACTCTCGCCCTTGCACTCAGATCCAATCCAGACATCAAGGGGGTCACATGTGGCACCCAAGAACATAAATGTGCGTTATTTGCAGACGACCTGCTTCTATTCGTCACTTCACCTTCCGTTTCCCTTCCTAATATCTGCAAAACACTGGAGGACTTTGCGAAAGTTTCAGGCCTTCGGGTTAACTTAACGAAATCATCCATCCTGAATATTTCAGTTAAAAGGGAGGAGGCCCAACGCCTACAATCCTCCTTCGAGTTCCTCTGGAATAATTCCCATATCAGATATCTAGGGGTTAATCTTACAGCCAAGTTCGAGGATCTACACAAAGCAAATTACCCAGCTGTCTACCAATCCCTACGTGGAGAACTACAGAGTTGGTCTCTCTATCGCTTATCATGGCTAGGCAGAATTAATGCCATTAAGATGAACCTGATTCCTAGACTACTATACCTATTTAGGGCTCTCCCAATTCACCTCCTCAGGGAACCATTGCGCAAGTTTCAAAATGCGGTAATCGATTTTATTTGGGGGGGCATGGGTCATAGACTCTCCCGCAAGGTTTTATACACTCATAGACGAGGGGGGGGGTTGGGAGTCCCCAACCTGTGGCTCTACTATCGTGCAGCACGACTAGCTCAGCTCTCTGTGGTTTACTCTAGATTTGAAAAACCAGACTGGATACAAATCGAGAGACAGGCAGTCCCCTCATACACTCTGGATTTCCTTCTCTGGAGTCCGCCCAGACTCAGACCTCCCATACTGTCCCCAGTATTGTCCTCTTCCTTCGCTTTGTGGGATAGGCTACGGCAGTCCTCCTCTCTTACTTCCCGTATGAGACCACTTTCACACTTATTCCATAACCCGGCCTTCCAACCCGGTATGGACATCAAGGCCTTTCAATGGTGGCTGGATAAGGGAATTTATCGTATAGGACACTTTTTCACTCCCAAGGGCCCCTTCACACTTAAATATTGCTCTGACAAGCTCAAAATGCCACTATCGGAAAAGTATAGATTTCTGCAAATCTCTCACTTTCTTGCAACCATTTCGAAAGATGAGACACCCCCCTTCTCCTTCACAAGCTATGAGGTATGGTGCTGTAACTCTGCAGAGCAGAGAGGGGGCATCTCAATAATCTATCAGTCACTGATATCCGATCAAGAGAAGCTTCCATATATGCAGGCTTGGGAAAGGGACCTGGCATTCACCTGGGACATGGAGGAATGGAGTAGAGCTGGCTTTCGCTCCTTTCAGGGGATCGGAAGTGTTCCTTTAATGGAAGCGGGATTAAAAGTAATGACCCGATGGTATCTTGTACCAGTTAAACTTCACAAGATGTATCCCTCTTCCTCACCTTTATGCTTCAGGGGATGTCAGATGCCTGGTACTATGCTACATGTTTGGTGGGAGTGTCCTAGACTAAGAGGCATGTGGAACAGAATTTTTCACATGATATACAAAGTTACCGGTCACAGGCTTCCCACCACTGCCCCTGTTGCTCTTCTGCATTCGAGGCTCCCTGGCATTCCGAAATACACCCAAACATTAGTTCGCTATATTCTACTGGGTGCAAAACTCTCCATTGCGGGGTCCTGGAAATTATCCAGGGTCTCCATCAGGAAGATACGAAATAAAATCACCTGGATAATGACCCAAGAAAGGATGGTCAGTGTCCTGACCAATACGGTACCCAGATTTGAATTAATCTGGGAGTCCTGGGCCAAATATGTAGGTATCTCACTGGTACCTGGAGTGACCTTGAATTAGATTACCTAATTGTCTTCTCCTGGGGATTGGCTGTACCCTCTTCTTTCTGTCCTATTCTCTTCTCTTTTCTCTTTCCCTTTCTTCTCTACCCCTGATCCTCTCCTACCTAGTACTTCTCTGGGCCAGTGGCCCCTCTTCCATGTTATTGGGAGGTAACTACTTTTTATTACGTTAAGTTTGTTGGGGGAGATAGCACTCTAGTTAGCTGTCGAACTGTACAAGGTGTATTCTGCTTTTGCCTGTGCTATTTTTTTCTTTTTACCGTGTTCAAATTAGCCCCCCTGCTGGGAAGAGAGCTGGCAGACAGGTATGCTATTCTTGAGGCCGTACTGTTACTTTTAAATGTACTTTTCCTGTTTTCTCATTGGCCATTACATTTCTAGTGTTTTCTGTACTGCTTTGCTCTTGGGAATGTTGCCATATGGACTGAAAACCTTCATTCTTTTGATTGCCTTGTTCTATTATTATTGCTATTTCTCCAAGATATGTTACTTTCTCAACATTTCATTATTGTATTTTGATGCTATGTTCGCTTGTTATTCTTGAATAAAAATTATTGAAAGAAAGAAGAGTAAACACGAAATCAAGATGGCTAAAATAAACTTTGAGAGACAAATAGCGGAGGATAGTAAAAAAACCCAAAGAAATTCTTTAAATATATCAACAGCAAAAAAACTAGGGCAGAGCATATTGCACACATAATTAACAATGATGGGAGGATGGTTAGAGAGGACACTGAAAAAGCAACCGTACTGAATGCTTTTTTCTCGTCAGTCTTTACACAGGAAACGGAGGGGTACACTGACCATGACTGTATATTTAGTAGTAATACACAGGACTTGCCACTATGGCTAACAGAGGGTGAAATCAGGGAAAGGCTGGATAAACTTAACACAAACAAATCACCAGGCCCGGATGGCGTACATCTGAGAGTACTCAAGGAACTCAGTAAGGTTATATCTAGACCACTGTTCCTGATCTTTGCTGACAGTATTAGGACAGGAGATGTACCAGGGGAGTGGAGGAAAACAAACATGATTCCGATATTCAAAAAGGGTCAGAGGCATATAGCGGGAAATTATAGGCCTGTCAGTCTGACATCAGTAGTATGTAAACTTCTGGAGGGGATGATAAGGGACTATATCGTAGAGTTTGCTAAAGACAACAGCATCATCAGCAGTAACCAGCACGGGTTTACAAATGGGCGTTCTTGTCAAACCAATCTCTTAACATTCTAGGAGGAGGTGAGCTGTGAGCTAGATAGGGGCAGACCAGTGGATGTGGTGTACTTAGATTTCGCTAAGGCGTTTTATACAGTTCCCCATAAGCGCTTAATTTATAAAATAAGGTCTGCAGGTATCGACAGCAGGGTTTGCTCTTGGATACGGAACTGGCTAAAAGGGCATGTCCAAAGGGTGGTAATAAACAGCGCATACTCAGACTGGTCTGAGGTAGTAAGCGGGGTCCCCCAAGGCTCAGTCCTGAGACCAACCTTGTTCAATTTATTCATAAACAGCATTGAGGACGGGATCAGTAGTTCAATATCAGTTTTTGCAGATGACACAAAATTGGGGAGGGCAATAACTGCACAGCATGAAGCAGATATCCTTCAGGATGACCTGGACAAAATAACGGAGTGGGCAACGACTTGGCAAATGAGGTTTAACGTGCAGAAGTGTAAGGTTTTGCACTTGGGGACTAGAAACATAAAAGAACAATACACATTAGGAGGGGAACCCTTGGGGGAATCAAAAATGGAGAAAGATCTGGGAGTCTTGGTTGATGATAGACTAGACAACAGCATGCAATGTCAAGCGGCAGCTGCCAAGGCCAGCAGAATATTAGCATGCATAAAGAAAGGGATGTATTCCAGAGATAAGTCCTTCCACTTTATAAAACTCTGGTCCGACCGCATCTGGAGTATTCTGTCCAGTTCTAGTCGCCAGTCCTCAGGAGGGATGTGTTGGAGCTGGAGGGAGTCCAGAGAAGGGCAACTAAACTAATTAGGGGATTGGAGGACCTTAATTATGAAGGGCGTCTGCAATCGCTTGATTTATTCTCCCAGGAGAAGAGACGCCTGAAGGGGGGACATGATAACAATTTTTAAATATCTCAATGGGGATCTCAGCTTAGAAAAAAAGCTTTTCAGTTGAAGGGATTGCATGAGGACTCGGGGCATACAATGCGATTAGAGGAGAAGCGTTTTAACCTCAGGCAACGTGGGGGGTTCTTTGCGGTTAGGGCTACAAGATTGTGGAATTCTCTACCACAAGAGGTGGTTTCTGCGGATAGTATGGTGGCTTTCAAAAGACTATTAGACATACATCTCAAGGATCAGAACATACAGGGGTATGTGAGATGATTGCAGCCACACACACCTACACAGGTTGAACTGGATGGACTGTTGTCTTTATTCAACCTCACCTACTATGTAACTATGTAACTATGTATACAGGCCGACACTTACTTCTGTATCCTGTGAATGCCGAATGTACCTCCAGCCACCAAATACTACATTCTTAGCTGTCAGGTAAACCCATGTGGGCTAATTTTTGGGGCCTATACAGGCCGACACTTACTTCTGTATCCTGTGAATGCCTAATGTACCTTCAGCCACAGAATACAACGTTCTTAGCTGTCAGGTAAACCCATGTGGGCTAATTTTTGGGGCCAATACTGGCCAACACTTACTTCTGTATCCTGTGAATGCCTAATGTACCTTCAGCCACAGAATACTACGTTCTTAGCTGTCAGGTAAATGCAGGTGGGCTAATTTTTGGGGCCTGGAATGGCTGACACTTACTTCTTTATCCTGTGAATGCCTAATTTTTCAGACTGGAATTGAAAATCAATGGGTCTGCAAAGGTTCCGCCAAATTGTGGAAAGGATCTGGACCCATTTTACAGATGTGTGAATGGACCCTATATATATTAGACATGTATTTACTGGCTGCTGTCAGTTCTGGCTGATTTATGAAAAAAAAAAAAAATTCAGGGCAACTTTTTCAATTGCAATACTTCAGTTATGACATTGTCCATGTGCTGGGACTATTTGTGCACATCTAGTATGTCATTTGTGGCTGCAAATACGACCTAAAGGTTTTTAAAGTTCGCCTCCCGTTAAAGTCAATGGGGTCCGCCGCGAACCTGCGGTTCGCGGACTTTTGAGAAAATTTGCGGCGGACGTTCGCGAACCGCCCCGGCCAATGTTTGTCCGTCTCTAGCAGGCACTTCTAGGTGAGACATGTACAGATGCCTCTGAATAAGGTGCATGCAGATACCTCTATTTGATGTATGTGCAAACACTTCAAGCTGAGGTATTTACATGCATCTCTAGGTGTGGTTTGTGCTGGCACCTCTGGATGAGGTATATGCACACCGCTCTAGATGAGGTATGTACAGGCACCTGTAGGTGAGGTATGTGAAGGTACCTCTAGCTGATGTATTTACAGGCACTTTTAGGTGGTGTATGTGCAGGCATCTGTAGGTAAGGTATTGGAAGGAACCTCTAGCTTTTGTTTTTACAGGCACCTCTAGGTGAAGTATGTGCAGGCCCCTTCAGGTGAGGTATTTTGCTTGCATCTCTAGATGATGTATGTATAGGCACCCCTGGATTAGTTTAGTACAGGGGCCTTTGGATGAGGAATGTGCAAAGGTGAGGAATTTACGGGCGCCTCTATGTGGGGTATGTGCAGGCACCTGTAGGTGAGTGCTGCTGTACAGGCACCCGGGGATGACGTATAAACAAATAACCCTGGATAAGGTACATACAGACATTCCTGGTGAAGTACATACAGGCACCTCTGGATGATTTGTGTGCAGACACCTCTAGGTTATGTGTGTACAGACACTACTGATTGAAGTACAGTGGGGATCGAAAGTTTAGGCACCCCAGGTAAACATTTGTATTAATGTGCATAAAGAAGCCAAGGAAAGATGGAAAAATCTCCAAAAGGCATCAAATTACAGATTAGACATTCTTAGTGTAAATGATGGAAATAAAATCTAACTTTTGTTGACATATTATAAGAATGTCTAATCTGTAATTTGATGCCTTTTGGAGATTTTTCCATCTTTCCTTGGCTTCTTTATGCACATTAATACAAATTTTTACCTGGGGTGCCCAAACTTTTGATCCCCAATGTACAGGCATTCCGGGAAGAGTTATGTACAGGCACCCCTGGATGAGGTACAGTATCTCACAAAAGTGAGTGCACCCCTCACATTTTTGTAAATATTTCATTATATCTTTTCATGTGACAACACTGAAGAAATGACACTTTGCTAAAATGTAAAGTAGTGAGTGTACAGCTTGTATAACAGTGTACATTTGCTGTTCCCTCAAAATAACTCAACACACAGCCATTAATGTCTAAACTGATGGCAACAAAAGTGAGTACACCCCTAAGTGAAAATGTCCAAATTGGGCCCAAAGTGTCAATATTTTGTGTGAACACCATTACTGCCTTAACGCTCTTGGGCATGAAATTCACTAGAGCTTCACAGGTTGCTACTGGAGTTCTCTTCCACTCCTCCATGACGACATCACGGAGCTGGTGGATGTTAGAGACCTTGCGCTCCTCCACCCTCCGTTTGAGGATGCCCCACAGATGCTCAATAGGGTTTAGGTCTGGAGACATGCTTGGCCAGTCCATCACCTTTACCCTCAGCTTCTTTAGCAAGGCATTGGTCATCTTGGAGGTGTTTTTGGGGTCATTATCATGTTGGAATACTGCCCTGCAGCCCAGTCTCCAAAGGGAGGGGATCATGCTCTGCTTCAGTATGTCACAGTACATGTTGGCATTGATGGATCCCTCAATGAACTGTAGCTCCCAAGTGCCGGCAACACTCATACAGCCCCAGACCATGACACTCCCACCACCATGCTTGACTGTAGGCAAGACACACTTGTCTTTGTACTCCTCACCTGGTTGCCACCACACATGCTTGACATCATCTGAACCAAATAAGTTTATCTTGTTCTCATCAGACCACGGGACATGGTTCCAGTAATCCATGTCCTTAGTCTGCTTTTCTTTAGCAAACTGTTTGCAGGCTTTTTTTTTGCATCATCTTTAGAAAAGGCTTCCTTCTGGGATGACAGCCATGCAGACCAATTTGATGCAGTGTGTGGTGTATAGCCTGAGCACTGACAGGCTGACCCCCCACCCCTTTAACCTCTGCAACAATCATAGGTCTATTTCCCAAAGGCAACCTCTGGATATGACGCTGAGCACATACACTCAATTTCTTTGGTTGACCATGGTGAGGCCTGTTCTGAGTGAAGCTTGTCCTGTTAAACCGCTATATGGTCTTGGCCACCGTGCTGCTGCTTGCCAGGATTTTGGCAATTTTTTTATAGCCTAGGCCATCTTTATGTAGACCAACCATTCTTTGCCCCCCATTCACACCTGAGACCTTGTAACACTAACGAGTCACATGACACCGGGGAGGGAAAATGGCTAATTGGGCCCAATTTGGACATTTTAACTTAGGGGTGTACTCACTTTTGTTGCCAGTGGTTTAGACATTAATGGCTGTGTGTTGAGTTATTTTGGGGGGGACAGCAAATTTACACTGTTATACAAGCTGTACACTCACTACTTTACATTGTAGCAAAGTGTCATTTCTTCAGTGTTGTCACATGAAAAGATATAATAAAATATCTACAAAAATGTGAGGGGTGTACTCACTTTTGTGAGATACAGTATCTACAGACAGCTGTAGGTGAGGTATTGTATGTGCAGACATCCCTGGATGAGGCATATACAGACACCTCTAGGTGAGGTACTGTATGTACAGGCACCCCTGGATGAGATATGTACAGGCACCTCTGAATAAGGTATGTTCAGACACCTATAGGTGATGTATGTATAAGCACCCCAGGATCAGGTATGTACAGACACCCCTAAATAAGGCACATACATGGACCTCTGGATGAGGTATTTGCAGACACCTCTAGGTGATGTATGCACAGACACCCCTGGATTAGCAATGTAAAGGCACCCCTAGATGAGGTATGTACATTTACCCCTGGATGAGGTATCTACAGACAGCTTTAAGTGAGGTATGTAAAGGCACACCTGGATAAGGTATATACAGACACCTCTAGGTGATGTATGTACAGACACTCTTAAATGAGGAATGTAAAGGCACCCCTGGATGAGGTTTATGCAGGCACCCCTGGACAAGGTATCTACAGATAGCTCTAGCTTAGGTATGTACACAAACCCCTGGATGTGGTATATACAGACACCTCTAGGTGAGATACTGTATGTACAGACACTTCTGGATGAGCTACATACAGGCATTTCTGGATGAGGTATATGCAGACACTTCTGGGTGAGGCATGTACAGGTACCTCTGGATGATGTTTGCACAGGCACCTCTGAATAAGGTATGTACAGGCACCTCTGGATGAGGTATATGCAGACACCTCTAGGTGATGTATATACAGACACCCTTGAATGAGGAATGTAAAGGCACCCCTGGATGAGCTATGTACAGGCACCCCCTGGATGAGGTATCTACAGACAGTTCTAGGTGAGGGATGAACAGGAACCCTTGGATGAGGTATATATGGGCATCTCTGGATGAGATATGTGCAGGCACCTTTAAGGTATGTATGTACAGGCACCCCTTGATGAGGTATGTACAGGCACATCTGGTTGAAGTGTGTGCAGACACCTCTGGGTGAGGTATGTACAGTAAAGGGACCCTTGAATGAGGTATATACAAACACACCAGGATGAGGTACATACAGACACTTCTGGATGATGTATGTGCGTACACCTCTGGGTGAGGTATTTACATGTACCTTTAGGTGGGGTATATGCAGACAGTCCTAGGTGAGCTACATACAAACACCTCTTGGTGCCTGAAAGTTTTTCATGACTATGTGTGTAAGTTGTACTTTACAGAAAGTTCTCCTTTAATTTATTTCCTATTACACCTGCTCATTTCAGCAATCTTGGTCTGTCTATCAGCTTAGTGGTAGAACAGTATCATATAGTGGTTTAGTTAGACTTACAGTTCTTCAACATGCCCTATATAAAGTGACATCCATTCACTGAATCAGGCCCAGGGGTAAATCTTTACATTTAGTAAGATGTACCAGAAGTTTGTCTAAGCCCAGAAATAACCTGGCAGTGGAACCTGATTCCTCCAGCTCTCAGATAACTTTGGAAAGTGTTCTAGGTTGGCCGAAAGACATAGATTGTTAACAATTATGCTGTTACGTCTTTGTTTCCACTATGTACTGCACAAAACCAATACATAGTTGATTGTTCATTTTAACCAAAGGGTTTCTTTAAACTAGGTAAGGTATGATGGTATGGGAAATGTACAATTTTTATGTGTCAGTAATAACTGTATGCCCAACAACTGTACACAGCTGTGTTTAAGCCTTATTTGAAAAAAAATTGTATATACAATATATGTAAATATAACACAGATCAGACAATTTCTTTTAATACTTTTCCCCTCCCTTGATCAACAAGCAAGAACAATATGAATACATTTGTTAGATATCACCTCATTGTATAACCATACAGTATATAATATGTCATATACAATAAGCTTTATTAAAGACAACATAGGTTCTTGTTTGTACTTCAGCTACTACAGCTATTTATACAGGTATCGAATAAAGTCATTGGTTGAGATATATTGCACTAATCCATATACTGCATAGGGAACTTTCCCCTCTCAGGAATCAGAGGTCCAGGATCTCAGCCAAGAGTTCTCACAGTTCAGTACACTTACATTTCTATATGCTCACTTGTGACACGGAGGCATTATCTTACTCTTTGTTGCAGCAAGATACATTTTGTTCTCGGCATGTACGCTTTGGTGCACACTGTTTGGTTACCTCTCTAAAGAAAAAAAAATGAAGTGGTTCAAATGGCTTATGTGTTCCTTTTCCCAAACATGTTGAATTTTTATGTGCAATATTTAATCCTTTTAAAATTTCATGTCTTTTACACTTGAAACTAAAACCAAAACCTTTTTTAAAATAGTGTATAGAGTTGGGAATGGTTAAGACCCATGTCAGATTTATTTAATTTTGGTATTACTGTAAACTGTATGTCCCACAGGGGAGACTTCATTCTCTTTAATACATGTCCTGTAGGCACACTAGAAAGTTAGAGGAAATCTAAGTGAAATTATCCTAGACAGTTGTCATTGGGACAAGTGACCCTGTTGGAAGATTTCCCTTTATTCCTGTTATGGTGAATTTAAAAAAAGTTCAACTTTAAAGAAAAACATTTTTATTTCTGGAACCTGCAGAGCATTGCACCTGCAATCAGCAGATCAAGGAGTAAATGCCGGGATCCTGCATAAGCATGGGAGTCACATCATCACAGCACAGAGAGGTGCCATCGTGTACACTGAGCTGCACATATGTGGCTCTATGTACATAAAAGCTGGCAGAAAGGGAGAAAGGATGATCACAGAAGAAACCAATAGGGTATCTTTTGTCATAAAAATCCTACTTGTGTTTTTTTTTTTTTTTTTATTTCATCCACAGATTGTAGAGGACAGTCAGATGTGCATGCAATATCATTGTTCCCTCAGATTATTTCCCAACACCAGCCAAAATGTATTTTGTTTTGTAGAGAGTAGGGATAAAACAAAGACTCTGTTAGTTTTTGTTATTGCTGGCTGTATCTCTTTTTATGAGATTGATTTCCCCTTACTTCCTGTCCAGACAGGAAGTGAGGAAAAATCTCTCCAACAGAGACAGAGACAAAAACAAATACACATTTTCAGTAGCAGAAGGAAGGAATAGAACTTCTGACAATATTTTTTTTTCCCAAAAGTTTTTTTAATTGAATTTTCCCATGGGATAAGAAAATACAAGCAAAAACAATGATCATTGTACACATACAATGTTATGCTCAGTGGTACAATTGTAACATATAGCAAGTAGTAACCAGAGTAGTGTAAGTACATTTAAACTCAAACAATAGATGTT
Organism: Pelophylax lessonae; assembly: GCF_965119305.1. Classification (NCBI taxonomy): domain Eukaryota; kingdom Metazoa; phylum Chordata; class Amphibia; order Anura; family Ranidae; genus Pelophylax; species Pelophylax lessonae. The sequence goes on along the minus strand of NC_138768.1, from coordinate 290,681,344 downwards.
AAGCTTGTTCTAACAGTATTGACCACCTCATCCAGACACCCCTTTTGGGAACAAACTGTGTCTTGGGCTGGGGGGCAACACAGTCAACGTCTTCTTTTTTAAAATAAAAAAATAATAATAATTATTATTAATCATTTAAAGAAAGATAACAGCATACAGAGAAGTTGAACATTTGTTGTTAGGTTACATTTAACATTATAATGTTCATTGAAAGATTACCAACAGGTAACATTGTATTCGTCAACTGGTCTCGTTGTGGTCTGCTGGACCAGGTGTCCGGTGGTACAGCGTAGCATATGGGTGTAACGGCATCCGAGATACGGACTGATATCTGTGTTCGAGATATTCTAAGGTACCCAAAAGATGAGTATATATTAGGGAGTTTTAACTAGCGTTTTTCAGGATTACCGTTGGCATGTTATTTATGGTGTACCAATTTTATCTGAAAATAATTTTATTGCTGCCTGCACCTACCTGTCCCAGTAACAACTTACAGTTCATGTACAGGTATCACAGGAAAAAAATCAACAATGAAGTCTCTTTGAACCCTTTAAAAAATAAAATGATTAAAGAATTGTTAGCTTTTATCCACTCTGCCCAGAACTAAATAAAATGGCTGGAGCTGAGCTTTAAGCACTCCATCTATGAAGTACATAAAAAAAAATCACGTTTACAGTATTTGGCTTGGCCAACTGCACATGTTTATGTCGATAGAGGGGAGGGCTAAGAAGACACTCCCGGTGCCATTCATCTCTGGGGGTTTTGATGGCTTATCCATTCAAACATTCTCTCTGTTTGTGGGTAGCTGGCAAGCACACTTTATCATATTATTGTTGGAATGTCAGTTGATTCAGTTGAAAATGTTATAATATCTTCCTGTATACTACACTCCTAATCTGGCTAAACATTGTGTCAAAATTACATATGTATAGATTAAACAAAATAGTGCCTACCCATTTCAAGTGCAACAATCAGTTTATTTTTGCCAGGAAAGGCAGGAGATACAACCCATCATATCCATGTTTTAATGGAAGTATTTTTGTTGGCAAAACTGGCATAAACAGTACCACTTTTCACAGTGTATGATGAAAATTTGTTGCACTTGCCATATGCCAGCATGGGGCTTTAAACTGGCTAGAGTTATTAAAAATCAGGTTTTGTATTATTTAATAATCTTGCACAGATTAGACGGTTTACTTTTTTACAGACCTCTGAATTTACCCTCTGAGATTAGAAGGATCTTATAGACAACCAATCAAATTTGCCTTTAAGTATCAGAAAACTAGATTGCACACCCACATTTGTTTTAAACCAGGCCATCTTTAGAGCTATCAAAAAAAAAAAACGATGAGATTTCTAGTCACAACTTACTAACCAGCCAGCAACCCACCGAATTGACCTGTCTAACCAATTAAATTGTAGAGTTAGGGACTGCAGATCACAGGGTGCCTTGTCGGGGCCTGCAGCTTATGCATGTATTTGCAAATGTGTGCAACCAAACCCCTGTTTTTAATGCATACTGTTAGACAGGTCAATTTGGTTGGTCGCTGGCTGGTTGGTAAGTTGTGACTGGAAATCTCATCTTTTTTTGATCTGCGTACGCCCTTCCAGTGCTCCTTACCACTAAGACCAGTTATAGGTGGAGGTGGTGACCACTTTTTGCATTATTGATATCTATATTGAGCCAGGCAACGCACTGACACCTTTGCCGCCATTGTGCGATGTGCTTGGTGTTCAGTGTGACCCTGTGCCTTTAAGGAGGGGTGGGCTCCCTCTAGTCACCTGTCCTCCATCTAACCTATTTAATGCATGTGGTCTCATTGTAGAGACTCTTTAAATTGTAGAGTTAGGGACTGCAGATCACAGGGTGCCTTGTCGGGGCCTGCAGCTTACGCATGTATTTGCAAATGTGTGCAACCAAACCCCTGTTTTTAACGCATACTGTTAGACAGTTCAATTTGGTTGGTCGCTGGCTGGTTGCTAAGTTGTGACTGGAAATCTCATTGTTTTTTTAATCTGCGTACGCCCTTCCAGTGCTTCTTACCACTAAGATCAGCTATAGGTGGAGTGGGTGACCACTTTTTGCCTTTTTGCATCTTTAGAGCTAGCGTTGTTTTTAAATTGTAAACACCAGTACTTTACCTATAGGTTCTCCTTTATGCTGAAGTTTCAGGCTCATTGAATACTTATAGGTTAAAAAAAAAAAGAAAAATTTCTCCAAATCATGATTATTTTATCTCACCATCAGTCTGAAAGACACATATTACTCCTTTCTTGTTTAGCTGTCCATGCACTTTACAATCCTATTGTACAATGCCTGTACAATACCCTTTAGCTTTACCAAAACTATGTAACATGAGGACAAACCTAAACACTCAATGCAATAAATATCAAATCAGGCATGGCCTTGCACTACATAGTTTATAGTCGATAAAAGAGCTTGTACAGTCACCTTGTATACTGATTATACAAGTGGTTATTTCCTTCTTTACCTAAAATTTACATTTGCATGCATCTCTGTGTGCCTAACATAGTTACATAGTTACATAGTTACATAGTAAGTGAGGTTGAATAAAGACAATAGTCCATCCAGTTCAACCTGTGTAGGTGTGTTGAACTGTGCCTTCTTCTTTTTCTTTTTTTCTTTATATTACACAACTTTTTTTGGTTTTTACTTCCTGGTTTCCCTGCAGGCAGTGGTGACATATCCCTGGCTGGACAGATGCCCCCTGGGAAGACAATATCACCATCAGGATTCACCAAAACATATTTATTATTGTTGAAGTTTATCACCTACATTGTTTTTGGACTTATGTTCTACGTCGGCAGTGCAGGATTGACTTTTTACTAATATAATGTCACCATTGCCTTCAGTCAAATCTTTTACCTAACCTTCAATATCTTGAAAGCTCTCGCAGTAATGTGCAAGATGAAGTGAAGGCCCTCATGTGCCTTATTTTTTTTAAAAAATGACCCTGCAGTCATGGGGAAGGGTTCTTTTTTCCTTATTCCAACAGATGTTTGTAATGTCGTAAGGTACATGCACAAGATGAAGGACATGGTGTCATGCACATCATCTCACACATGTGCAGTATGACAGAATAGTGAGCACAGAGGCAGAATGAAAACTCATAAAAATGAAGAAGGAGTCACATGGGCATAGGTAAGTAAGCTTTTCTCCTTTACAGATTATTGGTTGCTTTATAGAGGAAGTACACATATAGTAATAAATATCATAGAACCAGGCAACATTATTCCTGTATCACAAACCACACACAGATGTATATGTCTAAATGTTATTCTTATCACCCATGGTCCCCTCTGCTTATATCCAAATCCATCTCTTATTATCTCTCAAGGTTTCTCTCCCTCCAACCTTAACATTGAATGCACCCCCCTTAAATTAACCTTTTGCCCATAACCTAACTAAAAATCAACTTTTAAAGGACAACTGTGCTGTGTACTTTTGGCATAGCAAAGTCCGCTGGTTTGGAGATAAAGGTGCATTTTTCACTTGGTGGGCTGCAGGGGTTGGGAGCATGCCCTAAAGGACAACTTGCACCAAAGATACAGCTGTTATAACCTAAACCTTATCTCCTTCCACCTAAGCATAACCCTAAAAGTGTATTTAAAGTATATCTATATATATAATATAATTGTATGTCCTGAATGTGTTGAAAATTATACATAAAGGAACACAGGGTTATTTATTAAAACTGGGAAAAAGTAAATGACAAGAAAAGTGACAATGTTCCCCATAGCAACCAATCACAACTTTCATTTTTAGGAAAAACAGGTTGAGCCTGATCAGTTGCTGTGGTCCACATACTTGTTTTTTTTTCTTTTTCTTTTTTTTTTATTAAATAAACTAGCTCTATATTGTTCTGTTTTAAATTTCTCAGTATTTTTGTGATGAAGCCTAATCTCCACAACCGTGAACTGCTTGTGTATTTTAAAATGTTAAATTAATTAAGCGTAATTATTAGAATGGATGTTGTTCTAACCTGAACTCCTATTTGCAGTAATAGCTGCAAATTAAAAATGTACATAATTACATATTAAAAAGAGATAAAAGTCTTGCGTCAATTCCCCAGCTATTCTGCTATACATAACAGGCTGATTACATGGGGAGACAGGTACCAGACTCAGAGGCTTTGACGGCACAGGGCATTCATGGGTTAAACATGATGTGACTTTATCTGCAAGGCTAACAATGGTGGCTAGGACCATAATGTAACTGATATAGTTGTTAAGGTGACGTGGAAGACAGATGGCTTTGGAGAAGACAGTAACAAAAAAAAAAAAGAGTGAAACAGGGTTCCTGCTTTGTAGTTTCTCTTCCCTTTAAAAAAAATCCATCCCTACTATCCCCTCAATGTAAACGCCATGTTGCTATGGCAGCACAGATGGTACTTAACTCTAGGCTCCAGCAGAAGGTGAATAATAGACATGCATTCTTTGTTGAATAAGCAAGCAGCTGGTTTTCGACACAGCCCATTCAACAAAGTACAGATGGGTTGATTATTCGAAGCTTTTCAGTGGTGCCCCTTTATTCACGTAGACACTAATTACTTTGGATTGTCATGCAATGACCTGCACACATTCTGAGCGAAAGCAGCACACTGTCTTTGGGCACACGCCACCGAAGCACCACTGCCTCCAGCTCCTTGGCTAAAATGGCCACGCTAAGTACAAACGATTTTATAGATCAGGCCCTTGCGAAGGTGACTTGGATATTTTTTGGCATTAAAATTTAATAGTATCTGCAGCAGATTTTTTTTTTTTTTCCTCCTTCTCTTCCCTCTGCTTTCTCTATGGGCAGTGCTTATAAGGAGATCCGTTTACTGAAAAGTGGGAGGAGATTGACAGACAAAATCTCCCCCTGTATTTTTTTTTTCTTAAGAGCTAAGCTACAGTACAAAGGAGAGATCCGTGTATTTCAACAGACATCATACGCTTGGCCGCCGCACAAGCTGTCAGAAGGGGAAGATTTGCCAGGTAAAACCACAGAACCTCTGTAATTCTCTTTTACTGATGAAAATCAGTTTAGGCTGTCATTACCTTTATTCATATTTACATATCGTGAGAAAGGAAAGCGAACTCTGTAGACAGATAGGATCACATATATTTTGGGACTGCTTTTAGAATTTATATGTATTATACTTTGTGCTGTTGGGGTTATTATACAGTGCAATATACATTGCTGCATAAAACATGCTTGCATTCTGGATATGTTTGCTACATTATCTTCTTCCTTTAGTGCATCTGCATTACGAAAACATACATAGGGAACAGGAAGATCTTTGCAAGTAGATATCTCTGCAGCATCCACTATGTGGATTGGAATAAATCATTGTGAGAATGTAATAAAAACACTGTTGCAAACTTACGTTTTAGATAGGTTTATGGTCTGACCATTTGATCCATGACAGCATTTGTATATCATTTGAATATGTTTAGATCTCAGAGTTATATTTTTAAAACTCACTAGACAAGAGGACTGGTAACTCTTTTAATACTGATCTGATATGTATACATTCTGGAAATAAAGCTTATTGAATGGGTTTACACTAGGGTAATAATACTAAATAAAAAAAGGCGCTGTATTTTATTATCATATTATGTTTTCAGTTGTTTGCATGAAAACCTTTGATTTGAAAAAAAAAATGTTAAAAATATTACTTATGTTTTATTACAGAAAAGCCACCCTGCTTACTAAGGAGTAAATGTATTCCCGGACAGGTAATTGCTATTCATAATTTATATTGAGTATTAGATAGAACAGCTAAAGTTCTTTTAGAACAATTATCCCTGAGTATCTTTTGTGTGTATAAGTATACCTCCATTTTTTTCTGATAAATAAGAATCAAGCCGATAGCTGAGAGTATTACAGTGAGGAGAATACCAAATCTTTCCAGATTCAATTGCATCATAACTTAGAATGCTGTATATATATATATATATATATATATATATCAATGTTAATTGTAAGTATTAGTGATAATGTATTTTAAGTATACATGGTTAATATATATCACATTTTCACAGCGCAGCAATTGTCATGTGTTAGTAGACTGGCGTGTATATTATGGAAGATAATGAATGTTTATAATAGTATAGTATAGTATGTATCAGCGAGCCATAGTTAAAATTGGAAAATAAGGAATCAGAAATTATACATGGCTACATGTACATTTTATTGTTGTTCAAAATGTCCATTATATCAAAAATGCTCCTAATGCAGCCTCATCTGCTCTGTTTGATTCAGCTCTGGGAAGGGATTTTGAGATGAAATGAAAAGGAACACAATAGTTTTCTTTCACTCTCATTTACCCTTAGCTGGGAGGCGTTTTTTTTTTTTTTTTATCTTTGTGCTTCTACTATTCTGAATAATGGCTTTAGGGAGCTTTAATTACACACAATGCAATATAGCTATAGAGTGAAAGAAAGGTTCTGTGTGAACAAGAAGACAACAGCTAGTGCACACTTCAATTAACTCCTTCATTACTGACTCATCTGCTTGTTGACAATGACTCCCTATGTTATCGTAAAGGTTAGCTTTTCTTAAATCAAATGAAATGGGCTATGTTTTTTCATTTCAGCATATTATCAGGGTCGGGCTTTATAAAGCCCATATTAAAATTTCTCCTTTGGCTTGTTCATCTGTCCCATTTTGATTTGGCAGAAATGTGAATTTAATTGTCCCACAATCTCTTGGGAGTACAAGATTTGCAGAGCTATCTGCTCCAGATACTCGACAGCTGCTGCATGGAGCCAGTGCTGTACAGGAGTTTTATTACAGAATTTTTATTCCACTGTTTGAACAGATTGTAATAGCCACACAAAGCACTTACATAGCTCTCCATAAAACTGGAAATGTTGAGTCAATATAGGTTCAAATGCTTTAAAGTTGCATTAAAATGGAATTCATACTTTTCATAGAAAATTATACTATGATTTACGGATAAGAAAAAGTGTTTTCATTCTAAGGTGGCCGGTGATATCTTTTAATGTTAACCTTCATGCCAGTCTGCTTTCATTTTTATCTATGTAGTTATTGTACTTCAATATATTATCAGTTATCAGCTGATTGTTTTTCTTGCTTGATAATTGCCTTTGTAAATAATATAAGTCAGGCCAAAGGTTTATGGGTTGGAAGAAATTAAATAAGTAGCTTTGTGGTTATTTTTTTTATTTTTTTTTTTTGGGGGGGGGGGGGGTTTAGACCCATGCTGTCCCTTTCCTTAAAATTATGCAGTGTATCATAAGACCACTAATAATATAGCAAGAATATAGTATATAGGTCATTATGTGCCCTATGTTATCTATATAGCATATAGTATAGTTAGTTGTTTTATCATACTGAGGTTACACTTTTCAATGGCAATACTAAACATAATGAATAAGGTCAATTAGAATATTTTAATTGTATTAGATTGGAAGATTGCCTAGGTTTCCATGTTGTACACTACAACTGAGGCTGTAAGATTCCTATCAGGTTTCCGTTTTATGTTGGCTAGTTATTGTCTTGATATTTAAAAATCTGAACTGGCAATTTTTCAGTGGAATAGAATTTAGTCATTTGAAGATTTATGACCATTACATCCACCACTTGCCTATCTTATCGTAATGTGGCGTTGCAGCCGACTGTCAATCAAAAATATCTTTTTCTGGTTGATTGGATGAATAATAAAAGCTTTGAGATTGTAGCAGAGGTAAATGTATTTGAAAATTACTATTTTCATCCATAGGTCTTTATGAACTGAATATAAAACAGTTTAATAGAACTGTTGTAATGTAAATGTGAAACTTTGCCTTGTATTGGCCAATGAGAAGATTTGTTCTAACGCTTTTAATGGCAATCTTTCTACTCTAAAAATTACATTAGACTAAGGCTCATTTATTTGATATTTAATCTGAAGCTAGAGTGATCATTGAAGTTCTATCGTTTTTCCAAAACCAGTACAGCAAACTATGTTTTGGTTTCAGGTTATTGGGTCTCTTTTATCATTGTCTTAAAGATGAATTGTCTATGCAGGTCCTAACAACCAATCTGATTCTTTCTCTCATCCTGCCATTGTATAATTTTGCTTGAATGATATAGGATAATAAAGGCTATTTTTTTTCTAGTTGTAATAAATTAGGCTCCAATCGGGATCTGGCCTTTGGCTTGCTTGAATATTAATTTTTTATTATTGCAGATTTTTATGATCTGTGGTGAAAAAAAAACTGATTGTATACATGTTTGCAGAGAAAATGGGAGTTTTATTGCTATTAAAATGTTTTTTAAATAAATTGTAAAATAATTGATGTAGAAGTTGTAGAGATGACCACATCTGACAATGTTTAGCTGCTGTGTCCCATATGAATTTTGAAACCCAATCATAAACCTAGGTCTGTGGCACTGACAGATTCCTATTGCTGCACACTACTACTGTTGATCACCTGTAAAGCAGTACTTTGTATTTAAAGGAAACCTGTACTGAAAAAAAAAAAATGTAGGCTCTCATTGCTGACTTGAAATGCTATCTACCTGGCTATCTCTGACTTCAATATGTTTTGAGTGAAAAGGGTTGATTTTCTAAAGTAATAGGGACTGTTGTCTTAACAAAGTAAATGTTCTCTCAGGTTTGTGAATGAGATGAAGCATTGTCCACTTTGAGTATCTAATCATCTGCAAAATATAAATAAAAAAAAACAAACTGAGTTTTTGCTAACCCTTGATAAGATAATAAAAATCTTATCTTTATCTTATTCACTAAGCCCAGGGACCATCTGCATTACAAAGTGTATAGTTCCTACTTCTATAGTAAATCAATTTCTTTTATAAATGACTTGGAATGAGCCTGCAGCAAATTACATCAGAATACCTGATCTGCAATATTTTTTCGGTTCAGTGACTCAGAAAGTATTGAATCCATTGGATCAGCTTGACAGGCGAGTAATTAGCATTTCCAGAATGAGAAATCAGTAATGACAGGCTCTTTATTTCTCTCAGGACAGGTCTACTTTAATCTCAATGTGTAGCAATACAGACCAATGGGATCCATGGTCCAAGAACTATTTCTCTGAGTTTACTGCAGCTTGACCTATAAACATGTTGCAGTATTATGTGAACAAGGTCAGCACGGGTTTGTGTGCATGGTAAGTGATCGATAGATTATATAATAGAAAGTTCACTTACAACAAAACTTTGTTCACTTCCTATACCCAGTGACTTGCATGGGAATAGAAAATGTTCTTCTTTTGATTTATGAATAACAATTTCTATGTCTTCACTGGGTTATATGAACAGTCTACTGTTTCTGTAAATGAATCACAGTATCAGAGTATCACAGGCTTAAAAAAACTGAAATGTATGTTTGCACATTGGTGGTGAAGATTCTTCAGGAGGAGATATAGGAGTTGATTTATTAAAACTGGAGAGCAAAATCTGTTTCAGCTGTTCATGGTAGCCAATCAGCTTCTAACTTCAGCTTGTTCAATTAAGCTTTGACAAAAAATACTGGAAGATGATTGGTTTCTGTGCAGAACTGCACCAGATTTTACACTCTCCAGTTTTAGTAAATCAACGCCATAATGTTGGAGGTTTGGCAGTAGAGGTACCAAAACTCCTGGTGATGTAAAAATAAATTTTAATTACATTTTTTTTTTTTAATGTGTTTTGTCTTTGGTTGTTTGCACTAGTTCCATTGGCACTTGGTTACGAGAGGGTAGAAAAATACATACATGCGCGTATACTATATATATATAGAGACATCCATACTAGTTAGAAAGGGTTAACAAGTTTAGAAATGGCAAGATTTGATATATTAGTGATTGTATTAAAAATCTGATCATTTACAGGAGAATAGATGTTAAAAAAAGGAATTTTGCCAACTAGAAAAAGGTATTTTAAAAGCACAGCTGGCATTTAACATTTTACAGCTGTTTAATTGTCAATGGAATCACATGTAACTTGGCTCCTTTACTTGATTGACTGATTCTTGGATTGTACACTAATTTCCACATCTCTTACTACAGTTAGTTGTAATGTCAACAGAATCTAGAATTCTAGTAAAGAACCAACAGCATTTTCTGAATATCATGGTTGTAAATAGATAGAGAACCACCCAAACCATGTAACTTTTACAGCAAACCATTTTATGAAGAACAATCCTTTTCTGTTTATAACCTATAAAATGGAATACAACTGATTTTTTCTAAACATTTCAACCCCAAAAGAAGTTATCACTTTACTGTCTGTACTGTATTGTGACAAGTGAAGATGCTGTAGTGATAGCGGACATTGTACCAGGTGTCACATTGCACAGTAGTAGAGTACAGGTTGAAGGCTAAATCTATCACACAGATACAATGAGCATGAACACACCTTGACAGAAGATCTTACTAAGATAAAGATGTGAGATAACAGTACATACCCTGCCAGAAGAGAGATGAGCAAGTAAAAAATTCAGTTGTAATCTACATAGCAAAGGCAATATTTGATGTTTGATACTAAAGAACCTTTTGTATTGTATTTGATCTTTGCCAGGCATTTTAGTTTAATAAAACAATGTTAACAGGCTGTGATTGTATAAGCATTTGTATAATTTTAAGGTACAGGGTATGAACTGGGGAATTTTTGTGTTGTAAATAGCCACCATGGAATTCTCATCATTTCATAAATTTTAGGCAGAGGAAAGTTGTGAAAAACCATCAAATATGTGTGCCTTAGTAGAACTTATGTATTATTCAGTTTTTTTTTTTATTTCTGTATTCACTTCTCTTGCACAATCCCCCAGTGTAATAAATAAATACATGAAATAAAATTATACCCACCAATACCAGTCTTCTTGTTAGTGTTTAACCAGTTCTGGACCAGAAGATTTTCCCCCTTAATGACCAGGCCATTTTTTGCTATTTGGCACTGCGTTACTTTAATGGACAATTGCGCGGTCATGCAACTCTGTACCCAAATAAAATTGATGTCCTTCTTTTCTTATAAATAGAGCTTTCTTTTGGAGGTATCTGATCACCGGTGCGATTTTTATTTTTTGCACTATAAAACAAAAAAAGGAGCAACAATTCTGAAAAAAAAAAAAAAATTGTTTTCACTCTTTGCTATATAACATTCCCCCCCCCCCCAAAAAAAAATAAAAATCAATTTTTTTTATCCCTTTAGGCCAATTTGTATTCTGCTACATATTTTTGGTAAAAAAAAATCCCAATAAGCATATTTTGATTGGTTTGCACAAATGTTATCATGTCTAGAAACTATGGGAAAGATTCATGTCATTTTTATTTATTTATTTTTTTATTACTAGTAATAACAGCGATCAGCGATTTTTAGTGCGACTGCGACATTGCGGCAGACAGATCGGACACCTAACTGACATTTTTTACACTTTTAGGGGGGGACCATTGACTAAAAATATGCACTGTTACTGTAATAATGACACTGGCAGCGAAGGGGTTAACCCAGGGGCGATCAAAGGGTTTAATGTGAGCCTAGGGGGTGTTTTCTTAATGTAAGGAGGATGGGCTTGTGAAATCAACACAGAGAATCCGCCTAAATAGGAGGAAATTTGTATTGATTCCTGAAAGAACAACAGTCTGCTGTGTTTACAACAGCAGACCACTGTTCTCTCTTTTAACCAGGAGCGATCGCTGGTGATCTGCGGCAATCGTGGCCACTGGCCCCCTTGATCAGCTTCCCTGCTGGCGCGTGCCTCTGGTGGTGTGCGTGTGCTCCCAGGATCGCTCCCGTGAACTGCCATACAGGTACGGCGATTTGTGGGAACCTGCCGCCAAGTGGTTAAGCAGCTTTGTATAACATGTGCCATATTCTAAACACTTATATACTAATCACAGTATAAACCATAATAATCAGATATACTGTATAAGGTTCCATGCACACTAGCATTTTTTTACCAGCTCAAAAAACACTAGAAAAAAAATGCTGGATAAAAAAACGCTAATAATAGCGTTTTGTTCCAGCTTGTAGTAGGGTTTTTAGTAGCTTTTAGAAGCTTTTAGGTGTGTTTAGGAGTGTTAGCTTTTTATTAGCGTTTTTACAGTACAAGAAGTAAAAAAAAAAAAAATGCTAGAAAAAAGCATTTTGGTAGCGTTTTGAAGTATTGAGAAGCGTTTAGCATTTTTTTTCCTCCAGGAAAATGCTTCCAAAAACTCTACAAAACTCTACAAAAATATTTTTTTTTCTGCTTAAAAAAAATGCTTCTAGCATAAAATAGTGTGTGTGGACACATAGGATAACACTGATAGATTCTATCAGCAGAAACAAATGCTCATCCTAGTTTCCATGGTCTTAAAAAAACTCTAGTGTGAATGGAGCCTAATAAAGTATCCAAAAAATGAACAACTGCATCAAAAGCCATTCACCTAATCCATGTGTAAACCATCACTACAGCCTTTTTCTACAGATTTTTCTGCACAAAAAGTCCACATTTGTGCTTTAAAGTGTCCAAACACATCTAAAAATCTAAAAAAATATGAATAAATATACATATAATCCTATGAAAGCTGCAAACGTTTGTGTATACAACATTGATGAATCCCTAATGTGAACCTCTGGTGGTGTTCCCTCTTGGAAATGGTAATTTAACAAAAAACATTTTGACCACCTATTACTAATGTTGGTCTAATGCGCAATTTGATATTACAAAAGACCCCCTTGACATCTAGTCACCTTCACAGTACTTCCCATCTCACTATTTATGAAAATTATTGGAATAAGACACATGCATATCATAAAATCATAAAATATGTTTTAATAAATAAACCAACATTCAAAAACTCACAATCATCAGTTTTAACTAGCAGTGTTTAATCAACTCGCATGTACTCCACTGCCTTCCATAGTGCTTAGGGTACTACATTACATCTGTGTAGCATAATAGCGCCACAACACTCCTCACACCTTAATTTGATCCTTTTTCATTTGTTCTGCTTGTTTTGTGGCAGTTGTAAATAAAGCCCCCAGAGGCAGTAATATTATGTCCCCTTTAATAATAGTTGGAATTTACATGGTTTTAAATTGTTGCTCATGCTATTTTATTTTATTTTTTTTAATTTTTAGAAAATCATCTTTAAGTTTTTCTTTTTCATATTGTATTATATACAAAATTTAGATTCCAAATGCAGCAGTCTAGTTTATATACACATTTCTCAAAGAAGTAAATTTTCATCTGTGCTCTGTAATTAGGTTTAGGTAAGGTGTATTTTTTTATTTCTCCAAGCTTAGTATTTTTTAGTAGATCAATGCCTGCCGTCTGAACCTGTTTTATTGGATCACTGAGGGGTCCTTAAACTCCAACAACTCCTTGTTTCAGTATGAACAATTGGACATTTTTATGACATATGGTAATGTATGGTAGTGGTAGTAATCAATTATTGGTTGTTAGTAAGGGGAAGTTACAGCACACACTATTCCCTGTTGTATTTGTCAGAAGTGGGTGAACTATATTCACATAGACATCCATTGTCACAATAGACATTAGCCTTGTCTGATCTGACTCATCTGGTTGTGTGTGAAAAATCTTTCTTTTTTCTTGGCATTGCTCCTGTGTCCCAAATATTCCAAGGAAATGCTTGGCAGTATAGGCAAGGATTAATGATGTAGTGCATTCAAATTGTTTGAATAAGATCATATTGAAATATGATTATGAAGTAAAGTCAGAGCAAATAAAAAGTTCACCTGTTAGGCCACCCCTTCTATTAGCCATTGAGGAATGATGGGGCAATAGTAATGTATGGGAGGCATTTACAAACACTTTTATTAGTTCCTTTGGCTGAATTAGTACTACTCTAGATGACTGGGGTTACTATGATTACACATCGACCATAAAATGAATAAACTGAGAGATGCACCTGTACAGAAGACTCGGGTACATTCATGTATGTATGCTTTTTGTCTTCTACAATAAAGCAACATAATAAAAATATATCCCTCTTGCATTGTGTTGTCATTGTAATTTATTTCATAAAAAATTGAGAAAGTGAAAAAAAGGTTGACACAAAGATGGTATAGTGTACAGCTGCTCACAGTGGTCTCACTACATCAAGACACTGGAAGAGCTATACTAAGCAGCTAGCTGAACATACAGTATCTCACAAAACTGAGTACAGCCCTCACAATTTTGTAAATATTTTATTATATCTTTTTATGTGACAACACTGAAGAAATTACACTTTGCTACAATGTAAAGTAGTGAGTGTAAAGCTTATATAACAGTGTAAATTTGTTCTCCCCTCGAAATAACTCAACACACAGCCATTCATGTCTAAACCACTGGCAACAAAACTGAGTACACCCCTAAGTTAAAACGTCCAAATAAGGCCTAAAGTGTCAATATTTATGTGGCCACCCATATTTTCCAGCACCGCCTTAACCCTCTTGGGCATGGAGGTTGCCACTGGAGTCCTCTTCTACCCCTCCATGATGACATGACAGAGCTGGTGGATGTTGGAGACCTTGCACTCCTCCATCTTTTGTTTGAGGATGCCCCACAGATGCTCAATAGGGTTTAGGTCTGGAGAAATGCTTGGCCAGTCCATCACCTTTACCCTCAGCTTCTTTAGCAAGGCAGTGGTTGTCTCGTTATCATGTTGGAATACTGCCCTGCGGCCCAGTCTCTGAAGGGAGGGGTACATTCATGCCTGAGACCTTGTAACAATAATGAGTCACATGACACTGGGGAGGGAAAATGGCTAACTGGACCCAATTTTGGCATTTTCACTTAGAGGTGTACTCACTTTTGTTGCCAGCGGTTTAGACATTAATGGCTGTGTGTTGAGTTATTTTGAGTGGGCAGCAAATTGACACTGTTGTACAAGCTGTATACTCACTACTTTACATTGTAGCAAAGTGTCATTTTTTCAGTGTTGTCACATGAAAAGATATAATAAAATATTTAAAAAAATGTGGGGGTGTACTAACTTTTGTGAGATACTGTACATCACAGTGTTCCCTATAATTATTTACTCACTTGGGCCCTTTGTTTAAAAATATCTTTAATTTGCTGTAAATTGTGATTTAGTGTTGCCCACAGCATTTTATGAGATTCGGTTTCTTTGTTCATGGAAATAACTTCTTAATGCACGTTTTAAAATGATTGGTTCTATGTGGCAATACAAACAGAAACTGTCACTCTGATCCTAATGTTTTAAAGCCAACTCCATCCAACACTTTCCTTTTAGTTTTGAATGGTATGGAAGAGGGATAGAACCTCTATTTTTATTTCTGTCTTTATCTCCATTCAGTATTTTTGTGGAATAGAAGAGCTGAAATTGTTGTAACGTTATATGTTGTGTTTGATACTGGTGGCTGCTATCTAATAAATGTGGTATGCTGCTGGACCATTGGAAGAGATTTTTAAAATATTTGGGAGTTGGGAACACCACGCTAGTCTGTACACTCCATACATTTTTTTATTCTGCAACAAAAGCCAATGCATTTCAAGGGCTCAGCGCTCTCTCATTGTCAGGGCTAAAATCAAGACAGTAAGAAATCTATTCACAATCTATTCTAATTATCCCCTTTGGTCGTACATATTCCATAACCTATATTCTTACCAGCAATTTGTAATCTGTTCTATTGAGATTTGTGTAACAGTACCATTCTGTGCTGTATGGACTGGATTGTATATAAAGTGTATTTTATACTCCTTAATTGAGTTTTTAATTACACTTTTTTTTTTTTTTTTAGATATAATGTATAATGTAATTTTTGAAAGCATTCATCCTTTTCTTATTGTCTTGATTTTAGCCCCGATGAAGGGGAATGTTAAGCCACTGAAACATGCTGGAACAGTTGCAGAATAAAATCTTCAATGGACTGTTCAAACTAGTGTGGCACTCCCATTTCTTTATTTTTTGGTATTTTCATTCAGGAAATGTTCTCTCACTTCCCATCCCAGTGACAGGGAGCCAGAGGGACAGTGAGTGATGGAAAATCTCTCTAATGTGGACACAGACAGCAATAAAAACAGATTTTTTTTATATAGTGAACAGTTGGAATCTTGATCAGGTTTTATGACTGTGTGTGCCCTGTCCTTTTGCATTTTTGCCTGGTGTCACTGAGACACATAAAAATACAACTCCTCAATGGAGTCCCAGACAGTAATAAGAACCCTTCCACCCCCCCCCCCCCAAAAAAAAATTGTTTAGCTTTAAAATGTATTTAGTAAAAACTGTTTAAAAATCCTACACAGGAGCCAACTGTAGAATTTCAGACAAAAAAACAAGTATGTTTTTTTTTTTAAATCATATTTATCTAGGTGGAGATGCAGCATCTATCCCTCATTGGCTTTAAGACTGAAAACCAAGTGCTTTAACACTGCCAAACTCTCGGTTCTCAGGGCTCCGTGAGCAGAGAGCTGGTGACTGTCAGTCACCGCTGTCTGCTCTGACCCCCCCTCTGCTCACTGGAGTGCTGGGCTGGGAAGGGGTGGGATCAGCTTGTTCAGGCTCTCAGTGGCTTGCTGAGAGGCTGAGTCAGGTGCCAGTCCAGGCATGTGGGCGGATCCTGACTTCACTGTCACAATCTTGCCTCATGGGGAAAAGTGTTCTGCATAGGTCGCAGAAAAAAATTGGTTATATGGAGGGTGAATGATACACAAGGTAACACATAAATGATGTGCTAATAGGTCAATTTATTATGATAATATTGTGTGGAATGCACACTGTGCAGTACAAGTCATGATGTTTCAACGATAAACAGAAAACAAGATGGACAACATTTAACAGAAATACAAAAACCGGCCAGTACAAAAAATGACTTATCAGGGTGAAAAATAGGGGATGTGGGAAGTTCACATGGAGTGTCTCAATCTTGAGCTTGTTCCTCTCACATAATTGTGTATGGCCTGATAAGTTCCTTGTGGAAGCTCTTGCCTCAGCCTGGACCAGCTCTGTGATGTCAACTGACAGCGGGCTTCAACTGGGTCACAGGAGGGCACAACGAACTGCACTCCTGTAATGCATAGGAGAAGTACAGCCAAACGTTCTTTGGCTGTACTTCTTCTTTAAGTTTTGGATGGTGTAGGGACTAGATCTTCTTTGATGTTTTTAATCATTGTCTTGATGACACAGCAGGATTTGGGGGGAAATCTACACAATGCATAATAAAATGCATAGTAAAAAATTCAAAACAAAAGCTTTGGCTGGACCTTTGTTATACAAGCCACAGGAAATTATTTTTTTTATTCTGATTTTAGGTACACATAACTGGTTAGATTGATCACTTTGGGTCTCTTTTAATACCTCTCATTTAGCTAACAAATAAAATCTACAGGAGTACAATTAAATGCAATTTAAAAGTATATTACTAGATACAAGAAATACTTGGTAGTCTGTCAGAGTCTTTAACTTGGTTATACTTGGTTGTAATTTTTATCCTGGTTAAAAAATAATAAAAAAAAAAAAAGATAACCCTTGAAAAGCAATCTGGTTAATTTATTTTATTTATGGTTTTATTTTTTTTAATTGTGAACCTGCTTTTGACATTGAACATATTTATTATAATTTTTTTTTAAGCATTATAGAAGCTCCCTGGAGCTAGCCCTTTAACCTTAATTTTACCTCATGCAGCCATTATGTACAAAGCAGGAAGTCACTGTACATGGTATGAGTTGCATGCAGCTATTTGTAGAACAGTATCTGGTAAGAGCATTTGCATGTGCACAAGGGGTGATGAGCCAAGGGAAAGCGGGAGCTGCTGTGAATGTCTATTATCTAACACATGAGGACATTGAAGGTGCAGATCTACATTTAACAAATGAACTGTAAAACCCATTAGGGCTAACTATGAAAATAGGGCATATCTATTCAAATTATAATAGCAAAGATACTGTCAATGTATGTAAAGGGGCACAGAAACATACACTTATATTTGCACTTTCCTTGATGCATGATCTAATTAGTGCATATGCAGCTTTTCTTTACCAGTAGTTCTGGTTTTTAGGGTTGTGTAAAAGAAAAATAATCTCTGAATGCCAAGACATTAGTGTATCAATATTTTTGCAATGCAGAGTACTCTATAATCTGCAAGTAGAAAATGACTGTAATTATTTCATGTATTAACTGCTAACATAGCATTTATGTCCATCTTATTTCAATACAACCTCTTAACCATCCTGATTATTTTGAGATTAAAGTAGGGTACACACTATAAGAAAATCGGGTGAACGATTGTCTGATTTTCCTTGTTGTTTCACAGCAAATCGGAACCGATGAACGAAAATTCTTAAGAAAATTTGTATGAAAATTCTCGTACAACAAAGGCTTTTTTTGTTGTTTATTGTTTCTGATCATGCGCAGTCTTTCTTTTCGCATTTTTCTTGTACAAAAATTGTACGAAAATGGTACAAATTAAACAAAAATCGTTCCTTTTTTCCAATACGAGAAACATTTTGGAGTTTGTCTCTTCGAGAATTTTTGCACGAAAATTCTGAATCGTCTGTAGAAAGTTCTGTACACACTATACGAAAATCTTATGAAAATTCTTTGGACAAAAATGTTCGCCAGATTTTCTTATAGTGTCTACGAGCCTTTACCCAGTTCTTTTACCTATTAGGAGTATGGTCTTGAAAAAATGCGGATGTAGTTAGGTGGTTTCAATTATACATGCATCTGAAAAAATGGGGTTGCAAAGCAAGATAGGTAGGTTCATATTCCATGCTGGATGCCCTAGCAATTAGAAAAGGCAGTCTGCTCACTTATGTAAACACCAATGTTAGCTCAGAAAATGAGGCTACTCAAACATCTTGCTATTGTTCAGTGAGGATGATCAACAAAGTTGGGGGCCAACAAAGGGTGGGAAGAGCGCTTTGGGAACTGAAGTGGTTTTGTGTATATATTATAGTAAAAATCCTTTTGCGTTCCTAATGAAAATGCCTAAAGTGTATGTAAATTCTAGCAATGAACTACTTTTATTTTTTTTTACGTTTGAGCCCACAAAGTTTACCATTAGAAGTCTTTTGCTACATCTGTTTGATAAGTGTGAAAAAATTACCTGTTGATCCTGCAGAAATCTTATGAACTGGTAACTTCCTGTTTACGCTACCTTTGATGCACTTATTCTTAGCTCTTTCTGTGGACTTCAAAACACCTCTCTCTACGTCTCTAAATGTTATGGAGGAGAGTACATGGAGAGGTGTTCTGTAGTGCTAAAACACTCCTTGTCTTAGAGTGCTACCCTAAGACTAGGCGCAAAAAATGAGAACTAACGCAGCCACCACATTTAAGTAAGCTGCAATATATAAAAGTCCCTTTTAAATGCTTTTCATAAACAGTAAAACTAGAATTCCTTTTTCTTCTTCCATATTTCCATATAATATGGGAGCTAGTCCTACTACAATTTACTTTTTAAATTTTCAATGGTCAGTCAACTCTGTCCTTTACTTACCAAAACTCTGTGTTTACCCCAAAAAGACTATTGGCATGTATGCAATTTATTGCATAACATTATCATTAGTATTTTAATTCTAAAATAAATGTGTTGACATTGGCTAATGTTAGACAATCATTGTTTTTGTGGCATTTTAACTAGGCAGAGCTATTTGTGTCTTACTGCGCATTAATTTGTACACAAAAGGCAGATGAACTGCACATGATAATTATATCTTGCTTTGTTCGAATTTTAACAGATACTTGCTTGGTCATTTCACATGTTAAGAAGTAGACCTTTCTCTTCCCTGAACGCAGATGACAGTTTTTTCTAATTCCACCTTGCAGAATGACTGCAGAATGCTCTTTGACCTTTTACAATTTTTCCTCTCTAGTGAAAATGCTGTCCTGTAATTCAGAAAGTGTCCTTTCAAATTATTCAACTGTCTAAAACGTCTTCAGATGGTGTGATCAGGGATTCGCTCTATTACTTGCAGATTGGAAAGATTTAAAATCCGAAACAGAGGCCAGTCTGCAATTTAATGAGATCAAACACATCACAAGTTCTTCTAGAAAATATATGTTACTGCTGACCTGACTCTTCTCAATTTGTATACTGTGTTCAATTAAATATACTCCTCCAGGAACTCTTTTCTTTTGTTCAAATAGTTTCAGTCATTGAATCGCAAAGTCCACTTTATTTGCATTATGATCATTTTTTAAAGGAGAATTCCACTTTCAAAATATATATATATATATATATATATATATATATATATATATATTATAAGGCTTAAGCCATTTTGTCAATTTATGGTGTTAAAAATTACCTTCTAAACTGCAGATGTTGTATTTAAAAAAAATATATAAAATGTAATATGGCAGCCTGGGTATATTCTGTATACCCTCAGATATGTCATTTTACTGCTTTTGTTATTGGTTTACTGATTTTCTCAGACATCTGCACTAGGATACAATACATATTTTAGGCATCCCCTGCAATAGGAATTTCAGTATTTGTGACCTACTACCCAAGGGATAGCTACTTCTATAGGGATGTTGATGCTGCAGCTTTCCTCATTAGAATATTGAGATTTCCCATGGTGATTATAGTGAACCAGACCCTGTCATTCAGGAATCTGTTTGGAAAGGGGATGGTGAAACAAACAGCTAATTTTTTAGAACCGAAAAAAAAAAGAATCTGCCACAAAGTTTATTAAAATCTTTGCAGTGTACATAGAACGCCCAAGGGAAGTTTTTCTCAATAAAAGTAAAAAACGCTTAATTTAATTGCAGACCATCTTTACTCATCCAGCTTCTTCACCTAGATTACAGGGTTTCAACATTGGCCAGCTACCTAAGTGAGTAGTGATGGCCTTAGAGGTAGCAGAGGAGGCCCAGGAGTAACATGGGTTTTTTTGATAGGAGGGGTTTGGAGGGGGTCAAGGAATTATGTTATACTATCGCTTCTCACTGTAGCAAAACCACTTGAGAGTGGAAATGTTATTTTAATAATTTCATAGTTACACATTATTGCTGAATTCCAGGCAAACAGCTAACTACACAGCTCAAATTCACACATGTTGGACAGCATAGCCAAGTCCTTAACCTCCCTACAGACTATTCTGCAGTTAAAGTGACAGCAAACAATACCCTTATTGTCCAAAAATAATCCAAACATATCCACTACTTAGTGGCACTGTAACCTATTTTTCTGCCTTCCTGTAACATCCTCTACGAGTTCCCAAACCTCTCCTTTTCCTCGCCACTTCCATTTGTTTGTAATGAGCAGTGCATATTAATTGTAGTCTCTATACTCTATGCACACGCAAATGCATAGTTCATAGTCAATCTCAGGAGCAACAAATGACAAATATCTTGTGCTTTGTAATTTCAAAAACACTATTGATATGACCAGGGGTTGGTGAAGAACCTAAGCTCTGTAATTTCATGAACACCACTGGTGTGATTGTAGCTTATGTACACCTCTTCTCATCTTTTAGACTCTGCAATACAACAAAATGTATCAGAACTGGGGTGCCTGGTATAGTATACAGTATATAGCAGTTTGAGCAATAACGTTTATTCATTACTGACTAGCACAGAATACAGCTTCATTTGTATTGCCGCCACTAAAGGAAGAAGGTGATGGGACGAGGCCCTAGTTTAGCTTGCACCGAAAGAGAACCTTGAGCAGTACTGTTGTGCTGGAATACGGTTAAATGAACAAGCACTTATTGCCCCTTATTGCTGCAGACAAGGACCATTTGCTCTGTGTTTTCGTACAAAAAATAAATAAATAATAATTTGAAAAACATTTTAATAGCTGGCAGAACACCAAACTGGATGTTAGACTTACTAGATTTTCTAGATGCTGGATTTAAAGCCTAACTCAAGTTTTACTTTTACTTTAAATACTTTGTTTGGGCCAAGCTGGCCCAAATGAACTATTTTCTGTACTATTTGCTATGACTGCTATCAGAAGTGCATAAACTGTATGATAGATCATCATCTGCCCACCTTCCCGCCTCAACCAATCAGAGGAAGCCTTGGATTCACTGATAAAAATACAAGCTTCTTGTGGATTGATGATGACGGCACTCAACCCTACTCAATTTTGTTCCAGCACTAGACGAGAAATCCCCATACCTGTGCTTGAACACAGTGCTGTGTACTGTATTTAGATGACAGTTTACACAGCAGCCACATCAATTAGTAAAGGAAATAGTTCATTTGAGCCAGCTTTGTTTGGACCCAACTTTTTAAAGTGAAAGTAAACCTGGATTTAGGCTTTAAAAAGTTCCATTTACTTAGACCTAAAGAGAATGCGTTTGTATTGTGCCATTGCTGCAGAGATCACAGAAACAACAAAGGCTATATGGACTTTTGTTATTATATATTACAGTTATTTATTTGGTGCCAACAATATACATGGCATAAATTAACATCAGTCCTTGTCCTCAGGGAGCTTACAATCTAAAGGCCTTATCGCACATGAATGCATACACGTACTATGGCCAATTTATACAGGAGCCAATTAACCTACCAGCATGTGTGGGAGGAAACTAACGCAAGCACAAGAAGAACATGCAAACTTAAAGTGGTTCTAAATGTTCAAGGTTTTTACCTTAATGCATTCTTTATGCATCCGGCATCTTGGGAGCGAGCCGGGATGCTCTGTGCAAAACCACTGCACAGAGCAGGAAGTATAACATTTATGTTTAAAAAAAAAAAACAAGACCTTATTATCACTATAATGAAGGTAGTGTGCAGGCTGAAATTCAAACTATGGCCCCCAGTTCTACAAGGCAGAAATGCAAACTACTAGCCCCTGTGCTTCTCTTGTCTCACAATAATAGGAATAAAACTTTTCAGGAGTGTCTATTCTGGAGCCAACTTTTGATAAGTGTGTAAATGTGTAGTGTAGTGGTTTTGTACCTTCCCAGTTTTCAGGTTTAATGTCTTTTTTAACATTAGTTTGTATACGGCTTCATGGCTCCAGATCGTAATGTTTATTTCCAAAATCCATTCAAACCTTAATTTAATATTATATATATTAAATTATATTTAATAATTTAATATAGTGTTATATCTAATCATATTTTGAAAAAAAGATAAAAATTGTTAAAAAAAATACATTTATAAAGCAAAATGGGAATAGGAGCAGTAGTGTTGCCCATGGTGACCAATCAGGTTTCCTATTTTAATTATTGGGAAAACAAATGCATGAAATGTTACAGATCACTGGGGATAACAGCTATGCTATTGTTCATGTATTTTTTTTCCTTGTGTTCTTTTTGGCAGTTTTAGGATTTGTTTTGCTTGAGCTAGAAGTGTTACTGCTGGTAACTGCACTACATTTCTCGTCTTTTTGCTCTTTTGAATTTCTTCTTTGAATAACAAACTGATGGAAGTGTTATCATATTGTCAGATACATTTGCTAAGCTTTCAGTTGAGTGTGAATTTTCACAAGTCAAGCATGTCCACACAAATGATGCTAATATATACTTTACCTTGTGCCTCTTTCTGTGAATTTATTCTGCCCTCTGGAATCAAATTAGCATAGATAATGTTTTTCTTATGAGAAAATACATGTTAATATATAATGAAGGTTAGATTGATGAATAAAACATTTTTTCTGTGTGTATTTACTATAAAACAGTCTATAAAAATATATAAAATACAGCACACAACTCACTATTTCCTGGCCTTACCAAACAACTGTTTCAGATCTGGTTGCTGTGTAGTTTTAATGTTGAACCTTCTTTTTCTTTATGGCCTGTTCATGTCAAAATGAATAGGCTGCAATGCACCTGAACACTTGAAAAAAAAGTGTTGTTTGCATTACTATTTGCTGTTTGTGTTGCAGTGCACCTGCCTTTTTGAAGCAATAGACCGCTATGATAGGCTCAGGTACAATGTGAGATAAGTATTTAGAAAGGGAGTTAAAGCCTAAGGCAGGCCATAGATAGTGAGAATGTCTTTCCTGCAACCACGGGGGAAGCCGTCCCTGCCAGGAGAAGACCGTTATTATAGCTAGTAGCTGTAGCAGTTGCTAGCTATAATCGCAATTTAAATCCGGCAGGCTGGTTTTACCCAAGTTAATCGGTCAACACATCATGCATTCAGCTTGCCCATACTGGTTTGAATCTTGGCCGGCCTAGATTCGAACCGTCTATGGCCAGACTAAGTTTAGTAAAAAAAAAAAAAAAATTAACACAAGGGACAATATTTACTATTATTGTGATGTGTCCCTTATGCTGTTGTATCCTGCTTTAGTTTAAATCGCCTTCCTTCAATCCCCTGATACTCCCACCACCATAACCTTCTGGTGCAGTGGGGGTTAATAAAGAAGAAGGACCTGCCCTATGCACTCATCAAGAGTTCTAACTATGCTTGCCCTTTCCCGACTTCATTCTTAGAAACTCTACATTAGCTTCCATGAATAAAAAATGATCTATGAATAGTGGGGGTGGACCTATCATTCATCCATCTATCACTTTTCAGTCATAGAAACTGTAGTACAACTTCTATGAATAGCGCAAATGAGAGAAAAGCTTTGGCTGAATATTTATTTTAAATGTTTTTATTGAAGGTTTTTAAAAAACTGACAAACAAGAGAAAACAAAGAAAATAATAACAACAAAGGAAAAAATAAATTGCAAAAACATAGCATATGGTATAGTGGTGCAGTCAAACTACATAACTACTGAATCTAGGTACAATCATGTAAAGAAATGCTTACTATTTGTAAGTATAAATGTGGTACAATCACCCATAGTATGGAGCCGCTTCATCCTGCACTCTAACAGGCCCTCTACTATCCAATCTGGACACCCCAATGGGTTCAAACTGTGTCCCGGTGGGGAGGAGGCTCCTCCATAAGCTAAGAACCAGCGGAGCTCCAAGTATATGGGAGGATAGAAATTCAGGCCAACATATGTGGCAACTGCAGACAATGATAAGGAGATTCTCTTTGGTTATAAGGCAAGACAATCTAACAGATCAAGAGGTTGGTGGTGGCTCTAGGATGCAAAATCCAGTGAGCCCATGTCGATCTAAAGATAGATACTTTATGGTCTTTAATGGCTAATAGTTTTTCAAACTGACATTGGGTATTGACCCATGTTATAAGTTCCTTTATGGTAGGGGGTGCTGTTGACTTCCAATGATGGGTGATAGTGAGTCTAGAAGCAAAAAATATATGTAACACCACCGTACAGTACCTTCTAGGAGCAAAATCAATTCCCACATTTAATAGAGCCAGGGCAGGCTGAATGGAGATACTTTTGCCCATAATTTCCCCAATTAAGTTCCCAACAACCTTCCAGAATGGTTTAATAGCAGTACAGTCCCACAGGATATGATATAGATTCCCTATTTGACTTGGCTGAATATTTATTAGGGCACTGTTTAATTATTTAAGTTAGTGTTAGGATTAATTTTTAGATGTTAAGAGTTTCATGATTACTTTTAACGTTTGGGTTTGATGTTAAAGCAGAAATTTAATCTGTTTTTATTTTGCCTTTCCTGGTTTCTCCTTGCCCCTAAGCAACATGCTAATGACAAACCTTTCTGTTTTCATTGCTTACCTTATTTTAGACCATATGATATCATCACTGAGTCTCTATGTTTCTCTGTGCAAATGCAGGCAGATCATGGCTGGTTGGGAGGGTCCAGCAGGTTGCTGTACATAGCTTCTTGAAAACATCACAGCACCCTGCTTAAGTGCTCCTCTCAACAGTCAACAGTCCTGATGAAAGAAGCGGGCCAGCACTTGAAAGGAGTAATGAAAATTACAGATTTCAGATGGATGAATGTCAATCTGGAGGAGTGGGCATTCCTAGTTAGGTTGCATTTGGATGCAGGCCCCAGTAATGCCCAAATATGATATTGAGCCAGAGAAATAAGGGGGTTCTATTTGACATGTTTTTGACTTTTAATACACAATATGAGAATATCACTGTGTGCAGTCAAATTAGGATAAGCACTTCCAGTGCAGGAGAAAACCCTGTACAACTGTGCAAGACAGAAGCTAAGGCTGGAATTAAGCTTTGAGTATTTAGGTAGGGTGAGATTACCTGTTAGAGCCTTCTTAAGTTTAGGGCATACCCTATTAGTTAACAAAACACATTGAAACTACAGTATTCAAGCAGTACTTTTGGTGCTGTGATTCTTGCACTGAAAGCTTGGAGCCCAGGGGTCCCAGTGTCAAAAACCAATGTACTGAACACATTTGCTTTGATGTCCTACAGAGATAAAAACATACTACAAGCATTGCCATCTCAGCATCCATGGTAAAGCTTGAAAAAAAGGGAATTCTTTTCTAAAATTGGGATTTCTGATCTATAAGCCAACCAATTATCATTTATTGTGCAGCACAAAACTGAGCAAACAGCCAATTAGCAATTATTGTGCAGTAAGAAAATCAGCTGTTAACCAATTAGAGTAATAAATATTGTACTGTTATAGTAGTCATATTGCGTGTGTGGAACACATGAAATTCTTTGTTTCCTACAGATTATTTTGAAATAATGTTGCTGAAATTTAAGTTCACTTCACATAGGAAACATTTGGTGTAATATTTGCAGGTAGGAATCTGAAATAACATTTCTTAAAATCCTTGTAAAATATATTTTTGCCATGATAATATTTGTAGTCTTTTTTACTTTAAATTACTCTGGTTCTTAAAGAAGACTATCACCCTCACTCCTACTTTTTCTTTACTGAAAGAAGTTCAGTCCCACCCCCCTTGCATAACATTAGCCTAGGTGAATGACATCCACTGCCCTCCCTTTGCCTCCTGGGATATGGACATCAGAGTCATAGTGCTCCATTGATAAAGGAGGGGGGCGTCATCACGAGACCTGGTGGCTGAACCCGGAAGGACCTTCAGATGACATTACAAAGGAAGATGGCGATGTTAGAATTCTGAGAGGATTCTGCAAGACAAAGTTGGATCTACTGGGTGGGTGAGAATCTGAAATGGTTACAACCCGCATCAAGGCAGGCAGGGGTTTGAAAAAAAGAAATAGGCGGGAGGAGGCTAAAGAACATCAATTTCTGTCCAAATCAAAATGTAACAGTCCATTGCCAGGACTGCTGCTGCATGTGTTCCGTAGCAACATATGTCCAAAGATCTTTTGTGTGAATGCTTGGGAATGCTAAAATATGTATTAATATGTAGGAAGTCCCACTTGTGGGACAACCATGACTGCCTCCATAAATAGATGGAGTAATAAATGTATCTACCCAGGGACAGGAAGTTTCTTATTTGCAGGATTATTTGATGAAGATAAGAGGAAAAAGCCAGAACAAAAAAAAAACAAAACGCAATCACCACATCCAAGGACTGGTAATATATTATATTACATTTTTCGTTTTGAGCTTACATATACTTTATTTAAACTTTTGCCATCAACTTAATACATATGTGTGGTTGTAAAAAGAATAGGCAAGGTTTCTGTGCTGAAAACCCCCTGACTGCATACTCCCCACACAGTGACCTGACTGTCATGGACAGCTCTCAGTCTCTAGTGATGATGGGGCTGTGCATTATGTGAGCACTGTGACAGCCCATCACAATCACAGCACAATGATCGGGAAGTCAGTCCCACCCAGGGGGTGTAATTTAAAGGGATGCCGGGACTGAGTAGAAAGGAGATAATGTTTATTTCAATTTTTTTTAACCTAGGATTAATGTAGTGAAAATATACTATACAAGTGAACTGTCTCCAATTCAAACACCTTTAAACATCAATAACTAACTTGTTTGTGGGCTTAGAGAATATTTAGTAAATCACCACTGAGAAAAATGTGGAAATAATATTTAATGTTATTGTCAGGCAATATAGTGGCTGAATGATAACACTATTGTGTTCAGTAGTTTTAGCTTAGGCTTCAGTTTTTGTGGATATCTTCTTGGTGCCCTGGTTTCTGCCCATAGCCCAAAAGCATACTAGTAGGTTTAAAGAGTATGTTTATGTAGCACCCTCCTAATTAGGTCCTAAGATGCTAGGTGAATTTAGTCCATTCAGGTTTCTCTGTAATCAGTGGAGTAGTTGCTGATTGGTTTGGACTAATCAGGGCTTCACAGGCCTGCAGGTGTTATTAGTTCTCCCTGCTTTCTGGAAGGCTTCAGGATACGGGACTGGGGTAAGTCAAATAAGCAGTTTGAATATTTATGGGGTCTCAGCCAATCCCTGGGGAAATGTGCTTAGTAGGTGGGTGCAGAGTACATAAATAGTCTGGGGTCTGCAGCAGTCTTGGTCTTCTTCAGGGAGAGAAGTTCCCAGCCTGAAGGGCTCCTGCCCTTCTAGGCAGCCCAGCTGAAGTTCTACATGTGCCTACCAAGGTCCTAGCTGTGGCAGGGCTGGAGGATCTGTTTGTTGGAAATCTCAGGAGTTAATCAAGAGGAGACATCCAAGTATGCAGGGTTATTGTGACTACAGACCTGAGTGTAGATGCCTGGTGACTGTAGCTGCTGCCATCTTTTTGTGCATCAGGGCTAATGCTTGCCTGGCCTGAGTGTCTTAGTGCTGCTTCTACTAAAGGGACTAGTCTGAGAAGCAGGGACATGGCGAAGAGTCCTATGGTTACAGTTCAGTGTCTATGAAGTATCTCACTGCTCTCTTTGCCCTTTCCAAGTTTATTCAGCAATAAACATAATAAAAAGGCAAACCCCTAGACCAGTGATGGCGAACCTTGGCACTCCAGATGTTTTGGAACTACATTTCCCATGATGCTCAACTATATCACAGAGTGCATGAGCATCATGAGAAATGTAGTTCCAAAACATCTGGGGTGCCAAGGTTCGCCATCACTGCCCTAGACTGTTTATTGACCCAGATAGAGTTAATGTTGCTGTGTGCCTAGCTGCCACTGTACTAATCTGGGAGAGGAACCTGTGGCAAATCAACAGCCCTTATGGGGGGTGAGCTCTACACATAGCCAAATGTTTTCATTTTAGAGAAGGGTTAAAATCCCTCTCAGTTTATTTTTTTCTGTCTGTGTTCAGTTGGAAGATTTCTTTTTGCTTCCTGTCCTGGAGATGCAAAAGTCAGTGAGAGAAAAACTCTACAAAGTAACAGTAATTCCCCTCTTAGATGACTGTTACCAAAAAAGTTGTCTTTATTGGAAGATTTGCCCTTGCCTCCTTTTTTCTGATGACTGTAAAATGCTGGCTTCCCATTACTTTCTGAAGATAGTCATTAGGACAGACAGAAAGAGTGAATCTACCCAGCAGGGGAAACATTAAACAATAAAAAGTTTACCGAGGTTCTAATTTTTCCTTGTTTTATCCAAAAGTAAAAAAAAAAATCAATTATGGGTTTAAATACACTTTAAGGGTATCTGTCAGGAAAAAATTTGTAAAGCTACTTTTGCTGATTTTTTTGAAGGTACAGTCTATAGGGATGATATCTTTAGCTTCCCCTCAATGTTTAGAAAATGTACCAACACAAAATAAAAAAAAGGTTATCAGGTGTCCAAAAATTTGATATGTGCACATGTGTTCCAGGTAAGAGGCTGACCATGTAGAAAAGGAAGGGTCAGGACGATGGCTTCCTTAGATTTTACAAGTCAGCTTCCTTCTACCATGTACAATAGTGTATATAATATGTACAGTATTTAACACTGTGGTAGGAACTTTAGACTGTAAGCTCCTTCAAGAGAAGCAAGCTATGTATATGGTGTATGCACTTGGTGAAAGGTTTTGAAATGTGTTGGTGCTGTATAAATTAATAAAGCAAATAACAGTATTTAAAAGGTTCATTTAGTTACAGTCTTCACATTTTGCAGCATTTCGTAGACTGACATATCTATTTGCTTCTCTTCTTTTCTCATTGTGTATATACTAACTTGGCTTGGATAAAGTCTATAATGCTTTATACATCTCATGATCTAGTGAGCTAGTTTTGTCATCTTGATGGAACAAATTTCAAAGGATTGAAGTAAAAATCCAATCAGACAATGACTGCAGTGAAGTGAAGCCTAAGGCACTGTCTGTCACAGTCTGGACTTTCATGTGTATATTCAAAGATTTGGTTATTATTAGTCAATTGAGCTGAAATATTTTGCTACCTGTATGGGAAAATAATATTTTTGTTAAATTAATGTGTGTACTGTATGCGTAAAAGCTTTGATGTGTAGTAAAGTGTTTAATCCTATATCATTAATTTTCTTCACTACAATTTAACAAGAAAATTGTTGTGGGAGGAGATAATGCTATATGATCCATTCCAAAAGCTTTAACACATGTGATATTTGGCATAAAGGTAATTATTCTAAGCCATGTAGCTCTTATTTTTCAACTCTCATTGGCTTTCATTGGCAAAATTAACACTCGTTACTGAAAAATAATTATAGGTTAGTGTATAAGGTTTCATTTGAAATATGTATATGGAAAACGGAAAAGGTAAGATGACTTTTTTTCCTTCTTTTGTCTAACATATACTAGACAAGTTTCAACTGTGTCCTTTCTTAGAACAAATATGATTTTCAATATACTTTAATATATTTACATTTTTGTTTTGGACCAGTGAGTTAAAGCATGGAAACATGAGTCAAAATGACAGCCAGGCAAATACTATTTTCAGAAGGAGAACTTAGAAATGATAGGCATCATGATTCTTTATTAAAAAACCTTATTTAAGGTCTTTTGAAAAGCTAAGATGCCAGCAAATACAAGGTTCCAGCTCAATGGGCCAGAGATGGATACTGTATAAACCAGTGAGGGCAAACCTTGGCACCCCAGATGTTTTGGAACAACATTTCCCATGATGCTATCACTGTTAAAGATTATCAGCAGGTCTGATGACCCTGAGTCATTATTAATGGTATTATTTATTTACAAGTCAGAGAAAAAGAGAAAACAAAGCTTCACTCTTCTTTTGGTAGACCCTAAATGTTATATTTTTGTCATAATATGACTTTGTTACCAATAGTAAACAGACCATTATTTATTATATTTTAACATACTATTATTAAATTACATTAAATAATTAAATATTATTTAAATAATTATTAAATATTATTTTAATGAAAAAATATATTTTATTTTTTTTTCTATAAAATGGGAAGCGATTAAGAGATTGAGAGGGATGTGTCTATCTGCTGTGTACTACAATCCAGTAATAACATATTTATTAAGCTGCTTGAAAAAGTACTTGCTATGCTTTTTAATCCTGAGCTTTAAAAACATAAATGTAAAATGCCAAAATTGCATGATGCCAAGCACTGGATGCATAACTAAATTATGTTAAGATCAGAGAAATCTACAAGGCTGGAAATTTCCAGCATGAAAATGAGAGGACAGTAAGCAAATATGCTAAAGCATATCAGGTACCAGTAACAGAATAAACAGAATATCATTATTATGTGAGCATATTAAGACCTAGAAATAAATCACAAGAAATTGAGAAAGCAAGCCCTTTTGGGGAAAATAGCTATCTGAACTCACAGCCCATTACATTATGACAACCAAAGAAAATATTGATAATGTACAGCTGTAGACAGTCTGAAATATCTCCCATGAAACCTTCAAGGTTTGAGTTGGCATTCTAGCATAAGAGGCAACTGCATGGAACAAACTCATTTTATATCTTCTTCTGTAATGCACATAATGTGTACCTTGCATTTATATGAGCAATTCATGACCTTTTTCTAAAGTTTTTTATGCAAATATGCTATTTATTTC
Source organism: Pelophylax lessonae (assembly GCF_965119305.1). Lineage (NCBI taxonomy): Eukaryota > Metazoa > Chordata > Amphibia > Anura > Ranidae > Pelophylax > Pelophylax lessonae. Next base: position 290,649,762 of record NC_138768.1, on the reverse strand, counting down.
TCCTTCTATTTCACTAAAAGGTTGCATGTCACGTTATTTGTAATTTGTAATTGCTTTCATTATCTAGGTATTATATTGCAGGGCAGATTTTAGAACAATCCACAGACCACAGTAAGATTTAATGGACAATAGAATAGAAAAGGCACAATGTTTCTGCAAGCTGCAGGCAAAAGCATATCTACAATTTCCATTAGTGTCCATAGCTATTTATTACAGGTACTTATATAGAGCCAACAATTCACACAGCACTTTACATATACAGTATATTGAACTTTCACATTAGTCCCGGCCCTCAAGGAGCTTACTATCTAAGGTCCCTAACTCACATCCCTACATATACTGTACAAGGGAAATATACTAGGTAAGGTGGAATTCCTCTTGGCCCAGGGTATAAGCCAGTTATAACCAGAGTTACTGATGGTGGGGATGGATATTTCTGCATGCTGGTACCAGTTTGCAAGCCCCAGGTTCACCTCATTGTAAGTACCGAGACAAACCTTGCAGGAGGACACAAAAGCTAACAAGAACACAGGTGGGCAGAGATGGAGAGAAAATCAAGAAAATAGGTTAAAGTAAGGACCAGAGGAAGACTAGCGAATGCAAGAAACAAAGCTAGGGTTTATGCACAGACAGAATATGATTCCAAGAAAAAGATGTAACAACAAATGCAAATGTTTCTCAGGCAATGGAAGCTGATCTGAGCTCAACTTAAAGAGGTTGTAAACCATGGAGGGGGGGGGGACAAAATACTGTAAGACAAAGTCATAATTAGCTAGTATGTATCGCATTCTACCTCATTATGAAATACTTAGCTTAGAACTAAGCTGTCTCAGAGGTGCCCGCACAAGCTGAAATGGCTGACATCTTCCCTGGTGTTTCCTCTGGGTTCACGGGCTCCGGCGCTGTGAGTGGCCGGAGCTGCGATGACTTCACTCCTGCACATGCGCACAGCAGCCACCTGTTTGCGGCATGGGCGCTGAAGGTCCTGCACAGTAAGCCGGAATTTCAGAGTGCATGCGCAGATTACGTCATTGGCTGCATGTACTTTGAATATCTCCTAACTGTGCAAGTTTAGGAGATATTCACAGTACCTACAGGTAAGCCTTATTATAGGCTTACCTGTGGGTACACGTAAAAAGAGAGAGTTTACTTACTCTTTAAAGTAATATTAACCCTCTGTGTGTTTAGCTTAACACATTGAGCACAATAATATAAACATTCCCCATTAAAGTATTTGCTAAAATTCTTACCCCAGCACTTGCAGTTTAAAACTTTCAGTGCTGCTGATATCTGCTCTCTCAGGGCATCTTCCCTGAAATTTATGTCTTCAGTGCAAAGAGTTAACAGTAGACAGTGCAGTCTCTACTCAGTCTGTTATTTTGGAGAAGAAAGAGGAAGGAGGGAGCAGATAGTTCTGTGCCATCCTAGGGTGCAGGGCTTTGTGTTTCTATTGATGCACACAGTGTAAAGAGACACAACTTTAGTTCCTGCATGTATGTGTGGCTTCATAGGATGTTGCAAGAGAAAGGATACTCCCTGCAACAGGAAACCTGGGGCAAAGATCAAAAACAAAAGAACCCCCCTGGGGATGGGACTATGTAGGCAACCACACTTCCAAATTAGGTAAAAATTATATATTTATTGATTACATATAAAACAGATCATTGGGTCGAAATATACAAAGGATAACGACCAAAAAAATCACATTGGAGTACAAGACATACAAAAAAATACACAGGTATAAAACCAGAAATACAGTCATAAAACCGCATAAAATGTGAAATGGTATGCGGTGTGGATCATCGGTATGTAATATGCATATGGAAATCCTCCATACTGACGCATTTCAGGCACAAATGCCTTTCTTCAGGGGTATATCAGTGGAGTGGTTTGATTTCCTAAACAGTATTGATAGAAGGGTAACTATCATCACACGTCGAAAAATAGATGTAATCCTCATTTGCATATATTTAGGGGCAATAGTGAAAACATAAAAATGGAAGTAAAAATATTGAGTACAAGCATACTAGATGAGTGTGAAAGGTGGCAAGAAAGTCGCAGGCAGGTAAAATCACAGAGGGTAGGTAGGAGTCTGCTATGGAGGATGGTATGTCCAGACAGAAATTGCTCGCAAAATTAATAGAAGGTAAACACCTAAGAAATGCAATGGTATTATTATTTGTAACCCAATGCTTTACAAATGAATTGCAGGCCTGGTTCTTGAACCATGGCCCTTAGACCCATTGGTCTGACTGTCATGTTTCGACATGTAGGCATAATCTGTGGTTCTTAGAGCCAAAGGGCACAGTTTCAGTGGCCACCAGTGGATGTCTTCCAGCAGCCAGCAGATCCCAGTAATTAAACTCCACCTGATGTTGGCTTTTGAAAAGGTATATAACCTCTCCCTTAACTGTTATCTGTGCCTTAGTGTTCCGCCAGTGAGCTGCTTCCTTGCCTGATCCTGAAACCTGTGGCTTGTATCCTGTACCTTGCATCCAGTACCCTGTATCCTGTTACACCATCTTTGCTTCCTTTGTTCCAGTCTCAGTCCTGATCTTGCCCTGTTCATGTGAGCTTCCCTCCATTTGTATGTAGTGTTATTTGTCACTGTTGCCTAGTTATAGTTTGTTGATGTTGGATGGGCAATGTTCACATTAATAAATACTTGGTAGTATTCCTGCTTCCTTTAAGTTTAGCCCACTGATCTGGTCTTTCCTGCTATCACTGGTTACCTGCATACATTATCTCTGAAACTAGGTGTTAAGGTTCATCATTACAAAAAGGAGGAGGAGTGATGTTTTCTAACTGTCCAAGTACGTTTTTCCACAAGAAAATGGTTGGCTGACTATGCGGTTGATTTACTAAAACTCTAGAGATTGCAAAATCTAGTGCAACTGTGAATGGTAGCCAATCAGCTTCTAACTTCAGCTTGTTCAGTTAAGCTTTGAAAAAAATAAACCTGGAAACTGATTGGCTTTTATGCAGTGTGGCACCATATTTTTGTCCAGTTTTAGTAAATCAACCCCAATGTCTGTTTGTGCCATAAACAGGAAAATGTTGCTAAATACTAGACAAAACGAGATGCAGCAGGTAATTCTCGTTTCAGTTATATCGCTAGATTTGAAGTCTTAATGGGTTCAAAAGAAAAAAAGCTCCATGTCTACTTGTAATTGCTGCAACACCTGCGCCTCCAAGGCTAATGCAATTTTGTTCACCTTAATTCTCATTCTGTCTGTAAATATATATAGATCTATCTATTTTTAGAGGCTAATTTATCAACAGTATGTTTTATATGTTCCTTATAGGTCAGATTTACTAAAACATATAGTGCCCTCTAAAACATATTTGCTCGGCAGAAAATACAGCTTTGGCTTTCCATGATGGCCATTCATGGAGGTATTAAAGAAGTTTTGGAAGGATAGGTCAATCAGCTGTTCTGCCTAAACTCTGGTCCTGTCAATAGTTGCTCTGGGAGTAGATATTTTCTGCAGGACATGGAAGTATAACAAATTTGTTTTATATTTGTAAGAAAGCAGAACAGTCATGGTGGAAGGGTGGCATTTTAATGTTTTTATAGGTATGCCTTGAAATGATTGAGTCAAAAGAGAAGACATGTATGTGATTAGGAAACAGTGATTCAGACTCATGTGCCACATACCAGGTTTGGGACAGAAAAGCAAAAAATAATCTTTTTTCAATCCTTGCTCTAGAGCAGGGAATGGCTGTTTCCATCAGAAGGTTCTTTAGCATCTAGTTTCATAGTTCCTTTCAGATTCTCTTTAAAATAGGACACCGTTGAGAGTTATCACATGAAAGCGTGTATTCATTGGATATAGGGATTATTTCAAAACACTTTAAAGTGCATGCAAATAAGCAATGGAGAGTATTTTTTTGCCAAAGGCTAGAAACATATTGTGGTGGCCAATCTGTTTTATGTGCTGTTTTGGATTCACTGCTTGTACTGCATCACTTATTTTAAAAATGCATACATGGAAAAAGGACACAGCTGTATATAAAAATATATCATTTACTTGGGGCTCTGAGATTTCAAGCAATAAAAGGAAATGTCATATTTCCATTTATTTATTTTCCTCTTTTACACATAGTTGGGCTGACTTACCAAAGCTTATTGTGTGTATGCTGGTACATCTATTATGTACAAAAAAAAAAAAATCTTATCCATTCCTCACAGTATTCTCTATTCACCCAGCGTGTGTGCGGAAATGTGTGCGAGTTCCAGTGTACATAAAATACATTTATTAAGTGTGGTTTGCTACAGAATATATGTTGTGTTGTCCAAATGTATGACAGGTAAACTGTGACAACAAGTCTAGATGAAAAGAAAAAAAAAAATATATAATGCTTTTTGGCTCTATCTGACCACTGTTAGGAATTTCACTTGGGTATCTCACATAGAAACAAAACTGCATGAGTGTACAAATACAATTAATAGGGACAATCGTGAATGGTGAAAAAAATACTAAAAGTGAAAAAATCATAAAGCTCATCGTGTTGAGGGTATCACAGTCCACATACACAGATATGCCACTGTGGCATACACTTGATTTTTTTTTTTTTTTTTTTTTTCATTTTAAATGTTGACATGCATATTCCTTTGTGCAACATATTATAACACAAGCACAAAAGTAGCATTTTTTGGATGTTTAATATACAGCATTCTAGAATTGTGTCATAAGAATTGTACCTCAATGTATGATTTGCACATTCATTAGACCATAATCCTTTATACTGTAAAACACTGCTGTCACTGGTTTCCAATATCCCCTGGAGTTGGTAAAAAGGTGTAGCAGGAAAAGTGGCATGGGTTCCTGTGCTGGGTCCAGATACAACAGATGATAGTCTGCATACTGCTGGGATGCTGTGGATGCTTAGACTGGATCTTGTACAGAATGATGGCACATTAGTGGAGCATAGGACACAGCAGGTGCAGAAAGCAAGCTGAAGTCAAAACAGCTGGAGTCCGCCAAGTAGCAGAGGTACCAAAACCAGAAGGCAAAAGACAAGTTCAGCACACAGGCCAAAGTCAGCAATGAGAGATCTGGGTACAGCAAAGTCTGAAGGCAAGTTGAGTCAAACACAGTGGGGTTGGTTTACTAAAACTGGAGAATCTGGTGCAGTTCTGTATGAAAAACAATCAAAAAGAAAGTTTTATTGTCAAAGCTGATTGGCTACCACTTCTGCACCAGGTTCTGAGTGCTCCATGTTTAGTAAATCTCCCCCAGTATAGCAGAACACAAATCAGGTCATGGGTCACTGAAACTGATGACCACTCAGCAATTCTTCTTAGCTGTGCTTGGCTTTAACTAGGGCTCTGGGTATTAAAAAAGCTTGTGTCAAGCATGCACACTACTTCATGAACACTTGAAGATGTGCCTACAGCCTTGACTATGGCACAGAGGTAGACATTTGTCTATGCACACAGTTTTCCTGACAGCTGTGCAAACTGGTAGCAGTATATAAATCCTGTCTAATAATAATAATAATCAAGCCCAATGACACACAAGATTCCTTGACTCTGGAATGGTTTCAGTGGTCTGTTCACTAAAAAAGAGAGATTTTCTCACCGCTCTTCAAGAAATAAGGGGATGGGGAATCTTATTTCTGTACTGCTATGCACATACAATGGTATAGTTGAAAAAAAAATGTAAATCTCATCCCAAAATACAAACACATGAAGTATGCAAATACATCAGATTTTTTTAAAGCCACCTAATTTAAATGTTATTACACTTTTGTTAAGCTTATCAGAATCTCAAAGCTAAAAAGCAAAACATTTTTTTTATTTTTTTTAGCAAAAGAGAGTAAAAAATGCTTTGCCACAGAAATACCATATTTGAGCTCAAGAATAAGCATTTTTGAAAGTAGTGGTAAAAAAAAAAACATAACATCTATTAGCTCTTTTATGATGACATAAATGCAAAGAAAGACTTCCTTGAATCCCTAGATTCCATCTTATGTTAGTCAGTTGTCTGCCAACAAAAATGTCCTTGTTAGTTTGATGTCCAGAGGCCTCTTTGAAATGTGCTGAACAAAATAAACCAATGGCAGTGATGTTAAATGGGTCTAATGAGTTATATCTGATGTGTTTTTAAAGTAGACACTTGTAAGTAATTTATGAAGCTTGTTAGCAAATGTGACAGTAATTGTCTTGGAGAGTCTAGAAGGCCTTTCTGAACCACGTCAAAGAGCACTGAATATCACCACTTTTCATTTTATTAGGAAAAAAAGCCATAGTTTTATTTTCAAAGCCGTTGTTAAAAACAAGAACTGAAGAAACAATGCAATGGAATTTGATGTCAATCCTTTTTTGTTTTTCTTTACATTATTATCTTTATTGCTTATCTTGCACACATTATGAGTTATGCTGCAATATGCTTTTATTCATGATTCCAAGATGAAAGGTATATACCTTTGCAATAAATGTAGAATAAGCCTGTGGATGGAGAACTGATGATAGGTGCAGCTCAACAAAGGGCGTAATGACTTTGCCCATAATATATTACTTGTGTTGCTGTCAAAAGGGAAGATTTGATTGGTAGCTGTGGGAATCACAGACAATTCTTTAGTTAGCATTTAGTGATACATGAGGTTCATTAGGAAAAGCTTATTTCTTATCACCAGAACAGAAGCTGTTGCTTATCTTTGTGGGACAGACTTGACTTGTCATTGTTTATAGCATTAGCAAAAAGAGGGTCTGTATAAGAGGGGAGATAAGCAAGCTGTAGTAAAGTAAGTTGCTATTTAAACCTTTGCAGAACACCAATGAAATATAAATGAGAACCCTATAAATCCCCAGAGAAGATCTATCACTAGATTATAAATAGTTTTGTTCCTTACAGAACAAATTACATGTAGTACTTTGTTTCATATTTCTATCTGCTCGCTAACCCTAGTTCTGAGGTCTGACTTGTCCCTCTCCCCTTCTTTCACAACTGATCTGATAACAGCTGAGAAAGAGATGCCTGATTCATAATGGTAGCTTGTCTCAGCTGTGAGCACTTTCCAAAGACAAGCAATGGCAAGAGGAATGTATAGAGAGGGGGGGGCTTGTCAGTTTCTGCGTTCCTCTTGCCGTTGCTTGTTTGGGAAAGCCCTCACAGCCAAGGGAAGCTGCAGCTATACCTTCATATCTAGGATTAGAAAGCATTTAGAAGCATGGGACAAAGTACTACATGTACTTTGCCCCACAGGAGACAGGACTGTAAACTAAAAATGACAATAACAGATATACAATGACAAAGATAAAACAAAATCTCAGGGCCTTTTTCAATTTAGGTATCTGTTAGAAAAACTGTACATATCTTTGCAACTACTGAGTGTATCCAGGTGAACTATACCTTGTTTTTTTTTTCATGCTTTGGTTGTAAATGTTAATATGTATCTCCTTTTTTTTGTTATTATTAAAGAAAAACTAGCTATATAGCTATACAGTATAAATTGTATCTTCCCGTTATCATGACCCACCACCACCAAAGCACAACCAAATATTCACAGCCATTCCACATATGTCCACATTATTTGTTGTTTGTACCTGTAATAGAGGGTATTTTGCTTTTTTTCCAACCTAAAACACAATGACACTAAATAAAAAGCCTTTTTTAAATCCTACCCAAAACACACTGACCCTGACCTTCACCCTAACACTGGCTATTTTATTTTTAATTTATTATTTGTATTTTGTTTTAAACAGACTATTTTGGTTCATATTCTTCTTCTCTAGCAAGGAGAAAAACATACAATTTGTATATTTTCTATTTAAGAGGAGAAAGAGTAAAAGTGCAGGTTTTATAGTTAGCGATCAATGTGATAGCCAATGCTTGGTTATTACAGCAAACGTGTGATCTGGAGCTGGTCCTCCCAGCTCCGTATCATTAGTATGAGACCTGGAGCTGTTGGTGACAGCTCTGTCTCCATGATGGGGGCATGCTACACCTCTGCCCACCTCTAATAGGCCTCATATTTATGTACACACATCTGCAAGGGTTGAACTTGTGCATTATATTTATTAATATTGCTGTTATAATTACCTGAATTCTGCCTTGTATTAAAGGGAAACCATAGTACATTTTGATTTAGTGCACTTGTTAGTTTCCTTTACCATGCACCACTAATGTAAAGAGACACGTCTTCCTGATGGGCAATGTAATGGGTCAATACTGTGCTTACCACCAATATAAGGGGGCACTTCACCACTGGCTACCGATGTAAAGGATTCATACTACAATGACTACCAATATAAAGGGTTACTTTACCTCTGAATAACAGTGTAAACAGATGCATCTCCTTCTTTACCAGTGTAAAGAGATACTTCTACATGACCACCATGAAAAGGAGTAATACACTATTAGTCAGGGAGAACTTCTGGACTGACTTCCAATGTAAAAGACATCTACTACACAAAGCACCAATTAAAGGGGACACAACGCTTATGTAATGGAAACAAATGCAAGGACTACCAGGAAAGACACTAGCAACCAATGTAGGGAAACCCTACTATACTGACCAATATTGTAAAGGATTACTACTACTCTGACCAGAAATGTAATTGAGCACTAATACACTCACTACCAGTCCAAGTGGGCACTTCTCCTTTTATCACCTATTTAAGGGTATACTACAATTTTCACTGTCTTAACATTTTTATGACAATTGTTATTGTTTATTTATTAGGATTATTATTACTGCAAATTATTGTGTTTTCTAGAGGAGAGATGTGTTTAAAAGTAATCTGTACTAGGTGTCAAATTTACTAGATGAGCCACTTTCTGGCTATACAATGCAACAGTGATGAGTGAATCCTAAGGCTGTGTTCACATCTGTGCACTGGGGTTAGGGCTCAGAGTGATTGCATGCATGCTTTACACATGGTTTAGGTGCACAGATGTAACTTACAGGACATTGATGTGCTTTCATGAAAATGCACGGTTTAATAGAAGTCAATGGCAGCACACCTAAAACCATAGGTCATCTCACGCCTTGACTACTTTGATTCCCTTCTTATTGGCTTACCTGTACATAGGCTACCCCCCCCTTCAATCCATCATGAATGCTGCTGCCAGTCTCATCCACCTTACCAATCGCTCAGTGTCCGCTACTCCTCTCTGTCAATCCCTCCACTAGCTTCCACTCATCCAACAAAATAAATACAAAATGCTAACAACAACTTACAAAGCCATCCACAATTTAGCCCCCAGCTACATCACTAGCCTAGTCTCAAAATACCAACCTAATTGCTCTCTTCGTTCCTCTCAAAACCTCCCGCTCTCTAGCTCCCTCGTCACCTCCTCCTATGCTCGCCTCCATGACTTTTCCAGAGCCTCTCCAATCCTATGGAACTCCTTACCCCAATCTGTCCGATTATCTCCTACTCTATTAGCTTTTAGACCATCCCTAAAAACCCTGCTTTTCAGAAAATCCTATCCTACCCACACCTACCAATTTTACTTCCATTTTCTCCATCAGCTCATCCCCCACAGTTATTTCCTTCTGATTGATTTGACCCTCCCTTCTAGATTGTAAGCTCTAACGAGCAGGGCCCTCTAATTCCTCCTGTATTGAATTGTGTCGTAACTGTATTGTCTTCCCTCATATTGTAAAGTGCTGTGCAAACTGTTGCTGCTTTATAAAGTCTGTATAATAATAAAAATAATAATAAGAAGTAAACTGTGCATACAATCATGGTGTGAACCTGGCCTAAGATTGGCTTAACAGAATTAGACATATTTTAGCAGGTAAACTAGTTTATTTGTTTACCTGGATTTCAGTTCTTAACATAGACATGGTCTCAACTTAACTAAATATATAATTATATATAATATATATAGCACAACACCTGTACTGTAGCTTGTGGGTATCTTTGTGGGAAACAAAAACATTTTAAGGTGGTCTCTGCACACTGTACATTATGTACTCCAGACCCCTACAATTGGTTCATTACATACTTCTGACTCTTTCACTTTGGGAATTTGTCTCAGGTCTGGTTCACACTGATGCGATGTTGGAAGGCTGCGAACTCGCAGCCTGTTCCCGCATCGCACACGCACCCCCGGCAGTTCACACTGCCATATGCGATACGCTGGGGGTGTCAATGTAATCTTAACGACACCCCCAGTTTGATCACATATCGCAGTGCGATCGTGCAGTTCGCACAGGATCGGATCGCACAAGTGTGAACCGCTGTGCGATCCGATCCTGATGCGGCTGCAAAAATGCCTCCTGTGCGTGTTTGCTGCGGGTGCGATGCGAATTTAGCCATACAGTTTGTATGGCTAAACTCGCACCGCACAGCCGATCGCATGTAATGTCGGAGCAGTGCGCTCCGACATTACATGCGAACCCCGCACACGCACAAGTGTGAACCGGGGCTCACTCCTGAACCTCATGCTTTGTGCATTGCTTAGTCTTGACCCTTGTGCTCTATACCTTATGTACTCCCGACCCCTGCATGACATACTACTGAGTCCTACACTATATACATATACTCCTGACCCCAGCAATCTATTTGCTTTATCATAATTACACACATTATGTATTTACTGTCTCAGCAGTTGCTGGTTTGTAAAGAAGTTCTTCATTAGGATAGGCAGATACAATAGCTACCTGTCTATTTTCTGTATGCATAAAAGCATATGTGATAGAAGAGTTAAAGTTTTTTTAATTATTGTGCTGAGGTTAGCATTATTTCTGTGAGACTTTTCCTTGTGGCACATTAATTGAAGCATATTTTGTGGGTACTGAAGACTTTGGCATATGTTTTCATGTATACAGTGAGCAGACTCAGATTTTATTTAAAATGGTTCTAACGGCTGAAGGATTTTTACCTTTATGCATTCTATGCAATAAGGTAAAAAGCATTTAGTGTGCAACTTCCCCTGCAGCCCCCCATCATACTCAATTGAGCCTGGTCCTGATCCAGCGATGTGCACAAGAGTAGAAGCTCTCCCGGGTCTATGCCCCCTCATTGGCTGAGACACAACAGTGGGAGCCACTGGCTCCCGCCACTGTCAATCGCAGCCAGTGAGGAGAGAGTGGGGGATGGGTCGCTAAGGAGTGGGCACACATGAGTGCCCTCAGATCAAGCAGATTGCTTTGAGGGCACTAAGCAGGGGGGAGGGGCCAGTAACGCCGGTGGGGGACCCGAGAAGAGGAGGATCAGGGCTGATCTCTGTAAAACCATTGCACAGAACAGGTAAGTAAGACATGTTTGTTATTTAAAAAAAATAAAAGCTGAACTTTTACAAACGCTTTAAACATACCTCTTTAAGCCCCTCCTGTTAGCATAAATAGGCCACACCCATCATTTATTGCAGCATGCCACATCCCTACTTTCCTCAGGGTGCCCAAGGGTCTCTCATGCCTTTAACAATTCTATTTTCACTCCTGTCACTTTAGATTTATTTTTCTAATACCCTTTATTCTGTGATGCTTGTTAGAGAATGCTATATATTGTATCTACATTAAATGTATATGAATTCTTTGGTGTGCTAATCCTATAATTTTATCATTGCATGGACTACTTACTTATCTGCACTTAGAGTAATACCAGGAAACAATATGAAATTATTTTGGGGGGGGGGGCTGCTTTATAAGATGTTATTGGTCTGGCTCTCTCTGGCTTTGGTGATTTGAACTACTAACCCAGAACAATTGTGCAGCGAGTTAAGTCATAACTGTTAATCCTAAAACTTTTTCGGGTCAGTGATTTAAAGAGGGATTCAAATCAGGGAGTAAGCATAGCAGCCCCACACCTAGCATTTTAGAAAAGGGCCAGTTATGGCAAGCTTCATATTTTCACGAGGATGGGTTTCTTTATGGTGTTTCCAAACCCAATAACAAAAATGTAATACATTGTAGTTATGGTGGTATCATACATTTTCTTTTTTAGTTTATAGTTGTGCATTTTAAACCTTACTTTCCAAAAGCCTTTTGGAAATCAGACATTTTATTTATGTGCGTAAGTATCTGCTGTAATTGCTGGGGTATGTAGTGCTTGTGAACTATAAACAGGAGTGAGCTCTCTAGTATTATCCCAAACATTTAATAAAATATTGCAAAGTATTCAAGGCTCAGAAGATTGCTACTATTTGCACCTCTATATAATAACAAGACTGACTAGATTGCCGGACTACATATGTACACTAATACATATTGTGAAGAAAAAAGCAGTAAATCCAGCAGCTACTGTAAAAAGTAATGTACTATATATCTGTGTGTGTGATCATCTATATCAGGGATAATGAATTAAAATTCAAGGAGGTCCGGTTGCTAAAATTTTCTTTGGGCCGAGGTCCGAATCTGAAGTCTTTGCTATGACTCAGAAAGATGGGCAAAACAAAACGTGTCCATCAGCGTTGCTCTTAACATAAAATATGCCCATCCGAGTGCCCCCTAACATAAAATATGCCAATCAGAGTACCTCCTAACATAAAATGTGCCCTTAGCATAAAATTTGCTCATCAGCGTGACCCTTAACATAAAATAAGGGACACGCTGATGGGCACATTTTATGTTAGGGGGCACTCAGATGGACACATTTTATGTTAGGGGGCACTCAGATGGACACATTTTATGTTAGGGGGCACTCTGATGTGCACATTTTATGTTAGGGGGCACTCTGATGGGCATATTTTATGTTAGGGGGCACTCAGATGGACACATTTTATGTTAGGGGGCACTCAGATGGACACATTTTATGTTAGGGGGCACTCTGATGGGCACATTTTATGTTAGGGGGCACTCTGATGGGCACATTTAATGTTAGGTTGCACTCTGATGGGCACATTTTATGTTAGGTTGCACTCTGATGGGCAAAACAAAACGTGTAAATCAGCGTTGCTCTTAACATAAAATATGGTCATTAGAGTGCCCCTTAACATAAAATATGCCCCTCAGCGTGCCCCTTAGCATAAAATATGCCCATCAGAGTGCCCCTTAGCATAAAATATGCCCATCAGAGTGCCCCCTAACATAAAATGTGCTCTTCAGAGTGCCCCCTAACATAAAATGTGCCCATCAGAGTGCCCCCTAACATAAAATATGCCCATCAGAGTGCCCCTTAGCATAAAATAGGCCCATCAGCGTGACCCTTAACATAAAATAAGGGGCACGCTGATGGGCATATTTTATGTTAGGGGGCACTCTGATGGGCACATTTTATGATAGGGGGCACTCTGAAGGGCACATTTTATGTTAGGGGGCACTCTGATGGGCAAAACAAAACGTGTAAATCAGCGTTGCGCTTAACATAAAATATGCCCATTAGAGTGCCCCTTAACATTAAATCTGCCCATTAGAGTGCCCCTTAACATAAAATATGCCCATTAGAGTACCCCTTAACATTAAATATGCCCATTAGAGTAGGCACTCTGATGGGCACATTTTTTTTTTATGGGGCACTCTAATGAGCACTACAAAATATGCCCATCAATCTGTACACTTTAAAAACCTCCCATCAGCTTTAAGTGCAGCTATGACCACATTGCTTTCTCCCCTTGTGCTCCACATACCTGGAGCCAGGAGCCGAGCCAGAAGCCACGAGCAGGGGGCGGGGCCCGCACATAATGTCACGCCCCAACTCGCTGCCTGGCTGAATGGGAGCCGCAGTCAGGAGCGGGGGGCGGGGAGCGCGCGTGACGTCACGCCCCTACTCGCGGCCCGACAGGACACCGGCCGGGAGCTGCAGCACACACACAGCACGTCGCTGGTTGCTGGGACACCCGCGGTCCCAGCAAACCATTGAATGAATACAGGAGGCGGCCTCGGGGTCCGGGTGAAAGCATTGTGCGGGCCGCCAATGGACCGCGGGCCGCCATTTAGTGACGGCCGATCTATATGCTAAGTGCTAACTGACATCTTAAAATGCCATTTTCAATAGCACTATAACTAGTTGATATCACATAGAGGGGCAAATGGCAGAAAACACCCTTGCACTGAAATATAACCTAAGTGTTTTTTTTTTAAACATAGTTAATTTATTATCTTTGATGACCCTTTACAGAGAATACTTAATACTCTACTGACACACATGCTGCTGACAAAAGGGATGAATACACAGGCTGCTGATATAAGAAATTAGGGCAAAACAAATATTATTGACATAGGTTTTATTTGTAATAACTTCCGTTTGTCATATTGCAGGTCTGGGCACTGGGTTGGACAGAAGTTTAGAAAGCACACAGAAGATCAGATAGAGCTTAGATGTTTTTCAGGGTGAAACTGCTATATTGATTAAAGGGACAATGAAAGATCTGGCTGTACAAAAATTAAGTATTTACAGCAAGACAATATCCATTAATAATAAATATGGTTCTGTTTCAGCATAACAGGTTACATTTAATTTTAGTAAGTATCTAGGTTAAAGAACCACCATAGATTTCTTATTTTAGGCACTTAGACTTTTAGATAATAACAACAGTATTTGTATAACCCATTTTTCCTTTGGAAGTCAATGTTTTTAATTTAATTCCATTGGTTTGAATAAACCAATATGCATTTAGTTGTTAGTATGAACTAGGGTGAAAAAATCTGATTATTTTTCTGATAACTCCAGAACAGGTGGAGAAATAACTGTAAGGTATATATCAGACATCTACTAGGATTAAACTCTGAGTGGGATGTGTCTTCCTTTTATGAATTAATTGTTCCTCTCTTTCCTCAGGAGTTTCTTCCTGTAGACAGTTGCATTAAATAAAGTTTGAACTGATTGGTTGCCATGTAGGTAGTTTATTAGATCTTCCACATATGGATAGATATATCCACTAGAGGGCACTAGTTAATTGTGTGCATGAAAAAACATTCAATGAATGCTACAATTGTGATACTTAGGTGTTATGATGATCTAAAATGTTGATATAATGTTTTTACCTTTGATTGCAATTAGAGGGATTGTAAAAACAGAGGTTTTAAAAAAAAATAAAAATCTTAATGCATTCTGTGCATTAAGATAAAAAACCTTCTGTATGCAGCAGCCCCCCTAATACTTACCTGAGCCCAACTCTATCCAGCGATGTTGCAGGAGTGTCTCAGCTACTCGGGACTCCCCTCCTCATTGGCTGAGACAGCAGTGCAGCGCCGTTAGCTCCCACTGCTCTCAATTGAAGTCAGTCAGCCAATCAGGAGAGAGAGGAGCAGGGTCGGGTCGCGGCTCCGTGTCTGAATGGCTACAGGGAGCTGTGACTCGTCTCGATGCCCCCATAGCAAGCTGCTTGCTGTGGGGGCACTCAACAGCAGGGAGGGGCCAGGAGCACCAAAGAGGGACCTGAGAAGGGGAGGATATCTATGCAAAACCACTGCATGGGGCAGGTAAGTATAACATGTTTGTTGTGTAAAAAAAAACGAGACTTTACAATAATTTTAAGTTCATGTATTCTGTGGTTATGGGACATCTAATCAGATATTTTTACCTTAGTTAATATATGCAGTTATGTGTTGATTGGATGCATAAGTAAATATAACCACAGTTCACGTGTGATTTTATCAACTTTCAGACTAAGCACAACAGCATAAAACACATGAAGACATTTGTTTGCTTTCGAATGTTTTATTTGGTGCTTACTTCTTTTGTGGACTCTGTGTATATAAAGTGGCTCAGGCATGTTTGGGATTCTAGTCCCAACCCAGCTACCCAATCCCACCAGGAAGCCTATACTGCACACTGCTAATCACAGGCATTGAGACATTTCCTGGTCTGTGCAGCTGGGGACAGGGAGTTGTCTCACTGCCTGTGATTGGCAGTGTGCAGTGTCGGCTTCCTGGTGGGATCGGCAGGTGGGTTGGGACTAGGAACCCAAAAATGCCTGAGCCAATTTCAAGTGGCTAAGTGGTTAGCACTTCTGCCCAGCAGCACTAGGGTGATCAGTTTGAATTCCAACCACAATGCTACCTGCCTGGAGTTTGCATGTTCTCCCTGTGCATGTGTGGGTTTCCTGTGACCCAAACTAAATTTGTAGGTGTCGTACAAGGCTCCACTGGGTCCTTTTATGTAGCAACCACTTTGAGTGTAGACAAGGACAGAGCTTGTCCCAGCTCCAGACATCTAAAGGAAAAGGGAAAAGTACTGGAAGTCACACATCTCTGCAAAACCATGTAAGAAGTTGTATGACTGCCTCAGCTCGGACTTCAAGGAGGCCACGCCCCAACATATTTTACCCCACCCACATTGCTTAAACATGGGGATCACCACACTGTAAAGAAATGCTGGTAGGTTTATTGGCTCCTATCTAAATTAGCCCTAGTATGTGTATGAATGTTAGTTAGGGACTTTAGATTGTGAACTCTATGAGGGCAGGGCCTATAATAAAATAAATAAAACATTTCTGCCTAGGAAAGCTGTAGAGTCAGGAGAGAGTGTGTTTATGTGCCAATTCCCAAGCTTCAGTGGTATTTGTTCATGCAATCATGCATTTTATTTAAAATAGTTAAGGATTGGATTCTTGCAAACAAAATTAGTGTTTCTCTGTATAAGGAAAGGAGGAAGTGGGTCTGGATATTTTGTTTAGCAAAAAACTTGCATATGTGCTACCAAGTTTATTTAAAGTTTTGAAACTCAGTAGACAACATTGCTCTCTTTTTTTAATATGCAGTGGAGGTAATACATGTTAGCAGTCTAGCTAAAGAATTTTAAATTTACTGCCAGAACCCTATCTAGTTGCCAGTGTTGATGGGGATATCCCTCCTGCAGAGTTATTGAGGTTTCCCGGTGGGGGGGCAATGAATATTACTAACAGCTATAGCCTCTGGCAATAATCGCATGCCAGAAATGTAACATGCTGGTTGTACCCACGTTGATTGCTGGTTGTACCCAAGTATATTTACCCACCCACAGATGGATCGATCTTGGCTGTCCCTGTTCAACTGGCTGAGATTTGAACCATCAATGGCTGGCTTAAAGTCTTAGGACTGTAAGGATCCTTATTGTCAATATTGTCCTCTGCAAATGCTCAGTGGCTCTTCATTTTAGCAATTTTAGACAATGCTGAGTTTGTGGAGGCTGATATGCTGACAGCCATAAAGCAGAATAAAATCCTCCTATTCTTTACAGCCAAGGACGTTGCTGCTGTTTAAACTGCAACAGCCATGGTGCTGCCGATGTGATCAGTTATGACACCAGACATTTTAAAGCTTGACAGTTTGGTTGAGGACACAAGCAAATGTGACAGTTACCAATCCTGGCATTCCAGAAATGTAACTGTTTTTTGAAACCGTTAAATCAATGGGTTTAGTTACAATTCATGATTTACTACTGTTTCACAGTGAACAAGCATGTAGCAGTCGTGTGATACGTGTCTACTGTCCTACCCTGCTGTACCTTGTACCACTTATGGTAATAAAGAACTTTTCTTCATTGGATTCCGTGGTGGGGTGTGACCATTTTCTTCTTTCATGCTCCTCCTGGTGGCGAGCCGGGGTTCAGGACCCACCTTGAATCGTGGACTTTAACTAGCCTGAGCGGTGATAGCTCTCTTCATTGTTCATTGGTAGGGGTGATTGAACTTTTAAAAGGTTTGGTTCGACCAGAACACCCGAATTTACCGAAAGTTCGGTTCGGATTCCAGAACCCCATTGAAATCAATGGGACCCGAACTTCTGGAATAAAAAAACACCATTTTGAAGCCCTAAAACCCAATAAATGCCCCTAAAAAGTGCCTAGGGTTCTGGGTTATGCCCCAGGGACTATGAATCAGGCAAAAAAAAGTTCTCAAAAAATTGTCGTTTTTGATAGAGCCAATTATTGAAAAAATTATTGAAAGAAAAAAAAAGAGATTTCTTTGGATTTAGTGTCTGGGGGGGGGGGGGGTCTAAAAAGTGTACCTGTGAAGTTTCAGCTCTGTAGCATGTCCAGAACCAGAAAAAAAAACAGATTATTTTTCTTAGAATTTCAGTAGCGCAGGGATGGTGTTACCCTCCTTTCACATTTTTGTTTTTGGGCATTTTTTTGGGTGTATATATATATATATATATATATATATATATATATATATATATATATGTGTGTGTGTGTATATATACATACACACATATATATATATATATATATATACACGTATATATATATATATATATATATATAGTGTATATATGTATACCCCTAACCCAGAATCTGCATAGTGGGGTCACCCTGACATGGCAGAGTTCGGTCACCCTGACATGGCAGAGTCAGTTCACCCTAAAATACACTACGGTCACCCTGACATGGCAGAGTTCGGTCACCCTGACATGGCAGAGTTAGTTCACCCTAAACTATGCTACGGTCACCCTGACATGGCAGAGTTCGGTCGCCCTGACATGGCAGAGTCGGTTCACCCTAAACTACACTACGGTCACCCTGACATGGCAGGGTCAGGTCACCTAAACTACACTACGGTCACCCTGACACTTAAAGGTATCCCTACAAAAACTAGATTATTGAATCAAACTATAGTGGTATATAGTACCCTAACTACACTGCATATCCCTTTCCTCAAACTAAAAGAACAGCTCCATACAGCAGAGAAACACAAATGCTTCCACTCTCTTCCACAGCCCCTGTATTACAGTGCTAGAGGTTTGGCGGGGCTATGTTATATACTGGGGGGCTTATTCACTACTGATTGGCCTCTGGACCCCGTAGTCACTCCAATCACATTACTAGCAGACTCCTGCCCCCTCAATTGTCTTTTACTGACATTTCTGGGCCAATCACTGGCTTTTAAAGCCCATTTCCTGTCCCATTGCATTTTGGGCGGTTCTGGTGGCCGAATTCCGAACTTTTACCGCAAAAAGTTCGGAATTCGGCCGAATTTTGAACACCCAAATGTTCGGGTCGAACCGATGACCGACCCGAATCGTTCGATCATAATTGGTTGATGTTTGAATTGTCAGTTAAAAGTTCACTAGCTAGAACTACAGTTTTCTAAGCACTGGGGTTGATTTATCAAAAGCAATTAGGCTGTTAACTCATAGTGAAGATTTACTTTTGAAAAATTACCCAATCATGCACAAGGATGCGAAAGGACAAAAAACAGCACATTTGCTTGCACATAATTGGATGATAGAATTTAGCAGAGCTTCATCTCATTCATTAGGCTAAGGGTATATTCCCTTGCAACGTGAACATTCCCTTGCAAATTGAACAGAATATTTGCTTTTAGTAAATCAACCCAACATCTGGCCTGCCAGAAAGGAAAACATTGATCGACCTGTGGGCACTGATTGAACTGAGGGCTCTGCTTTCCAAACTTTAATGTTCTTGCAATTTCTGTATTAATAATGTAAGGTTCACAGTATTAAAGGCTGCAGAATGGCAAGGGTAACAAGGATGGTGCACTTACTGATATGTTTATAATATCTGCTGTCAAAGTTTGTCTATGGAATTAAAAATATAATCCTTTTTAAATTATTGGTCTTTCATTGCAAATTGGAAGGTAGAATAATTGTTACTTTTCTTCATTTTCACTGAAACCAGTTACCATGGGTTTTTGACAATCTTGATTGATGAATGTTTATACTTTATGAAATAGTGGAGCTGTTCTGTTATGGCAGCTGTGATATAAAATGTATATATTTTTTGTTAGTTAGTTTTGGCACTTGAGGTATTTTGTCAGTAAACATCTAAATAGTTCACATTTCCAGTTGGGCCCTTTTTTAAAAACTCTTGATAGTGCTGTCATACCAACATACTCCAATGGAAACACCAAAGAAATTATTAATCCTAAGCACAGGAACCGAGGAAGCATTTTTTGATCACTAGATTTCTGCTAGGATGTGCTTTCTCATTTCTGAAAATATGCAGGATATAAATGGGGATCATCTAGAAGGTGATGGCTTGCCCCACCTTCTGCTCTTTTCAAAGATTCCAAATCATTTTTAGGAGGGTGGATGGGGATTTTTTTAAAATATAAAAAGGAGATATTGATAGCTCCATTAAAAATAGAAATAGAATCAAGAATTATATGTATTCATTGCTAACAATTGGAAGCTACACGTCAGTCGAGTTACAAGAGTTTAATTCATAAATGTGGTTAGGTTCAAATGCACATTTCAAAGTCTGGCCTTGAGAGATATGAGATTTTCAGTTAGTCAAGGTGTAGAATTTTCTTTTTAAATGTAGATTTTACAATGTTTTGAAGAAAGGTGTGAGTGGCTTATATTTTTGCAATTATCTCATAGGCTTAGAAAACAACAATTTGGGTCTAATTAATATTTTTAAATTGCTGAAATGTATGGTCAAATTATACAGTACATAGTTCATTAATTTATTTTTGTGTGAAGAAAGGGATGATATTTCCCTTTGTGCCAAAAGGTCATGTGTGTCACTTATGATACTCCTTGTTCTTTTGAGTTCTTAGTGGCTTTTTTGTCCTGTTATGTTTTGTGCTTCCTAACACTGAAGATTGCAATCCATTTTGCACTTTAAAAGAGTTAATGTGCTATTGTAATTTCTCTGTATTGTGTTAACCCTTCTGAAATGAGTATATTGTAGAGGTGCCATTAACATGTACAAAGTGAGGCAGCCATCTTAGGTGTACTCATTCAAGCTTATAATAAAAATCTGCCTTTACAGTCACCCTAGTACCTCCGCTCCAAGTTATTGCTTATGATTACATGTTCAATTTACACCTCTAACTTTTACCTGATAAGGCATGATCAGTAAATTGGTAGCACGGGGGTCTTAATTTGTATTTTCTTGATCAACATGACTAGAATATAAAAGTATCACTTTTGGACTTTCTGCTTTGCTTTAACCCCGCTGTGTAAACCTGATGCTAAAACAAGACCAGCGTGCTGTGCCAATGCCAACCAGAATCCAGCTATCACTCCTCTAGTACAGCTTTGAAACGCAAAGTAATATGATTTGTTGGTGTTTCACAAAACAGACAGTTGTTATTTATGATAAAAAAAAACAAGTTTCAACTACATACCATTTTTTTGGAGGTGGATGGTGAAACTGTTTTCTTGTACAAAGTGTTTATTAAGAAACAAAAAATAAGAATCATACCAGGTATGACTATGAGTCTACACCAGGAAATGCCAAGGTTGTGTGCAGAAATTGTATACAGAGTAAATTGACAAATAACAACTATAGCAACAGATACAAAATAGGAATGTACCATCAGGGTTAGAGTAATCAATTATAACCAATATAGATCAGGAACTAAACAAATACCCAGCGCATCAAATACCTATATAGAGTATGTACAATGAACATAGATCAGATGTTTAGATAGAACCTCGTTAAACATATTAAGGTTGGGAACGAGCATAAAAAGTAGTAGACTCCAGGCGGTGTCATGTCAATTAGTAACTTTGCTAAACTTAAAGGGGTGAATAAAGCAGTGAAATGAATACTAGAATATAGATGGGGGGCTGAAGAGAAAGAGAAAGCATAGTAAGGGGGGGGGGGTGAAAGGGAGGAAGGGAACCCAGAGTTCTGACCAGCACCTGGCTCAGTGGGCAGGCCAATTTGCAGTAGTGGATGAGGGCCCAATTAGCTAATGGGAGTAAGGGGGTTTTATCAAAGTGAGGAGGGAGAAAGTGTTATACCCACTGTTTGGCATACTAATCCACTCTATCCAAAAGGACTGCATCTAATTTGGCACGGATCATAGCCTTAGTGACCCTGTTATTAGTTTCCACAATATTAAGAAAACTACATGCTATTTTAAAGCATACATATTTAGTCATTAATATGATAAAGTGAATGAAGTGCATCAATGAAGCAAAATTAAATAAGTAATTTTAGGGATCACTTTCATTAAAGTTGTAATTTTGTTTTCATTTTAGAATACTTAAAGAAAGAAGAGATGTCAGGATTAGTTCTGCATATCTACAATTTCTATATATCTACAAGAAGCATCTTCCTGCCCATAAACTGGATTGTGAAAATCTTCAGAATAAAATAAAAAGGTGAGTCAGAAAAAAAAGACTGAAATAAAAAGCATGTCATATATGCAAGGGTCACTAAAACCATTATAATACTCATGTAAAACAAATCAGGGCTTTAAAATGACCTTTTAAAGGTTGGCACTTGCACTTACCCTTGTCAGTTTGTTCTAGTGTCAAATGCCCAAAGCAGTTTCTGTGAGTTCTTATTTATTCAATATAAAATATGCAAGGTATATTTAGGTTGTCTTGAAGGGCATAGAGGAAAAAAGTGCATGCATTCATTTGGCTGCACAAATATATTATATTGTTTTCTTCTTTAGAGTCAAAATCATGCTGTCAGCGATTATAACCTAAAGGGGGTTATATACATCGTGCCACTGGATTAAAGTTGTGGCCTAGAAACTGTGACTTGTAGAAGTGTAAAAGAGTGCAGCTGCTGAGGAATAATGCAGTGATTGAAGATATATAATAGCCTCTCATAGAGGGGCTACCTTCAGCGCTTGCCTGAATTTTAAATACAACAAATAATACAAAAATATATAAAGTGCTGACTGTGCATGAATGGACTGTTGTAAAGGTTCTCCGTATCAATATACATTAAACAAATTTGCAGCAAAAATGCATTACATAGATTTATATAAAGTGCAAATGTGCATATATAAATCGTGATAAAAGTGCTCCGTATCTATAGAAATAAATTTGAATACAAATAAATAAATTAAAAATATATTTACTGAATATACAAAATAGTGATAAGATGACCAATAAATAGTCCAAAAAAACTTGATAGAGAATCTTGTGAAAAGTGAGAAAAACAGTTCTGTATAAATTAAAGTGCGGGTGCTAAAAAAGTGATCTTCCCCGTCAGCCATGTAAAGGCTAAATTCCACCAGCAAATGTGATCCAAAAGTGATTATAAATGAGCCACTGACCAAATGTTGTTGGTTCTGACTGCTATATAGCAACAACTTTTACCCATGGATGGGGAATAATATTTTGCACCTACTACACTATCTGGACATCTTCTCTTCTTTCTTTATGCCCGAGCTAGTGACAAGGAGAGCTGGAGAGATTGCAGGTCCTGGCTGGAGTGACTACATTGGATGAACAGCTACTGATCCCGGTGGGGGTGACCACACAGGCTCTGCATGGTCTTGTTGCTATATAGTAGTCAGGACCAACAACATTTGGTCAGTGGCTCATGCGTGATCACTTTTGGATCACATCTGCCGGTGGAATCTAGCCTTTACAAGGCTGACGGGGCAGATCACTTTTTTAGTATCTGCACTTCAATTTATACAGAACTGTTTTTCTCACTTTTCACAAGATTCTCTATCAAGTTTCTTTGGACTATTTATTGGTCATCTTATCACTATTTTGTATATTCAGCAAATTTATTTTTTATTTATTTATATTAAAATGTATTTCTTTAGATACAGAGTACTTTTATCATGATTTATATATGCACATTTGCACTTTATATACATCTATGTAATGCATTTTTGCTGCAAATTTGTTTAATTTATATTGACACACACAGAACCTTTACAACGGTCCATTTATGCACAATCAGCACTTTATATATTTTTGTATTATTTGTTGTATTTAAAATTCAGGCAAGCGCTGAAGGTAGCCCCTCTTTGAGAGGCTATTATATATCTTCAAAATCATGCTGCCAAAAATGTCAAACTGTTTAAAGATTTTTTAAGCTTGATGGTTATATACCATACATACATAAAGTATTCAGCAGCAGAAAATGCAGAAAATCTCATACCTAAATACGTTTAGTTGAGGTATTGAGTTGTAGCTTTTGTTTATTATATGTTGTATATATTCCATTACAGTCCACTCCAATTTAAATCACCATTATTCTGCATATTTATGCATGAAATATAAGATATGTTTATTTTATATATATATATATATATATATATATATATACACATTTTTTTTTGGTTTACTGTAAAAATCCAGTAAAGATCAGGTGAATAAAACATTCCCCTAAGCAGCACAAAAAAAAGATAAACCGAGCACCTGGTAATGTTATATTCCTCTTTTCTAAATCACACTATTTCTGTTTAAAGCCTAAGGCCAACTTTATTAGATGTAGTATGCTATGGTGGTTACACAGTAGCACCCTTTTAGGAGGGGAGGGGGCACTCCCCTTCATGTATTTTGGGACACCTTATAAAATAATTAAAACAGGGAAGTTGCATTGGGAGGGTAGAACGTGGGGGATGCATGTGGTGGAGGGGGGAATGGATAATGAATGCAACCTTTATCATGCATACTGTAATTCAATTTTAAAGCTAAACTTTAGGCAAAGAGCAAAACACACACACACACACACACACACACACACACACACACACACAAAGATTAAATACCTATATAGAAGCTTTTTTTTATCTGCCTAAGTGTTTGTATTTCTGTCCATCCAGTAGTGAAATTTACATAGCTCTGCCACATAGCACAGCCCTGTCTAGCAGGGCAGGATTGTTGACGATTGTCTGCTGCAGTTAAGTGAAACTTACAGGTCTTGTTCTTCCCCCTGCTTGTGACTGGACAGTAGCAGGAGGAGCAGCAAACGGATGAGCTTATATGTTATTCTAGTTCACTTGTGCTGTATGTATAGTATCTCATCGTTATGCTTTGCAAAATCCAAGAAAAAAAGAAACAAAGACCAAAGTTACCTCAATCTTAAACCAGTTACACACTAACAGTTTTGGTTGGAGCCGCTGTACTAACCATGTAAGGTTAGTTGAGCAATCTCCCCCGCTGAGCTGTTTTGTTCTGACAGGGGGACGACCTGTGCTGCCAACACTCCGATCACGGTTCTCTGCCATTGGCTGAGAGTGCTTATCGGGAGTTGAACAGCTGCTGGTTTTCCAGCATGCAGGTCAGACAGGAGCCGGTCCAATGTTTTTTTTGTTTTTTTTGTTGTCTCCCAACATTTGGTCCTTTGTGTACAGGGCTTTAGCTGCAATTTAATTCAATTCAAAATCTTGTAACTAAGCTTGATCAATCCAACCATACTATACATGGCAAATTTCACTGTGCAGAAATTCACACCTTTTTACACTCAACACCTATTAGGGATTATGCAAGCTACACATTTTCAAGTAAATTATTCTGTTACCATGGTATTTGATAAGATAAAGTAATTTATATACTTACATTCACACAAACTAAAAATGTGTAAAGTAATATTAAACCTGCTCCTGATTAGATAATTGTTACCATTTTAAACAATTAAAACAAACTGAATTCAATTGAAAAAGTTTAACTCTTTCTTTAAAGTTTTAGTCTTGAAGCACTGGGAGTTTTTTTAGCTGATTTTAACTAATATTAGGAAAACTGAGTGTTTTTTTTTAAACACCTGTGTGTAAATTATTACCTACTTAGCTCAAAGCCAAGCTAGCCTCACTGGGCATTCATGCTGGAGAGTGCTTGTCTATGATCAAGTGAGAGAATGACTAATATATAATATATTTTAGAATTTAGCATTTTTGTTGGTTCTATATTAACAGGTAAATAATTTTAATGATTGCTTTTTACATATGTATTATGCCCAAATCTATTGTATTTGACGTAATTGTAAATTCTAGAAATAAAATATAATATACTATCAGTTACAGCATAAAGAAGATACATTTCAGGCAATATGCTAAGTTTATTCTTTCAAACCTCTCTTTTATAGAAATCCTATTTGTTATGAAGCCATCAGAGTGTAGAGAAGCTTCAGGAAATTTGATAATAAGCACCAAATTATTGTTTGATTTTTTAATTAAACACCTGTTTTAAATTTGTGTGTGCATCTGCAAGCCTCTTAAGAAATAATAAATAAAGGTAAAAGCAATTAGGAATGAGCAAACCTGGGAAAGTTCAATTTGCTGAAAGTTGAACTCTTCGGAAGCTGAGTTTTATATTTTCTGTTCTGACCTTTTTAAGGCCAATTTGCAAGCTTTTGTTAAGAAATGACATGTGGGTAGAGGGTCTGTTAATGTGTCCCCAAAGGGAAACAAAAAAAATACAAAATTATTTTGAATACCATTCTTAGGAATGCCTTAAAGCTGCATATGAAGTTACGGAGCAGCAAAATTTAACCCTTTCAAAGTGAATTGTTTGTTTACAATCAGTGGCCATGGATATGTTATATGTCCTTGAACTGTAGTAGCATTACCACCACTAAATGATAGATCCCTGATTGGCTACTGTTTGTAAGCAAATCAGCCAGGGATCTATTATTTAGAGGTAGTAGCATTACTGGCTGGGGAACCTAGGGGACATCCTTGACCAAATATGGTCACAAAAATGTGTGACCATATCTGGCCCATGCCATCTCTCATGATTCTTGGCTTGTTTATTTACAGACAGCAACCAGCCCAGGGTATCTGTCATTTTGCAGCTTTACTGTTACTGCTGCTAAATGACAAAACCCCAGCTGATGTTTACATTATATTGTGATGTCATGATTTAAGTTGCTGTAAATAGACTATAATAAGATTTTTTTTCAGAGCACATGTACAGCCTAATGAGTCAGAAGAGGGATTCACACCCCTCCCTTTCTCTGCTCATACAATTTGTATTTTCCATTAGACAGAGACCATCACAATACATGTGGGCTTTCTTATTAGGAATTCCAGAAGGCTGTACAAATAATGTA